>NC_136059.1:160082600-160417600 GCF_964261635.1 Lissotriton helveticus | reverse complement strand
CTATGAAGACACTGGTATTTTCGAAAAGGCTCCCTATTGCCGATATAATTGGCCTGCCAGGGGTTCTTTGTCATTCTTGTGAATTTTGGGGATTAAGTAAAGTTGGGGAGTTACCGGGTAGTCATTCTTCAGGAACTCAAACTCGTGTTTACTTAACATTCCCATTCCCTTCCACTTGTATAGTTCGTTATGGTATTTTTCCGGTATACCAATGATGTGTCTCAGACTTATTCTCATGTAGCATTCACGGTCTTGGAGCTGTATGAGTGCTTCCTGATTATACAATTCAAGCGGCTATAGGACAATGTTGCCCCCCTTGTCTGACCACCTCACCACAATGTCAGATCTTGCTTTAATTTTTTCCATCAAGTTGTTATACTTCCTCATTTGATCACCATTTTGTGTCATACCCTCCTTCGTACTTCGGATAGACAATTCTTTAAGGTCTATAACCCTATACCTGAGCAACTCAACTCGACCCCCAAAAAAATAAATTTGTTTGGCTTTGCCGCACCTCTCCACAGGCCCTAGGCCACCCGTCTCAATTGTACATCTGGTGCAGAGCTTTTCGCTCCTGTGGTGTGCACTCCCACCGCCCCTGTTGCTCCCAAGAGGCAATTGTTAACACAAAAGTAAACTTTACACCCAAAGTGGGTTGCACCACCAGAAATCACAATGCAAGAGTCACTATAAAGAATATCCAAGAATTGTTGTGTCTTGTTTAGTATCTTCTTTATTCAGTTTTCTTTTAACCAGTCTTCCTAGGAGAGGACGCCACTTTCCCGCTCGGCACTTTGGCCATTTACTCAGATGAGGACACAGAATTCGAATACACATGAAGTGAGGACTGTGTGTACTTGACATAGCCAGCATGCCCTGATGAAGTTCTTTGAACGAAACGCGTTGGCTGGTTAAAAGAAAACTGAATAAAGAAGATACTAAACAAGACACAACAATTCTTGGATATTCTTTATAGTGACTCTTGCATTGTGATTTCTGGTGGTGCAACCCACTTTGGGTGTAAAATTCTTTGAGGTCTTTTATCACACAATCCGAGAAGAGGTCTAGTCCATCTTTTGGCATCATTGGCATGAAAACAGATTTGGGTCTGAATCCGGTTTTGACCGTTTGGTAGATATTTATCTCCGAGTTCTCAGCCGCCCCACTCGGTGTAATCAGGACAGTTTCATTTTGTTGTTCAAGGTCTATCAAATCCTGTAGTGCCTCCATGTTCGCCACGCTAAGCATCTGATCTTTTTCACACTGTACTGGTGTCTCTATTGCGTGCAGGCTGTGATTAAAAAAATACTTTTGTAATTTCAGTTTTCGGACATAAAAGAATAAGTCTATGCGTGTTTGGGCGTAGTCAAAGTTAGTGCTGCTACAGTACGTGAAGCCCAATGATAAAATTTCAAGTTCCTGTGGTGATAACTCTATATATATTGCACATAGTGTTATAAATAAATATATTCAAACTTACCTGCTGCTGTGCCGTGACTTTCTTGCTGGGAGAAGAGGAGGCGGAAGGATTCGATGGTATATATATATATATATATATATCATTCACAAAATGCCCCATGCATTTAAAGAGCACACAACTTCACCCCAGCCATCCGGCAGTCTAACGCAGCTCGCCAAGATTCATCCTGTAGTTTTGTTGCCGACGCGTTTCGGGGCACTTCGGCCCCTTCTTCCTAGGCAGGCTCATAAATATCACTGAGACTTGCAACCTATCTGTTTCTCTCGGTTTTATTCTCGTCACATGACCTTGCGGCAGCTGTTCCCAATTCACGCTGCTGCAGTGTTTTGTGGGGCATGTAGGCACCGCATTACAAGTAGTCAATCTTCTTTAAGTAAGTTCAGTGCATATTTACAGGTTTTTGAGCATGTTTTGAATCCTTAAGTAGGAGTCTGGATTTTCAATGACGGGCTCTTTGTTCGCATTCAGGGTGAAGTGCCGATGGAGTTGATAAGTTCTGCTCCCAGCCTCTCTTTTCTTCTTTGATGTGGTGCCTCTTCCACGGCAGGGACTGGCCGTGCTGAATTTCATTCACAAAATGCCCCATGCATTTAAAGAGCACACAACTTCACCCCAGCCATCCGGCAGTCTAACGCAGCTCGCCAAGATTCATCCTGTAGTTTTGTTGCTGACGCGTTTCGGGGCACTTCGGCCCCTTCTTCCTAGGCAGGCTCATAAATATCACTGAGAATAAAACCGAGAGAAACAGATCGTTGCAAGTCTCCATTGAACGCTTGATTAATTTACGTGGATAACCACGTTGTCTCAATTTCTCGGCTAGTTTCCCAGCCTCTCTGAAATAGTCGTCCCTAAAGAAACAATTTGTACGTATACGTAAAAATTGCCCAAAGGACAAACCATCTCTAAGACTTCTAGGATGATTTGCTAGAATATTGAAGCAATGTGTTGCGGGCGATTGGTTTCGTGAATAATTTAGTTACCAAACCACCTTCATGAGGAAAAATTGTCAAATCAAGAAAAGCAATGTTGGTACTGCTAGATTGAGAAGTAAACTTTAAATCAGGGGAACAAGAATTCAACCAGGTCAAAAACTCGGTCAATGCAAGATGAGTCCCAAATCAAAAAAATTTCGTCAATATAGCGTCGTCAATGGCGAACGCTAGAAAAGAAAGGATTTTTTGTACAGTCATAAATAAAGTTTTGTTCAAAATTGTCAACAAATAAAATAGCAAAATTGGGAGCATATGAAGCCCCCATAGATGTACCTTTAATCTGTAAATAAAAATGTACATCAAATTCAAAATAATTTTTTGTCAAAGAAATAGTCAGTAGATCAACAATAAAGTCAGTCGGGACCGCTGTAGGGGCTGGACGAGTATCAAGGGTCTGTTTGATGACCGCAATACTTTGTTGTTGAGGGATGTTAGTGTATAAGGATTCCAAATCCAAACAAACCAACAATTCAGAATCAGGGCAAAAGGTCATCTGTTCTAACTGTCCAATGATGTCACCACTGTCTCTAACATAACTCCTAGCGGTGATTGCAAATTCTTTAATAAACACATCTATGTATTTGCACAAGGGTTCCAAGACCGACCCACAGCCAGAGACTATGAGCGGCCTGGAGGATTGAGTGAATCCTTGTGCACCTTTGGAAGATTGTACAAAACAGGTACCCTAGGGCTCTTAGAATTAAGGAAAACAAATTCTTTATTGCTTAAAAAAACGGCATTTTTGGCCTCAGTTGTAACCGTGAGTATCATCCTTTGGATCTCCGGCAAAGGATTAGAACGTAAAATGTGATAATGGTCAACATTATCGAGCTGTTGCTTGATCTCAAGTGTATATTTATCAATAGACTGGACAAAGATCCCGCCACCCTTATCCGCACTCTTAATGATCAAATTTTGGTTTTGTTTTAAAGTGGTCAAAGCCTTACGTTCTGTTAAAGAGATGTTGTATGGTATATATTCAAAATCCTTATTCAAAGCCACTTCCTTGAGTACCATAGACTCAAATGCCAATAACTCCACTGGCATTTTACTGGATGGCGGTTTAAAAGTGGATGGGGGACACAGTCCAGAAGGATTGTAGGCCTCATTGCTAGTATTTCCCAAAAAATACGCTTTGAGACGTAATTTCCTAAAGAATTGTAATAGTTCCAATTGGATTTCGAAAAGGGAAGATTTTACAGTAGGTACAAAGCTCAACCCTTTACTTAGAAGGGAAACTTCATTGTGCGGCAGCAAATGATTTGATAAATTAAAAATAGGTATAATTTCCTCACAGGGAATACTTGATTCATTAGAGTCAAGATAATTGATGGTCATAGGCATTGAGAAATTCGTCATAGCGGTGGGCCCCACTGGTAGAATTTCCGGCGGGTCTGCCTCTCTCCCGACTGGAAATTCCATTGTTGTTGGTGTTGGGGTGGCCTGGATCTCGTGTGGCCCCTCCTACCTCTTCCACGTTGTTCTAAAAAAGAAGGGTTATAACCCGCAGTTGAAGGTCCAGGGCGAGAATTAGTATTCTGATCAGATTCATCGCCCGAACTTGCAGGTGATTCAGAAAAAGTTATGGCATTGTTGTTTTTAAAGCGACCCCAAGTAGGATAATTGTCATTGTGTTGAGATTTGGGTTGAGTTTAAAATTCATCTTGTAGGTAAGGGTGAGTCTTTAATTGACTAAAATTCGCTATATCTTTTCGAATCTTTAGTTTTTTTATTTCTTTCGAATTTTTCAAATTCAACAATCCTTACTTTCCCTTTTTCTAGTGAGGCAATTGACACTGATGTTAGATTTTTATTTTTGGTCCATTTGTGAATAAAGTATTTTGTGTATTATAGATTGGTTGGTGATAAGCTCAGTTAACTTATCGTCCTGAGGATGACAATGTACTAATGACAACGGTCGAAACGCCGTCGACGCTATTGTGGCCACAACTTAAGGAGGACACATTGTTTTGTGCATAGGAGTTCTTGTATGGTTTTAGAACTCGTATGTCCATGTAACCTCTATGTGTTTGCCACTTGTCTGTTTTTTTGTCTGTTTTTTTGTATGTTTTGTAATGGTTTTGTTATACCGACAACACATCTGAGCCTTATGTAACCTTTTAAATCTAAATACATTTTGTACTTTTTCTATAATTACACACATATTTCTTTCAGAATTACTTTTCTCATGGGCCAAAAACTTTTATTCTCCTTTCATTTTTCTTTCCTTGTATAACTTTATTATCCTTATGGTATATCAATGATTGTTGTACATTCTGAACCTTTGTTTGGAAAAAATAACATTACAAACAGACACAAGGTTCAGCCATGGGTACTTGCTTCTCCCCCACCTATGCAAATTTGCATATGGGCTGGTGGGAGGAGCAGGTATTGGGGGTCAAACACATAGACCAAATGACAAACAATGTAGTAGTCTACAAAAGGTTCATAGATGATATCTTCATCCTATGGAAAGGGTCGAGTGAGAGCGCAGAAACCTTTGCATCACCTTCGGGATCAAGTTTGCGCTATATACAACTTTATAAATATAAAATATATATATATATATAATGTATTAACACAAAAACTCACAGGGTATGCAACAGTGACTGCACCTATCCCTTGTTGGGTTAAGGTGGTTTGCTTGGGAGCCAAAGACCTGAGACGCAATACCCCTACGTCCCCTATGGAAGACTCCACAGAAATAATTATAAACAAACAAAGATCCGGCACTCCACTCCGTAGTAGCATATATTAAAGATGACAAAATTTCAGAAACAAATCAGCAGGTCGTTGTATAACTTCTCTTTATTGAAAATTCTTCTTTAAAAAAAGGAAACAAAGTGGCCTACTTTGAGTTTCTTTATAGGTGATTACACAGGTGCTGCCTCTGTTAGTTTTTTCATCAAGACAGCTATTGTTCTTGCTGTCTTCTTGTTTGAGTATTGCTCTATGCTCTCCCCTTGTGCATGGGTTCTTTGTTACCCTGCCTTCTGTTTCCATGAAACAGTGTGGCTACAGTTATGTTTTCCTAAGGCGAGGAGCTCTGGCTCAGTAGTGTTGCCTTCTGTCCTAGGTTGCCATCCTCACGGTCGACTCTGTTTCAGGTTCTGCCATGCCAGTGAACTTGTTTTAGGTTTATGTTGGATGTGGTCTTCGGACACATTTGCTCTTCCTCTGACAGAGGAGTAAACTTTTCTATCTTCTCCTTTCTATCTTCTCCTTTGGTTATGTGTGGTTCCTATCCCAGTTCTCGGGCTGCAGTGCATTTTCTTGTTAGCTTTCCTACCTAGAAGTGGCCGGTCTCCTCTTGTTCTACTCCTGCTAGACACCGACTACTTCTACTCAGGGATTTTTGATCCAGTCAGTTAGCAGACCCTCCTCCGGGGATGATTGATTTTGCTTTAGTATCTAATTATAAGGTAAGAAATCTGTGGCTAGATGTCTCTATCAGATGAAATAGTTACTTACCTTTGGTCACGCCTTATCTGGTAGAGACAGGCTCTAGCCGCAGATTTCTTACGATCCTTCCCATTCTGCGATTTGATTTATTCCTACTGTCAATATCCTGCTTGACATTGAGATATTCCTCCTGCTTGATATTGGGATACTCCTTACAGATACGTCTATATTGACAGAGAGAGGTAAAGGGAGCGAGAGATATCTCCTTATTGGCATACTGGTTCCATGGCCAATAAATGTAAGTGGCCTTGTGTTTTTGGGGCAGAATGTAGTCACCGAAGAAACTGACGACAGCACATCAAGAAGGGGCATATATGCACTTCTTCATCTCTGCCATGTCTGCTGGTCGACGTCCCAATGGTGTTGCATGACACCTTCTTCTTACGTGCAGGGGTACTGCTGAAAATAAATTCAGGATCTATTCTGGAACCTGCGGAGAAATCTAAGGTAAGGAATCAGCGGCTAGATCCTGTCTCTATCAGTTAAGGGCAGTGCTTAATTTGAGCCAGTAGTTACCAGTGCTCAGGACCAAATTATCAACACCTGACCTTATTGCAGTCTGCCACATTGCAGCACTGCTTGTCTAATTTACAGATGAGCGCAAGAACAGTTGTTTATTAAGTGAATGTACATAAAAAATGTAAATACCTGTCATCCAAGCCATTTTTATTGTTTGGGGGCCTGGAATAGTCCTGATTTTCACACTTGTGGGAGTGTGACGGTTAATAGTTGTGTTGGTACTTTCATTGACAGTGCTGGCAGGGGCAACGGGTGAGGTACGCTTTAGTGGCCTCCTGAAAAGGGCCCTGCCACTTATTGTTTCACACATTAAGCACTGGATAAGGCGTTACCAAAGGTATAGGTAAGTAACTTGTTCGTTTTGTGCACCAACATATGTGATGTTTATCTTGTTGTTGGGTATTGTTATCGTAGGGAGCTTCTAGCATGAATAACTAGATTCAAAGCCAGCAACTCGCTGCTCTGATGTAGCAACAATTATTAACAAACCCTGAAAACCCCCCGACCGCCCTCCGGCAACGTCATAAAGTAATGCTCTGCCCGGCCTCAGTGATAGCCTGACTCAGCAGTGCTGGAAAGCAAGGAGCACACCCTCTGGAGCAGAGGGACAGGAAGGCACAGCATAGGGGGTGTGGGAGGCTGGAGGCCAGGTATCTATTTGAAGTTTGGGACAGGGAGGAGAGACCATGTTATGGATAGGTCTCCAAACTCCTCTGCCCCAGTGTAGCAGTTAAAACCAGGGTTAGATGGGGGTGTGGCCAAGCAGCATGGCCGACAGGACGTGAGCTCCTCCGGCTCCCGGCAAATCGGCCCAGAAATCCTGTCCAGACATCCTGTAAGGGCTCATAACGGGCGAAATTAGCCACTTCACAGCCCCCTGACACCTGGGGGCAACTCCTTGGGCGATATCAGGCGTCTCGTGCCTAGTGACGCCGAGTAAACTTCCTGCACAGCGGAGTCCAAGCCTTGGAGCAACCTGAGGCCCGGGGACTGAGGCCTGCGATCGGAGGAGGACGGCGCCGAGCGTTGAGCGCCGCGGAGTTCCGGGGGCTCTAGACCCGCATCGGCGGCGCCGAATTAACAGATCCTACCCTTGGCGAGTGTCCGACGTGGGCAGCGCCGCGGGAGTACCGGCCTGTGCCAAGGGAGCCCCCCCCCTGCCGGTTCCGTGGCAGTTGTGGGCGGACCCTGAGAACTGTCCGCGAGTGACTGAGACCACCAGACCTGCTCCTGGCTCCCGAGGGGTCGTACCTGCTGGGATCCTGCCCGACTGCGGGGACCCTCGGAAGCGGAGGGGGTCTTGTGTGTGGCCGGCGGGACCAGCCGAGGGGCAGTGGAGACGGCCCGTCGCTGGGCAGGGCCCTGGATTCTGGCCGGCGCCTCTGGAGCGGTGGGGCCCCGAGGCCTCCCGACAACGGCGTTTGCGGCCAGAACTGGCTATCGAGCGGAGCCTGCGGGGGGCCTGCTATCCTCTTGGGCCCTCAGACGTGAGAGGCAGGTGGAGTGAGACTTTTGACAGGGAGGTGCTCGGGCAGCTCCTTGCGCTGGGGGGAGACAGCAACCCCGCGTGGCCTGGAGGTCGCGATAGGCCCAGCTGCACTGCGCCTGGATTATCCTGCAACCGACTGCCACTGGAGCCGGCTCGCAGCACGGGACATGACATCGAACGGCGGCGGCAGGTAAGGGAGGCCTCGGAGAGTGTGGACATTTAGGGTGGAAGACTGGCGCGGCGGCTCCTTTGAACCAGACCCACTGCCACGGTCCTGGGAACTGAAGTGGGACCTGGCTGCTCACATTGACCCCCCTGACATAGTGGTACTGAGCACATAGACTGGGGGCATGGTCCTGAGTCGTTAGGATCAGCGGAAGTAGGGTCACAGCGCCAAGGATTGAGCAGTCGTAGAGTGGGACCGGTGACGTAAGCGCGGATCAGGGGCTTCCTGGCAAAGGGCAGCTAACCGGTGGATGCAATTGTGTGGGGGCGATCAGTTGTGCTGGCCCACTGAAGAACCTTGGCAGAGAGGGCACTCTCCTGCATGGACGGGCCCGTCACGGAGAAGACGGTTTGCGGGACCCACGGGTGGTGCTGCCTATCTGCGGCCACAGCACGCCTCCTCCCTACTGAAGCGGTGGTGAGTGGTGAGTGGAGCAGCGGTGGGGCACGGATACAGAGCCTCTGATGTGGTGGTGAGGGACAGAGAGGGATTCCCCGAGGTAAAGGAGCGATCCTGGACAGCTACTGACCCTCTGGAAGCGTAGTGGAAGCTGGTTGGCAAGTGGACCCACGAAGAGTTTTCCAGGAACCTGAAGGCCGACGCTGGCCTCCAGGTAGTACAGTCAATAACCACTGCAAGCCCCGCCGCCAAATGGGGAGTTGGAAAGGACATATGGGACGTCTGAAATGCGAAAAGACAGGATGTCGCGCTCCACGCAACCAAACACTATAACACAATATAACACCCAAAGACTACCATCCCAGCGGATCACACGGCAGTCGGGCCAAGATGAGGGGGCAGAGGCGCCCGGGGAGCCCTCCCGTGCAGAACTACTGAAGGCGATCCAGGGTTCACACTCGGCAATGGAGCGCCAAATAGAGACGGTATCTATAGATGTCAATTTGTTGCGGACGGACTTGCCAAAGGTGGCCGATAAAGTCTCTGACGCAGAGGGTAACATTGCACAGCTGCAAGGGGAGGTATCGTCCCTCAAACAAACAGTCGCACAACTCAGTCATGACTGGAGACCTGGAGCAAAGAGCAGAGGATGCGGAAGGGAGGGCGCGCCGCAGCAACATCAGGGTCCTAGGCGTGCCGGAGCGGGCAGAGGCAGGAAATGCTGAACGCTTCCTAGAGAACTGGATTCGTACACAACTGTGCCCGAGGGGCCTATACGAGGTCTTTGTGATAGAGCGAGTCCACAGAGCGCTGATCCTGCCGCCACGACCGGGGGGTCCTCCACGGGCCCTGATCGCCAAAATTCTTAATTATCGAGACAGAGATTGTATCCTTAAGGCGGCGAGGGAATCGGCGAACCTCACCTTTGAAAACAGCAGAATCTCTATCTACTTGCTGGGTGTAATCCGACCCAGCAAGTCCAAGAGCAAAGGAAGTCCTTTCTGGGAGTCAAACAGAAACTCCGGGTGATGAACCTACAGTACATGCTGCTATACCCGGCCAAACTGAAGGTCTGGCCCAGGGGAAGGCTAATTTCTTTGACTCCCCGGAAGAGGTCTGGGAATTGTTGGAGATCCGAGGGGACGACCTGCCGTCTGGCAAACGGGGTGGAAATCGCAGGACGTTGGGTACTCTAGCATCAAAGAGGCGTATGAACAGACGACGACGAAGATCCGAAGCAGCTGAAAGTGAGGAGAGGTGCAGAGTATTGGTGGGAACTGATGGAGCCTTGCATCTGGAACCGCCTGAAGCTGGCAATGGGACGGCGCCTTCGAAATCCACGGGGACTGAAGAGATATTGGTCCCGGACACTCTGCCGGTCACGGCAGAGGTCATGCCACTGACTGCTGCGGCGATCCCCGAGACTGCAGAGATCGTGACTCCTGAGACGGTGGACCCATCTTGAAGTAGCTGAGTGGTTGGGGACACGGAGTGTATGTTATGGGACAAGATCTCAAACCTCTATGAGAGAGACTCAGGAAGGAATGGGGGTGCTGCATGACGTATGGAAGTGGGGTGGGGGGTCCTTTTGTGTATGGTATGAGAGTGGAGGAGGGAGTGGTCATGGCTAGGGAACGTTGGAGAACATATTGTTCTATGCTAGACAGTATGAGCCTGGTCTTGCAGGGAGTCGGGGTGGGGGGGAGAGGGTTTCTTGTTTTTGTTCTAGAGTGAATATTGCCTCGTTGGGCGAATGGGGTGGCTGTGCACGTCCTGGCACCAGCAGGGAAAGGGCATATTGGCATGTTTGGTTGTTGCTGGTATATTGCTCATGGGAGGGGGGAGGGGGGCCTGTTCGAAGGGAATGTTCAAGGGGACAGTTTTAGGCATCGGTTGTATCACAGATCGGGCACCGGAGGGGACTTGCACTGGGAGCAGGAGGTTGTGGTGGGGTAGGTTATGTTGGACACAATGGGTTACAAGTTTATGAGCTGGAAGGTGAGGGGGCTAGGCACATGCGCTAAGAGATACAGGGTCCTTTCCTTCCTCCGCAGACATGGAGTGTCCATCGCTTGTCTTCAGGAGACCCACCTGGTGGACGATGGGGCACATAAGTTAGCTAAAAAATGGCGAGGACAAATGTTTCATGCCTCCTTCTCTACATATGCCAGGGGGGTCCTGATCTGGGTGGCCCCGGGGGTACAGTTTGCTATGCAGTATATGGAAGCGGACATTAATGGTCGACCTGCTCCTCCGGGCTAAACTGGACGGTAGGGATATTGTCATTTTAAACTCCTACGCACCCAACTCTGACGACCCGGCCTTACAATTCGTTTTGACCCACGACCTGGGGACCCCGACACTCTGGTTTGGGGACTTTAATTGCATACTGGACCCGGCCCTGGATAGGTCTCCGCCCCGGGAGGGTACGAAACCCCGTATGACTGCGCAGCTCGGGGAGGTCATGGGAAACCTCGGGGTGGTAGATGTTTGGCGCCAACGGAATACAATGCAGAAGGTATACACTTGCTTCTCCCCCACGCACAACACCTACAGTCGCCTAGATAAAGTCTTGGTGGCCAATGCCGAGCTTAATATGTCAGTGGAGGTTACTCACCAGGCTCGTTTTTTGTCGGACCACTCACCAGTAGCTTGCATGGCTCACTGGGGACCATTGATTGTTCGTCCATGTACTTGGAGGCTCCCGGTGGATATACTCAGAGATCAAATAGGAAAAGCGCACGTTGGATCGGCTATTGGGGACTATGTGGACCTTAACTGGGGACAGGGTGGCTTATCCGTGGCCACTAGATGGGAGGCCCTGAAGGTCGTGGTGAGGGGCACTTGTATGGGGCTAACCTACGGAGTTCGGAAACAACTCCCCAGAGATCTCCAAACGGAGGAAGACGCCCTCCTGCAGGCTCAGCTTGTAACTGACCCCAGTGCCCCGCAGCAGCAGCAAGAGGAACAGGCAACCCGTGCTAGGCTGCATGACGTTCTAGATAGACTTGATAAATACACCCTGGGCCAATACAGGCAGCGCCTTCACAGGGAAGGCGATAAGTCGGGACGGCTCCTGGCATGGATATTGAGGAGAGAGCAGACCCCCGAGCGCATAGTAGCCTTGCGGGACCTGACCGGGCAGGTGGTGTACTCGGAACAGGCCGGCCTTGGGTTGCTTCAATCCCATCTACAACAGGTCTACGCGGCAAACCCGGCTGTTTCGGAGATATCTTATCTCCCCTGCTTGCAGGGCTTGCATATGCCGACCCTTTCAGATCTGGACAGGGAGGACTGGACGCGAGCCTGACGTTAACTGAGGTCCGGGTGGCATTGGCCCACTTACCGCGAGCAAAGTCGCCGGGTAGTGACGGATTCTCGTCGGAGTTTTAGCAAGAATACCAAGATGTATTGGCTCCGCTCCTCCTGCAGGTCTTTCATGAGGCGTTTGAAAGCGGAGTGCTCCCACGGGGCATGGCCCAAGGGAAAATATGCATGATCCTAAAACCGGGGGGGGACAAGCATGACCCCTCCTCATATCGTCCGATTACCATGATAAATTCTGATATCAAAATTCTGAACAAGTTATTGGCCACAAGGCTGGTGCCCCACATGAAGCACTTAGTACACCAAGATCAATGTGGTTTTATTCCCGGGCGGAACACGGCTATGAATCTACGACGTTTGAATCATATCCAGCATGAGGTGCGAGGGAGGGACGAACTGACGGTATTGGTCGCCATAGACGTGGCCAAGGCGTTTGATACTGTTGATTGGGGCTACTTGCAGGAGGTCCTTCGGAAGATGGGCCTGGGGCCCAATTTCAGCCGTTGGATTTGTATCCTATATAGTTCCCCTCGTGCCAGGGTGCGTCTGGGAGCCGTGAGATCGGAGGAGTGGAGGCTAGGACGGGGCACGAGACAAAGTTGCCCCCTCTCGCCGCTACTTTTCGCCCTCACCATTGAGCCGTTTGCCGTTATGCTACGAACCGAGATGAGACAATGGGGTATTCAGGTGGGTGACACGTGCAACATATTGTCGCTATATGCGGATGACGCCTTGTTTTACCTGACATCCCCAAGTGAGGCGCTCCCAAGATTATTACATCACCTGGACCGTTTTGGTGAGGTGTCGGGATTGAGACTCAACCGAAGTAAGTCCCTTATTTTCCCGCTTTCGGGATTTGAAGCGGTTCCCCAGGAGGACTTGCCAGAGCTGGGGCTGCGTTGGGAACAGACTAGTTTCCGATATCTAGGCATTCATGTGGCCTCATCAGAGGAGCAGTCCCTCGCCCGCAATATAGACCGGGTAATTACATCTCTCCAGCAATCCGTGTCCTTCTGGAACACTCTCCCTCTGTCCCTAATGGGGCGACTGACCATATCCAAGATAGTGATACTGCCAAGGACACTGTATGTCCTTCAGAACACATTGTGCCCGCTTCCGCCTAGGGTCTTTAGGACCCTCAGCACGCTGCTTACATCCCTGCTCTGGGGGGGTCGGCGAAGCAGAGTAGCCCTCCGTACTGTTGTGCGCTCCTTTGAGGAAGGGGGACTGGATGACCCGCGCTTTGATCTTTATTACTACGCAGCACAGATACTCCCGGCGGCACGATGGTTCGCAGACACGGATGTATGGGAGACACGTTTACTTGCAGGAAGGGCGACAGTGCAGGAGCTTCGGCTGGCACTGATGCGAGGGGCTGTAGCTGACGTCGAGCTACCCTACATGGTCAGACACACAACAAGCATATTGCAACGTTTTATAGAAAGGATCCTACGGTCGGCCCCCTTCCATAGGGATCTACCGATCTGGATACTGGCCCATATAGTAGAGTTAGAACGTCAGATGTCCTTCCGGGAGTGGAGAGATGGGGGCTGTGAAGTCTTGGCAGATCTATGTCCCTCAGAGAGCTTTGTGACCTATGAGCAGGCACAGGAGTCATTTGGCCTAAGTGGCGGACAATACTTACATTACCAGGGGTTGCGTTCTATTGTGCGATCGGTTTGGCCGCAGTGCCCGGAGATTCCCCCGATGACCCATACCTTACAGATCATATTGTCCTGTGGCAGGGGACGTAGATTGATAACCTTGCTGTATTCTGCTATGAAGCGGGACTCTGCCCCTCCGGTGCCGCCGGCATGGGCGGCCTGGGAGGCGGACCTAGGGGCGCCTCTGGATCAGAGTCAGGGGCCTTGACGCGGCGAGTGTCCTGTAATGCGCGCTTTAAACTTATCCATTTCAACTTCTTGCACCGCACCTGCTTTACCCCAAAGTCGATGAGCCGCTTCTCGGAGAATGGAAGGGACAATTGCCCCAGGTGCAGAGCAGTGGAAGCGGGGTTCTTACATCTGGCCTGTGAATGTCCGTTGGTGGGGAGTTTTTGGTCAGTGGTTGTAGCTCGTATACAGGCTACCACAGGCCTCCGAATCGAGCTAACACCCTTACATTGCCTGTTGGCATTGGTTCCAAAGCCAAAGAAACGGAAGATTCCATACAAGTTGCTGCAATTAATGCTAGTGCTGGCTAGGCGCAGAGTTGCCATCACATGGATGGGACAGAGGGCCCCAGATGTAGATGCATGGCTCAGGGATGTAAGGGAATGGAGACTTGCAGAAAAAACACACATGCAGCACACTAGGAAGGACGAGAAATTGCAGGAGGACCTGCTGCGAGTGGCGAGTCATGTGCATGACAGGGTTGGCGGCAGAAGGGCACTCGTCACCCAGTGACTCTGTGGGGACTAGTGGCGATTTATTCTCTGACCACGAGTCGGAGGGGGAGGGGGCCAACTGAGGGGTTATTCGAACAGTGCATGGAGCTGGGCCTGGCCTGCTTTCCTCACAACGTTACATGTAATTTGCTTGTTACACTGCTTCACTGCATGAACTTGTGCGCTTTCAGTTGTTGTCATACTCCGAAAATGTGCCATAATGAGTCCGTCGATCTGGGTGCCAATATTTTTAACGATGCCTGGAGAGGGGGGGGTTTTGCTTTGTATTTTGCAAAAAATGAAAAAATAAAGTAAAAAACAAACAAACAGGGACAGATAATTTTATGGCCTATTAACAAAATTATAGACGGGTAAAAAGTGTTTGGAGTGATATTATGGACAGCTCGGGCTTCGCTCTCGTTGTCTATTTGATAGCACTCAGAACCCCCTGGTGAAAAACATTTTCGTAGTTTACTGTTACCCTTGTATAATTCTATATGTAACATACTAGCTTACGTCCCTGTAATGGGAACACACATTTTCTTACTATGTATCTTTGGACCAGGCAAAGAGTTTTTTTTTTATTGGGGGGACTAGGAAAATTGGTCAGTTGCTTTTGACCATTGTTCATGCAGAAGCACCAAATCGTCTGCTGTGCCTGGTCAGGACTATTAAGCGGCAAGGTTATTCATTTGTTCCTTACCATGGACCAAGTACAGAATGTAGTAAAGATCAGTTTCTTCAAAGTGAAGGTTCTAAAAAAGCTGATCTATTTTTTATTCACCAGCAAAGGATACAAGTTATGAATGTGTTTGTGTCTGGCAGGTTGGACTACTGCAATTCTGCCTATTTGGGGTTGTTCAAAAAATCATTGAAGAAATTGCAAATGATTAGAAATTCTCCAGAAAGAATGATCACAGGGATAAAGAACTTAAATCTATTTCATAGGCTTTGGAGATATGTCACCGGTTGTTTGTTTTGTGATTCTACATACATTTCAATATCGGACAAAACCTTACAACTTAATGTTCCACTTTTTCATTGTGATACCTTGTGGGGAAGGACGTTTTCTGTTGTGACAGATTGTGGAGTAGCCTTCTGCTTTCTGAGTCGGTAAAGATCAGGAAGCAGCTAAAACCTGCCTATATCCAGCAAACTAGGCTGATGATGCTTCTATTTGCATTTTGTGAATGTCCTAGTACTCTGAGGGATTTTATTTTGCTGTATATAGCGTCAAGGTATGTTTAGGTGTTAGTTTGTGCTTAATAAATAACTTCAAATAAATAGAAATATTTAAACTTCTACCTCTGCTAAGGATGTTGAATTAAGATAGTTTTTAACCCCAGTACATTGTGTTCTCTATGTTTCTAGGAATTTATCAAGCCAGACCATAGCTAGGATGTTAGGGGTGCTGCACAGAATATAAGCAATGATTCAAAATTGTGTGCAGATAAGGAGAGAACATGAATATTTTGAGGAGTCGTGAAGTGGGAAGTGTCTTTGGGTTTAGATCTGCTGACTGGATTTGCTGGATACTATACCAGATGACAAATTTGTCTTTGAAGGGGTTACATTTTAGCACTTTTGCGAAGTGGTGGAACAATGGTGCAAACCTGATATATGGCAGTATGCTAGTCCTTGTTTTTTGAGTTTACCTTAAGATCATATTCCTTTGGAATTTTCATAATTGATAATGGCATGTAGGTGACTTCAAATAGTTTGAGAAAGCCGAAAAGATGATGGGTAGAATGCTTAAATTAATTTCATCCTCTGATTTTGGACTGAACTATTCTATTAGAGCAGGAACAGGCCACATTTGGACGTGGGCCCTGTCTATAGTGCAACTGTGATGAAGGAATTCCAGGACAGAAATGCACCCCAAAGTAATTTTCAGTGTGTACAATTGATTCAAGCATTCGACCGTCATCTTTTTTCTGGGCAATAGCCTGGAGAAAGCATCCACTAGAGAGATTACTTTCTCTGTTCTGGCTGTAGCTTACCTGTACCTTCTTCGACCTCTGATTTATAGTGAACTCCCTAAAATCTCTGACCTGATGCCATTAGTAAGGATGTGTAGGTACTTGATCAAGCGAGAGCCTTCCTTCCATAATCGTTAATGAGCCTATGGATCTCTTTCCAAAGCACAGCCCCATACCTCCATCCTAGCCTGTCTTTTCCTGAAATCGCTGGGACTTCTGGACTTCTCTGGATCCCCAGTATGAATCTGTTATTTGAGACCCCTGCAGATCCATATTTCCTAATATTGGACTTGCCAGTCAGACTGTCACCACACATTTTTCAAATCATCTATAGTAGTTGGCCCTCCTGTTTTAGCATGTCAGTTCAGCCAGCTGTAAGATGGGCTGTATGGGAATGTAGACCTATGTGCTTTTTGGATAGTTGTAACGCATCACTGCACTTAAGCCCGAAGTTCGTTGTTGTTTTACTGCCCCTACAGTTCCTCATACTGGTAGCGAAGTCCAAGGCGGTCATAATGTACTCTACTAACACTCTGGCTTTTCTGATATTGGGTAGCGGGATAGTACTCAGTACTGATTGTAAATGAAGCTGTCTGAGTAAGTTGTTGCCCTCGAGGCATAGACCACTTGTTCTTTCACATTTTATGGGTGGTACATTTGAAAATAGGTAACCTGAGAACATAACCTGATGAGTTGGACTTACGCAAATTCACTCCTTGACTCCTTAATTAATGGCTGTGCAAGAGCATATAAAGTTGCATTTGGGAAGTATTATGCACACCAACATCCACATGAGACAGTTGTGTTCTAGACAGATTGGAGGGTTCTTATATTTTTTCCTCTCACGTGCATCAAAAGTAAAAGCAAACACCACCCGAGTGATCAGTCATATCCTCGCCAGGTCTTGTTCTTGGATGTCCTTCACCTCCCTAAGGGGGTGTACCCTCAAGCTTAACCGATCGGTGGATGCTCTAACTTTCTTTACAATAACTCATTCTGACTGCCTTTATCCTCTGGAGCTAGCTTTTGACAATGTATACATCTTCCTTCATAACCTGTATCTTCTGGTAGCTATCGGAGGATGCACTATAAGATTTCAGTAAATTTGTGTTTTTTTAAATGTGCTTTCTCAATGGCCCAAATCTCTTCTGTCATTTCCCAAACACCTGTTGCAGTCAAACATACACAGAGACACCTTCAAGAGACTTTTGTTGGCCATTGGAGTCTACAAAAATAAATGAATGCAATCATGTTCCTCCTTTGGTGAGGCCATCAAGCATCTTCTGACTGGCTAATTGCCCTTTTTCACTCTTCCAGAGACCTGCCGATGAATAGTGTATGAATCGTACGGTTTGCCGTCTAATGCAAATCTTTTTGGACTAAAGATCTTCTCTATTATGAAGCTGCTGTTATCAAAAAGTGAATTCTTAATGTAAATCTTTTCTGCAGAGTGCATTAGTGAGCTGCATAACACATACATCTATATACCATATGCTGTAAAATAATAATAATAATAGAGAAATTTATAAAGCGCATGGTTACGCCATCTCGGCGTGTCCCCGCGCTGAGTGAGAGGGAGGTGACAACCACAACTGAGGACCGCTTCATACTAGCAGGAGAACAGATAAGTTTTAAGCAGCTTTCTAAATTTAGCTTCAGAGCTTTCCAACCTAAGTTTTAGAGGGAGCTTATTCCAGTTCTGAGCAGCCCGGACCCTGAAAGAACGTCCCCCCATTCTGGCCTTATTTCCCTTAGGAATTTCCAACAGCCCAGTCCCACTGGATCTAAGCGACCTCCTTGGCACATACCTGGTGACCAAGTCACTCAGATAAGCAGGACAAGCTGGTGCTCAGACCACCCCTTTCTAAGATGTTGACTGAATTTAACTTAAATGAGCCTTTTGTCCTTTTATTCACACTTCCTTAGCTAAAGTAGTGTTGAGCAGTGATGTCTGGTCTCCATGAAATTAGTAATCAGTTTTACTCTAGACCACCTTTTCACCTATACTGCTAAAGATGTGGGCAAGGCCAAATTCAAGAACATTGTTGCTAGATCATTTATCTGTCATTTCTATCCCGTACGTAGGCATATTCCATCAGACCCAGATTGCTTCCATACCATTCTTCAGTCATGTTGCTCTTAAATAATTGCAGAACAGCTGCTTGGGTCCCCTCAAATATGCTATTCTAGCACTACTCTCTTGAAGCATTCTCTCAAGATGATGCATGCTTGGGCCATGAGATTTTAAGGAACCCAGCCTTTAACTTATTTGGAATTCCTGTTCTTTGCTTTGGAATCCACCCACAGATTGGGATTGGGAATGAGTGTCATTCTGTTGGCGATGGATAAAGATACCCTTTATAGCGTGTTGGTTACTCCTAGTTTTTTAATTGTCTACTATCCCCAACACCCTTTTGCCTACTCCCAGCCATCAATACCTTTTTATAGACAAGTTCTTGTTGAGGGAGCACACTTGCATGGACATGAGGGCGTAAGTAGGGGGATCAACAGATGTCTGCATGCATTGTACTCGCCACCAGAGCTTTGAAAACTAGATCCTTTCCCTAATAAACCACATTACCTACGGGTTGATAGGCCTGGGCAGAGCTCGCAAGTTACCCTTCTCGGAATTCCGCAAAGTTACCAAAAACTCTGTGAGATTCCGCAGATTTCTGCGAGCGGGCACAGTAAGGGGAATTCGTAGTAATTCCAATTCAGGCCCAAATGGAATACACCATAAAAATAAACAACTATAAACCAAAAGCAACCCATGGCCCTATGACAACCCCGTTGGCGACAGGACCGGGGTGTGTCCAGTCACGAAATCACAGGTCTAGAAAAGTGAACTCTCTAGATTGGCGGAGAACCCCACACTCACCCTACGTAGCTCACGCTCCTGCTTCCTGGCTCAGCACAGCAGACACTGGGACCTCGAATCACATGCTTTACAGCATGCATGGAGTGGTCCATGCCACCAAGGTCAGGGTGCCCAGGAGGACCCCCCAGGCATTGTGGACAGGGGCCGCGGTGCCTGCTGCACGGCATAGCATGGCCCAGCGGAGCCTCGACCACGGAGAACCACTGCCTCCTCCTCATTCAACCACCGCCAGTCAGACTTCACAAGTCCTCAGAGTCGTCCATGGCAGAGTCAGGCACAACTTCACTGCCCAACCCTCAGTGGTGGTGTAGGACGCGTGAAGAGGCAGCGCGTCCATTCATCCCAGCACAACACTAAATTTCTACAGACCAGCCAATCCAATGGATGAGGCCTCAGGCCACCCTCATGCACTCCTGGCAGCCAGGTCTCTGTAGGGACTCTGCAGACCCCATTATGTCCCACAAGCCCTCAGTTACCTGTGATAGGGTGGTACCGAACATGCCCCATCAGTCCTCCGTTATGTCTTCATGGAGGACTTTGTTGCAGCAGTCATGCGGCCTAGATGTTTACCAGCTATAAGCTCACTGAGCTGCCACCACGTGACCTGCCTCACATTCATTTCTGTCAGGTCGCCACTTGCAGACAGCTTCCCAGGGCACGAAGATGAGACAAAAATCTAAAATCTAATTTGCATGTCTTGAGTTTTTTTTGCCTTCTTGTTTGTTTGCTGCCATTCCTGAACATTTCAAATTAAATTAGAATGTTTTTAAGCAAATGAGGTGGAAAGAAACGCGCACATCTCCAGCTTTGTCTCACAGCGGCCGCAAAGTGACCCTGTGGAGCGAGCAGGATGTGTTAGGGAGCTCGGGGGTGGCAGGGTGTCCTTTTGTGGGTCCATGCAGTAATGGGTATAATCTCTTGCTATGTTTTAAAATGCGACCAGCACCTTGTACTGGGAAGGGATTAGGGGACAGGAGACTGGAAACTAAAAGGCATTTACACCAGTTGTACCACCCCTGAAGAGCTGTGCCATTTCTGGGCTGTTCCACTCTAGTAAGGGCTGCGCTTGCCATTACTGGCAGTGACAAGTTCAACCAGACATGCCTCAATGGGCCATGGTCGCATTGTGCGTCAGGGTGCACAGCTGGTTTTTACTCCGCTCCGCGGCACTTAGTGGAGTTTTTGGAGTGCTCCAAGCAGAGCGCAGAGTGGGCAAAACTCTGTGAACTTCGCTAGCGGAGCGGAGTCCACCACCCACCCTTAAGTTGGAAATGGGACAGGTGAGTGCACTAGGATGAAAAGTGTTTACAATGACTGTTGCTCTATCCAGCTATTTCACATAATGGATTAAAAGAACACACGTGTGTGTGCTGTTCATAACCACAAGTTCTATAATTAAATACTGTATTTGGTAGCCAAATCCAGTGCATGGGTCTAGGTGAAAAGCATTCGAGTTTAGTTGTAGGTTGCTGAAGTTAGTATTGTGTGAAACCGATAACTTGAATTATTTGCACCGGAGTTGATAAAAAAAAGATGAATGTAGCAAAGGAAACCGTTGTAGTGTCAGATCACAGTTGCAATACAAACCCCTGATTAGGGGTTATTCCGGTCGGTATCAAACGTTAGCAGAGAGGGCCACAGACAGTGAATGGGTAGCGGGGAGAAGGAGCTATGAGAGATGGATGTCTTACATGTAGGACTCCGTTGCCCTGACAACCTCCTGAATTGGTTTTTAACGTCATGGCAGTAATAAGATGCAGAGAACATAGAAATTATTTTGAAGCACATCATCACAAATGCATTGACCATTTTCTGTTATTTCTGAAACTGTTTCTTCGTTGGATGGAAGACGATAAACATGTTATCCTTATTTAGCTTGTTTATAATTGCTTTTATTCTACTTAGGCCACAGCCTTTCATGCATGTACTGACCTTCATTGATAAACCCCGAAGATTTAATATTTACATCATTGGGAATGTAACCTCAAAAGTCAGTATAATATCAAAGTTATCTTTTTTCCTTTTGTGCTACAAAGGTGCCTATATAACTGTTGGTTGGAAGGTTACCTTATGTAGGACGGAGAAGGGGGATTGTTGTGGTTCGTTTTTGTTTTAGTCAGAAAAAAGAGAGAGACCCCCTTAATAAAATCAAGGGAATTGGGGTACTACTACCAATGCAAGAAATGATTCACTTGATTCCAACACAATAGTCAAACATATGCAATGTAACACTTGTATAAATGATCATTCCCTGTTTATTAAAAAATCAATAGCATCTTCATTCCATTATACAAAACAAGTTAAAATACAAGTAAAACTTGTAACATTCTTTTTATTTAAAAAACAGTATCTACTAGGAGATATTTCCCAATATCTATCAAAGAAACTTTTAAATATTCCGACAATTCCAATTTATATCTATACATATCCAAAGGAATTATAGGACCCCACATTTGATGTTCTGATCCAATCGACATACGACTTATTTGTGTCCTTCCTTGAATTATGTCTTTAGCTGCGTCAGATGCTATTGATTTTTTTATAAACAGGGAATGATGATCATTTATACAAGTGTTACATTGCATATGTTTGTTGGACTATTGTGTTGGAATCAAGTTTGGGTCAAGGGAATCATTCGTTTTTGTTTTAGAACAATACAAGACACTCCTTGCTGAGGGATTACTAGATTCATGGAGACAGCCACAGTTTACTATGAAAATCAAGTGAAAGCATTGCTAGATTACAGGACGGAAAACCTTCACCCACCCTCAGGTGGCTTGCTTCATCGTTGTGCCCCTCCTGGTACCAGTTTGGGGAATCCTGGTGTGAGTTGCTACCCTTTTGAGGAGGAGCTGACGATGTGTTATCATTACCAAGCGAAGGTTGTGTGCTTCCAGTAGTGATTTAGAAAGATTTAGATCTCAGACGTTACAAAAGTAGTCCATTGAAAGAAGTGACAGCTTTATATTCAGCTCTACCGAGGCAGTGTGATGTTAATATTTAACAACGTTTACCCAGAGGGGCTTGCTGTGTTTCTTTTTTTAAAAGCATGCCAATTTCGTTTCCAACATGGACTATTTATAGATTTTTTTTTTTTTTTTTTTTTGAAAACCTTTGTTATCAAAAGAAGACAAATCGAGGCCCACAACCAAGCCGGCCGGCCGCAGTGTACAAAACAGTCAGGAGTCATCAGACAAATATTACATAATCAAGCAATACAAAGCAGAGGCCGTACAATCGCAATAGGGGAGAAGAAATACAAAAACTAAAGGGCTAAAACACAGGAGTAAATAAGGCTTAATTTTACAATAAGGGGAGAGGACGTATGACAGGCACACTTGCAATACGGAGGCATCCGACATCCCGTAACCAACCTCAACATTAAGAAGGGGGCATGGGGCAAAATATCAGGGGGACAACACAATGCGATCAAGAAATCAGGATATGTGAGATACAAGCAGCCCCTGAGCATTATCCTCGTAACACGCCCGCCACCCGGGACACTACCAAGGCAGAACAGAGGGATCGGAAGACAATGCATCCAAACCCGCCCGTCACAGCACCCTCTGGGACGCAGGAAGGAAAAAAAGGGGGGGGGGGACTAGGTATGGGGGGGGAAGAGGAAGGGAAAGGAAAATGGAGGGAAGAAAAACCAAACAATAAAAAGGGAATAAGGAAATATGAAAAAAGAAAGGTAAAAGACACGCCGACACGGCCCCCCGTGGTGGGAGGACAGGAGACAAAAGGATTAGCGGCCCAAGTGGGGCATGGCGATCGGAAGGAAAGACAGCCGAAATATAGCAGGAGGAGTAACGATGCCATACCCCCACCCGAAACACACCATAGGAGGTCGGGACAGACGCGGCCTCACGAAACAGAGATACAAAAGGGCCATAGAACCAGAAGACAAACAAAAAATAGAACCCCACCCGTCCCACCCTGCACCCCTGTAGAAGGCTATGGCCTACCCTTCAAACAGCGTGCCTGTCGCCCTAAACCAGAACCCGAAATATAGCAAGAAGAAAGAAAGAAAAACGAGACAAAAAGGCCACAAAAGCGGAGAAAAGAAAACAGGAGGGAGGAGCAGAATAACTATAATACAAACGGTAGGCCGCAGCCCTCCGCCCAACCCGACAAGTACAATCAAAAACAGACCAGGACGACACCCCATCACGCGCCACAAAATATGAGAAGAAGGGGACCTCCCACCCCCCTACGATCAGAAACAATTGTGCAACGAAATCGCATACCGGGAATCAAGCAGAAGTCGTACATTTCACCCCCAACCCTTCCGAGCGACAAACCCCACCCACCACATGGCAATGTACAACCACATACTAAATACGAAATCAGCATATAATCGAGTGGAATGGTGACTAGCATAGCTACGTGGGGGGTAGATAGATCGACAAGTGAGCAGTAGTCCAAACTGAAAGTATCGATGCATCAACAATCGAAGCACGAGCCATGAGAAACAGGAGTTCAGTTGCGCCACTGGAGCGGGCGAGGTGGTCCCAATTTTAAACACAGGCAAAGTCATCGAAGCAGGCGCAGGAGGAAGTCCACCCATAGTTTCAGGCAACAATGTCGAACAGGGGCGCAGTACAGCATC
This sequence comes from Lissotriton helveticus, assembly GCF_964261635.1. Classification (NCBI taxonomy): domain Eukaryota; kingdom Metazoa; phylum Chordata; class Amphibia; order Caudata; family Salamandridae; genus Lissotriton; species Lissotriton helveticus. The sequence goes on along the minus strand of NC_136059.1, from coordinate 160,393,851 downwards.
CGAGTCCCCGGGGTCCGAACCTTGAAAAGCAGGGCCCCCAAAGTCACCAGCACACTACACGATCTTCGATCAGTGGTGGAGACACTCAGGTCAATCGAGGGAGGTGAGGCAATGAAGTCATCGAAACAAGAGGGCGACAAGAAGAAACGGCCGCCCAAAATGGAGGCGGATCGTGGCGGACCCACCGAGACGCCCAGGGCCAGGGAAGCGTGCAGGGATCTGAGGGCTTCCAGGATATCTCTGACTGTCGGCTCCCGCCCACCAGATCCGATCCCCACACAATCAGGCAACTCGTGCCCGCCGCCACAGGGTGACTCTCGTTCCAGAGGGCCGGCCGCCATTTCGTGAATCAGCCCAATCGCCGCCCACGAGGACCCCCGGAAATAACAGTTCTCAAATGTAGGTCTTTACAAGCGCCGGGGGTCCCAGCAAGGGCGGCTTCGATGCCAAAAGGATGTCCGCCCAAAACGGGTCTCCGCCCGCACCAGCACCGGTGCCCCAAACAAGCGGAGTCCGGGCCCCGAGGACCAGGGCCGCCGGACAAAGCAGCGGCGGGGGGAGACCCCTTCTCAGAATCAGGTCCCGGGGCTTCTCACCCACGTCGGCCACGCGGCCACCAGGGCAGGCCCGGGTCAGGATCGCCGGGATCTTCGCACATCAGCTCCCAACACTGGTTCTCGCTCTCGGCCGGGGCCGAGAGCCGTCGGATCCCACCGGCCGGGTCCCGGTCCAAGTCTCGCAGAGGCCCCGATCTCTCGGAGGCCAGAACTCCGGAGCCAATGCACGCCGAGACCCCGGGGTCAGATGGTAAGTACAAACAAACCGTTATGTTTCCAATTCCCCAAAAGTGTGCCGTCCCGGGACAGGATAAAAGACAGGATAGGCAGTCAGGATGGAGGGCTGCGGGAGCCGAGCTAAAGGGCGACCATCACGGCCGCGAGCTAGGCTCCTCCCCCCTATTTTATAGATTGTTGAACCCCCTATTTTATTCCTTGTTAGTTGGTATGATGTTTCGGAATAGTCTGAACATTTTCTGTAGATTTCCCACATCAATGACAACTTCACTACAGTGCTTGAACCTCCTTGACACACATTCCACAGTCCCTTCCTTTGATTGTGTTTTGTTAATTACGTTTTTTTTACTGGGCATAAGAACCGTAGCTCGATTACTGGAGTTTTCTTGTACCTGTAAATGAGTTTTAAGAAGTTGGCTCATTAATAGGTGGCATCACCCATTTTAGTAAGTACTGCTTGACTTTATATTCCAAACATATTTTTATTGCTTATGAGAGAATGAAAAGTCATTTATCTCTAACAATCATTTTTCAGTGTGGGTATAGAATTGCATGTTACTTCCCCTTTCTCTGTGTCTCATGATTGGACAGCGGGCTATTCAAAGCACGTCAAGATTAACTGAGAAAATAGCCTTCAGTGGTAAGGCATTACAGTTAATTTGTATCCTGTCTAGCCCCAAATAAATCGGGGAAGCTTCTATGTAATGGCACGGATTTATTTAAATGAATCGATGCCCAGGCCATATGCCCAATAGGTAATATTCTAACCACATTAGAAGATGTACATCCATTTGAGCTATAGATGCACATTGGTAGTATTTGTGTTTGTCAAATTTCAAGAAATATTTTTATTGAAACAGGATAGCTTCTTCCACGTGTTATTTTACTAATCCATGACTTGCATATTACATTTTTTGTGTAAATCCTAAAACTGTTACACTCTTTCCTAATATTGTGAAGTTTGATAGAACATTGATACTGTGGCTTAGGGTGTGTCTAGCTTTTGCTTCCTATTTATTTTGACATGACTTCATAGTGAGAGGTATTGTTCTATTGATGTTTAGGCTTGAAAACAATTAATTGTGTTTTATGAAGGAACCGGCCACCAGAAGGCTTTAGACCTGGATTGGTTTCTTAACGAGGGAACGATGTAAAAAAACAGAAGGTTCCTGGAACCAATCAGGAAGGCCCTTTACAATGTGGCTTATATTGAACTGTGAAGAAAAAATGTAGACTGTGGTGAATAAAGAAAAGAAACAATGTCAACAGCTAATGGAAAAAATAAATGGAGCCGGAGCTAGATTAGGAACAATAAGAGAACTGAGGATAATGGAATCAAAGGAAATCACAATTAAACCACTTATTTTGTGATTTTTAATATATTTTGTATATACGTAGAATTGTTGACTATCAAAAATGTATATCAGAAGTACGTCTGTTGCATTTATGCATAGAAAATCCGTAACGATTCTGGTGGGTAAATGCTTTGTCCATACAAGACTTGATGAATTGATTATGTTAATTCGTCATCTTATGGAGTCATCAACATATTATATTGATATTGGTCCCTCACATGTAGTAAGGGTGTCCAATGATATGACTCCATAACCATGAGGATCAGGATATCCTAAATTAGCTACTCCTAGGATGTAGTGAGATCATCCTATATTAAATAGACCTTGATTTCTGTCTGTGACCTACAGGTTATATTTTTGAATCCCTAAGAATCGACTTTAGGTTTTCACCCCTCCAAGGACTATCAAGATAGTTGAAGTGACGTTGTATTTACAGCTTTTACAAGTGTCAAAACTGTGGTGCATGAAGCACAGTTTTAGCTATATCAGTTATCATTATTATTGCTGGGCAGTGGTAGAAGTGGGAGGGATCAGAAGGGCACGGCGTGCCCCTACTTTTTAAAATGAACACAGTCCGTTCCCCTACTTCTGTATCTTAAAAATGCGTCCCAGGACGGCAGGAAAGGTCCAAATTAAAAAAATATTGCATGATCGTGGAGCCTTGTGTATTGCACATTAAGGAAGGCGTCTGCAGTTGGCACAACCTCCTCCCTCTTCCCCTCTGTGCCTTGGGGCATGGACCTGCAAAGCAACACTGTGGGAGCAATCAATCATCACGCGAAAACGATAACCTTTACTGGCCCTGCTCCTAGAATGTGATTTACACCTCACAGCGTCGGATTGGGTGATCAGTCGGGCATGGGGCGACGGGCCGGTGATTCAGGGGGACCTATGGGCCGTTTTTTTTAGCCTCTGTAAACTGGTACACTTCACCTACTCTCTTCGCCAGGCCACTGTAATGAAGCTCTCTCCCGACCTCTGTAATTTGAAGCTGGCAGCTCGGTGTTGCTCTGGCCTTCACCCCCTGCTTTGTAGGGCCTGCCTGGCCAGAAGTAGCGTCATCCCCTGCCGGGTCATCACCTTCAGGTTATGGGGACAATGGGAAAGTGTGAATAGCCAGGGGCCTACATGGGGGAGGCTGAAAGAAGGTGATTTTATGGCCATTGTGCATTCTCACTGCAGTTCATGGTGAGAATGCCACAGTGTCTTTTAGGCCTTTGTTTAGGCCTTGTTGCTGAGTGCAGGGCTTAAATGACTGGATTAATCCTGAATCACTGCACAAAATGTGTGCCTTGAAAAGTACACAAAGCCCTGAGTGGAAAGGTGTCAGTGATTTAAACTAGCATTTACAAAAATCGTTAAGTGAACACTGCAGTACATGCAGATGTCAGCGAGACGTAAAGCAAGTGCACAAGTGGTAAAATCAGATGGCCCCTGATTATAGGAGTAACTGACTAATGCAGAATTAAACTATTATATCTCGAACTGAGTGTCACCTGCAAATCGTGAGCTCCTGTAAAACCAGCTTCATAGATCTAATTATCAGAGGCTCCTATCCTGTCAGACAGAAAGAATGTTATGCAGCTACAGAAAGGGGTTCCTGAACCAGTGTGTTTTAGAAGATATTTGATGCACACAAAAGAGGGGTTTTCCTTACTTTATGGGAGTTGCCTGCGAAAGGTCTGTGCAAGTTGCACTTTGTGAAAAGTGGGCTACAGGTTTTTTTTTAGTTTATTGTTATTTCTTTAGGAATGCGGGTCTCAGGAACGTGCAGGCATCTCTGCTTCATACACAAGCACTTTTAACATGTGACATGTGCTGCCTGCTTTGGGGCCACTGCAATTATGCAGCAATGGAGGACAAAATGATGCTGCAGTGTTGGCTAAATTATGCAGCAAAGAAAGGCTGCAGCGTAAGGTGAGGTACATTTTCTGATACTTTATTATTTTGACTTTTTTACACATCCTACATTCTCTGCAAAGGTTTTGCCTCAATAATACCAGTTTAACATACAAGTGCAGCAGTGAGAACGGTGACCAGTCAGCCTTTGTAAAGGGCTTTCTACTTCACCGCAAGACAAGCAACGTGTTTTGATCCATTTGAGCTACATACAATTTTTTTGTTAGAACCATCAGATTATGCGGTCGATGATGTATTAAGCAGATAATATGGCAGAGCTATAATTATGTGGAAAACATTTGCAAATTGGGATATTTTGCCATTCATGTTTGACCTTCCTCACACAGTCTGTGTTGGGTGTTATTTCTGGACACCTACAGTGCTTTTGGAGAGACCAAGGATGAAGGTGTCTAAAAGTGATTGCAAAGGATGGTAGTCACAAGGGGAGAAAATAACTGATTGAGACAATCTGAGAAACACTACCTATTTCTGACTCTACCACTGTTTGAGTCTCATAATTTCAGAATTGATGCATTTGCAATTCTCATTGCTAACTAACTTGAGTAGTAATTACACAAACTACTAATATAATAATTGTATCTCATTCATCTGATAATGCTAAAAGCATCTGCAAAACCAACAGGTCTGGGTTGTTTTAGATGTATATATTCATTTTTGAGTGCTATTTCTAGATACAATAACCGGAAACCAGAAGGCATCTAATGCTGGCTTCAATACATGTTGCGTGAAGCACATAAAAAATGTAGGACTACAATTTTGCATTGACCGAGGGGCACTGAATGATTTACTCAACAGTGCTCCCCAACATGTGGGTCCTCCTGTCATAGAATTTACTCACAAATGTTATGTTTACTAATGGTTAGGATAAGGGAGAAGTGATGAAAGAACCCGCATGGCACGGAGACAAACGGCACCTGGTTCCTCTTATAAGCAATAATGAGACATTCCGTGATTGAAAATGTATCCCATGTTTTAAATGTATTTTAATGTCATTAACTAATGTATTAAACCTCAAATAAACGTGTATCCATTGGTTGTGGATGCCAAATATACTAAGAATCGATATGTCTTGCTCTTTTTAGCCTCACCTCTGACTCCTGCCACTGACCCAATCCTCTGGTTATTCCCGCCTCCTGATGCTCCACCCACAGTTCCCCTACTTTTCCCCCCCACTTCGACCAATGTTGCTGGGGCTGAAATAAAAAATGTGCATTGGAGCTAAAGGTAACTCTACTTGCCATTGGTTATTTGCTTCTTATTGAGAAGGAAGTAGTTGATGTACCTTCCAGATATCGAAAACTATAATGAAGCTATAGACATATTGTGCTTCTGAATTATTATAATGTTTATTGAATAATCATGTATTAGAAATGTCCATGTAAACTTTGAATATAAAAAATTGGATTATCATTTGGGGTGGACGACTGACCACCTCAAGTAATGATCACAACCATTGTCGGGGTGAACCTTCCAAGTCACTAAATCAAGCTGAGCTCAACCCCCTGGTAGCTATAACACAACGCAGACTGACTCAACTTACAGGACTGTTAAAAATACGTATGCAATAATAACCTTTATTGCATGGTTAATGAAAAATAGTTCAAAAATTCAAATAAAAAATCAAACCTGCTAAGAAATTTTGTTTGTCACATTATCAGAACTAAAACAAAGATAAAATAGCCTTCTGATGCTTATAATCATCAGAACAAATGGGTTATATTTGTGACTGCTTTGCTGAGACCCCTCTAAAAATATATATAATCCCATTAGTCAGTTGCATGACTCTGGGTTTAAAACATTCCCTAATTGCTAACCGACATGATGTCGTTTTTAATCATCTAAAGCAGAGGAAAACAAATATGGAGCGCTCTTTCATGAAACCTTAGCAACAGGTAGTTAAATGGGCTAGAGGCTCCTTCCAATCCCATCCAATCCTCCCATTCCCCAGCTAAGTCATCAATGAGTTTATGTATTGTTTCTAGTACATGGAGCAATTTGCAAAGGGAGATCCTGCATGCTGTAGAGTATTTTCAGGAGAAGAGTCATTTTGGTTGCAGCTATGCGGCACAAATAGGAGAGTTTACCCTTCTGCCACCTTTGTAAATTCATACGCATGGCTTGTAACTGGTCCGAATAGTTTGGTGCAACTGACTGATTAATGATGGGGCATATCTTTATGCATATTTCGTGGACATAACGGTGAGCCTAGAAAAAGGGATCTGTCCCGCATGTCCCACTGCCTCTCTTTTGGGTTGTGGGTTTCCAAAGTTGAAATGTTTGTGTGTTAACTTAAAACCCCTACGTCCTGCTGAAAGCCTCAAACTCACATAGGAGAGCATGTATAGGGATGAGTAGGTGTGTGAGCATCAGGGAACATCCCTGGCATTAAGTGCAATTTTATGTATCGTGTTTCCTAAGGGTGACCCTTTAATCTGTGAGTTCATTATTATGGCCTCTGCTAGGGTGTTCTTTATACAGAGCAAAAGGTATTGGAGATAGGAGACCGCAGTGTTGCGTCCCACTGCATTTCCCAAATGTATCAGAAGTTAAACCTTTGACCCTTGTACTATTCCGGGTTGAAGTATCTACACAGCACCCATCTCTGTGACCTGGGACTCATGCTTGATAGGCACAAATTCTCATGGAGAATGGGCAAGTGCACTGTATCAAATGTCTTGTGAGTGTGGATTGATAGTAGGAAAGTCAGGAATTGGGTGTGCGCCGCCTTGAATTTGATATGTAGAATGCATTTGGTGTTGTCAGCACACCTTCTCTTCGGTATAAAATCAGTTTGTTCAGACCCTACCAAATCCTGCCTGTAGTGGGCCATTCTTCTAGCCAAGATGCGGCTGAAGATTTTGCGCCTATATTAAAAAGGGAGATAGGGCGCTATAAGGTACATTTAGCGGGGTCTTTCCTAGGCTTATGGATGACTGTAACTACAGCTGTTTGCATTGTGGGGTTGAGAGACCTCAAATTGGCCAATAAAGGAGCTAATTGAGGGCAAACAGTTTATAGAAGGCTGCAGTGTATCTGTCAGGCCCGGGAGCTTTACAGTTGTGTAGTTTAGCTATTCCAGATATGACCTCATCCAATAATGTCTTGGTCTACTTTGTCAGCCTGTTGTGTGATGTGTTTCAGTACCTGTCTGCTTCTAGGTTGATGGTTATGTCTGAGTCCCAGAGAGAGTCTGAAGAGTATAAGTGAGAGTAAAATCGGCAGAAGATTTTGGTAGTACCCTCTTTAAAATGTACCGGCTCCCCCTTTTCAGTATTTGTTTTGCTTCCCTCAGAGTTTGCAAGCTAGCATTTTACCAGCTTTATTTCTTCTTTTATAATATTGTTGCAGAATATTCAATAATGCGTACTTGGTTAGATCCATGTCTACTTTTTTGTTGCTGTTGGGCCAGTGTGAGTTGGCACGAGAGTTGTCATCACCCCAAAATGTTGTTGTCGCTCCAGATCATGCACACTGTCTTCCAGTTCCTAAGGGTTGGTCCATCTGTCTGCATTGCACTGGCCTCTACAGAGATAAACTCCCCCCTTGGAACCAATTTAAGGGCGTCACACAGAGTTGCTGTCTTAGCGATTTGTTCCCTCACTGTCTTGCAGAAATTTGGCAGTCCTCCAACTGTCTTGTCTCAATTAGGTCTTCACGCTTGTGAGAAGTTGGCCTGATAGGTGATGTTTCCAATTCTGTAACCACCTATTATCAGACCAAACAATCCCTTATGGTGTCAGGTTGTAAGTCAACCTTGTTAGACAAGCTATCCTAGGGGTAGCATGGACTAAGCAGCCTAAAGGCTTAACTTAAGAGGTCGTGTTAAGCGAGCTGTTTTACCACATACAATCCTGTAATATCAAATGAAAGGACACCACACAAGTATATATTATAAAAATATATGTATTTATTACTAAAAACAATCCCCAGTATTCTTTATGAATAAAGGGGCACAAGCGTTAAATCAAAAGCACAGTTTAAACATACAAAGTTGCACAATTATGGATGAGGGCGGGTGGCCACTCAAACCATATACTAAACAAGTGGTATAAGAGATACCAATCGAACAGTGGTTAGGCCTAGGGCCTAGGGAATCGCTGGGAGCAGTCGGGACAAGCAATGCTGAAGTCGGGAGAGGCCCACGGGATTCGGGAGCAGTGCGGAAAGCGCACGCATGCACCAATGTTAACCAATGGTGCGTAAAAGTTACAAAGTTAAAGTTTAAGGACACTTCCGCTGAACCTATAGGAACAAAACTTAAGACACAGACCCTAGAGATGTGTACCAGTGTGGGAACACCGGCGGAGCAAAGTTACCTCCCCCACAGGAAGCGGGTGCACAGGGTCGAAGTTGAGTCGGGTTTCGTCACACAGGCTCTTGGTGCTTGAAGCTGAAAGGGCTGCAGGCGGGGTGAAAGAGAAGTGTCCGGTGGAGTCCAAGGGTGGACTCGAGTCGAAAAGTACCTGAAAGCAGAGGGGACAGAGTCTGGGTCACTCAGCAGTGACCAGGGTGGAACCAGGACGGAACCAGGCAATGTCGGGCGCAATCAGGTCGTTGTCGAGGAGCTTCTCTCTGCTGTCACGTGGGCTCTGGGGCATCTACGACGTCCAGGAGCAGGTCACGATCTGTCCCACGCAGGCTCTCGCCGTCGGCGCTGTCGGCTTCAGGATTGGAGCAAACAACACTTGGCAAAAGCAATCCACGCGGAACCGGGAGATTGCTTCTCACTCGAACCAGGAGGGTCAGAGTGGGGGCTCCTTTTCAGGGGAGCTGGTGCAGATCTGGAGCAACCAGATTCGCAGGTCGATTTCAAGTTTTCGTCGGCACAGGGGCCACTAGCCGGCTGGCAAGTGACCGGGCCAACGCGTTGAGCCAAATGTAGCAGAAGGGCCCCACGCAGCACTCGATGAGTGTAGAGGGGTGAGCTTCGGTGCAAGAGTGGCTCAGGGTTGGGGCTTCTCAAACCCCGGTGTACAACTTCGAGGGTCACTCGTGGGCTGCACGGTCAGCGTCTCGTGGTCAATTCAAGATGGCGTGCCCCACGCTTCCGGTCGCCTCCACGGGTCTCAGCTCTGCAGGGACTGTGGATCGGGCTGTTGGAAAGCAGGCAAGCTTGATCTCGTCGATCTCTGTCGCTCGAGTTCTGGCGGGAACTGCAACAAAGTAGACGTCGATGGCTGGATGGTGCCTGTTTGCACAGGGTGGTCACTCCTTGACCACAAGGGAGATTCTTCGGGCTTCTACGTCGAGTAGGATGTCGAAGGGTCCAGAGTTTCGTTTCTTATGTTTCATCAGGATAATCTAAAGTGCATTGGCACTGCTCCCAGTCTTATACTAATTTTGGGGGCTGGATTACCTGCTAGGTCCCCTCCTATGGGTGGGACCCAGGAAGTGGGTGGATACACCCCCTTCCTTTGATCCAGGCCGCCCTGGCACGAGGGCTGGAGTGCCCCAGAACCGGTTTTGCCGGATTATGCAAGGGGCAGCCTTGTGCTCCCCATGCAGTGTCTGGTTTCTTTCAAACCTCCCTGCTACAATCCACTATCTCCTGTCTGAGGGGTGGTAACACCCCCTGCGACAGGAAACCCTTTGTCCAGGCCCCATTTGGCTGAGTTTCGATCAGCTTCAGGGGGTCAGACTCTTGTCTGTGGCAGAGGCATCCATTTTGTGGATCTAAGGTCCTTTTAGAAATTAACCGCATTTAAGTAAAGTAACATGTCTTACCCCTCTAGAGGGGTGGAATGCTATCCCCGTCGCCAGAACTGGCGAGGGGATAGTATTCCAAATCGTATGACACCTTACACGACATGTTTTGATAAAGCCAAACCAAAGTTGCTATATAACCGCGAGGATTATAAGGCACTTAAGAGTATATGGTATGGCATTATCCTGAAACGGCTTAGGGAGTTGTTCCCGACAGCTGCAGACAGGCTCAGCTCATGCTAGAGCTCCATCTCACATTAAACCACGCACTCTGCCTCCAGGATTGATGAGGCCTTCCATAGGAGTGGCTCACAGGTTTATATGTGTCCAGATATAGGTTTAGATATAGGTATACTATATCTAAGTAAGGGGTGATTACACCACCTTACCCCAGCTGAGTGACCAGCCAGTTGTGTCAATTTATGAACCAGCCAGGGGTGGCAAAAGATATGCTGCAGCCCCTGGTAGGCCTTGGTGGCCCCTATGCCCTGGGCACCTATAGTGCATTATACAGGGGCTGACAAGGAGTCCATTTCCAATTGTGGTATGTACCTAGGGTACATGGAATCCATTTTACAGAGAGAGCAGATGGCCTGGGGCCCTGATTAGCAGGGAACCAGGTCAACTAAGTCAAAAAACCAGCTAAACACAGGCAAAAAATCTGGGGTAACCATAGTCAGGTAGCCACCTTCCTACACAGCTTCAAAAGGTTAACATTTAGCTGCCATGATCTCTGTCAGGAGGATGCGTTAGGGTCATGTAGTGAGAGCACCACTGGCGACTGATCTGAAAGTACAGAGATTCCAATATCTATGTGAATTGTTTTTTCTAAGATCTGTGGTGTGCCCAGAAAATAGTGTAGTCTGGCATATGACTGGCGGACTGGCATATGACTGGCGGACGGCTGACTAGAATGTTCTACTAGCGTGGTATCAAGCCCACCAAAAGCAAGTCCTGGGTCTTTCAACCAGTCTAGTCCAGCTTTAGATGAGGTCCCTGTTTGTCCCACCAGTTGGGCTGAACGGTCCAAATCTGAATCCATTACTAAATTACCCCCACCCTCAAATCAGAATCTCCGAGTCAGGGCATGCCACAATTTGCAATAGGGGGTCCTGCATAAACCTCTCAAGGTTATCATTCAAGCGTATACATTGCCTACTGTAAAGGTGAGGGTCAGTAGCTCGATCCACAATCCCAGCATGTAGCCCTGCACTTCAGCGAATGTAGAAAGGATCTTACCCTTACATTTATAGACCAGTAATATGGCTACTCTTCCCCTTTTGTTGGGGTCTGATAAGTGTTACTGTATAAGCAAGAGGGATTGCAAGTGTTGCCAATCCTTGTTCACTACTTCGGTCTCTTGTAACAGACCTATGTTGCAGTCCGATTCCCTAAGCATACTGAAAACTGAGATGTGTTTGGCTGAGGTGACACATGACAGTAAAGCTGAGGACCTTTTCTGTTGGGCAGTCTAATACTCGCTTTAAGGCCTCGGAGTGGATGTGAGGAGGTTGTTCATCCTCCCTTCTATACTACTGATGGTAGTGCATAAAGATCATCAAGAACTATACTGTGAGCTGGAGTTTCTTCCCCCACCAAAACCGTAACAAAAACAGCAACTTCAACAACTCCCCCCCCTAATTAGAGTTGCTGAAGGGAAAACGGGTACCGGCCCACAGAGACCATAATTAAGCTTACCAAAGCAACAGTAGCCATGCTCCTCTCTCCATCCAATCCTCCTTGCTTCCTGCTTGGCTGTTTGTTGCCTGCTCCCTTTACTGTAGTGGCTCCCAATCTCGGGTGAAATCCAGTGCAGCCAACAGCTGGTCACCTCATCAACTACTGACAGAAGTGGGCCTGTCAGGTCATAGTCTCAAGCTAATCAGTCTGCAGTTTGTTGAGGATCGCCTTCCTCTCATGCTGGATTTCCACAGTGGAGCGTTTATATGAGTGCTTCATGAAGGGAATGGTGAACCATCTCTCTGGTAGTTCCAGCATTGATTCCACCTCCAGGAGAGTGTGAATGGTGTGTGCCTCCCCATTCAAAGCAAGTGAAAAGGGTAAGCCCATCGGTATCTTCCATCTTTACTTTGCAGGAAGGTGGTGGCAGGTTTGAGTTGTCGTAGTCTTTGAAGTGTAACAGGCGACAGGTCCTTTTAAAATCAGATTAAGGCCCTCTCAGGGGACTAGACTTGTGAGCTACTTCCATGTTAGTTTCCTTCGGATGGAAGTGATGCATACAAGTCAATATGTCTAGTGGGTTGCTTCCGGGACCCGTAATTCGGTCCACCCTGTGAGACTATTGAATAGGATACCTTGCTACTGCAAAGCCACAGAGTGCATGGGAAGTTTTTTCACATAGTCCTGTATGTCCCCTTTCTCCACCCCATGTGGTAACCCCCTGGATACATATATTAGATCTTCTACATCAGTTTTCAAGGTCATCAAGGAGTCATTGCAGAGTGATATTCTGTTCCTCGAGATTTACCACCTCCCTCCAAAAGGAATCTACTTCCTGCTCCTTGGCTTTGTTCGACTTCTCCAATGAGACTACTCATTGCCCCAGCTCACCCAGATCCTGTTGCATGTCTTTGAGACCTCCTTCCTGAGAGAGTAGATATCCTGTCGAAGTTTGCTGAACAGGTCCTTCATAAACACTGTGGTAAGGGAGGCTTCCAATTGAGGCTGTGTGGATCTTTGTGGGGCTCGCCCTCTGCTTTCCCCATGCTCTGGTTTCTAGAGGACGCCTCAAACAGCGTGTTCTTTAAGCTGGAGTCATTTTTGTAATTGTGCGGCACCATTGTGGCCATGTTTCTGTGGAGTTGGATGTAGACTGCAAGTGTGGCCCGGTAGTAGTCATTCGCTGGCCTTCACAAAAAGATCCATCCTCGGGGATCGCACCTCGATGGCTCCCCCGTCCCAGAAGCCTATCCACCTACAGTCAGGTCAAAGCTTTTACCTTCTGACTTTATTCCTATAAGTCCCAATCCATTACTGGAGTACACTTCTAAAGCACCCAGGAGAAGCACCTAGAGACTCAAAAGATGGCAGGCAGAGTCCTGTTCAGGTCCAGTTGCCACTCATCAGCTGGGCAGTTGTAGAAAATGCCTCTTGTAGCTGCTTTTATCCCTGTAGTTTGAATAGGAGGTCAGCCTTATGACCCTTGGAGACAACTTTTATATCCTGGGTGAAAGGGAGAGCAGCTCCAGTTCTTTGGGGTTCTTCTCAGGTCTCAGACAGCAGGATCAGTCCTTTTCTGATCTTCCACAGGTCCCAGTAGTGTTTTGAAGTAGGTGCCTGCAGGTGCTACATGTATACCTGGCATAAGCTTGTGGGTGAGCATAACCCCTGGGGATTCCCTAACCAATGGGGTAAGGTTCCAGGGGCTAACACTGTTCACTTTGGGTACTTTCAAGATGGCGGAGGTCTTCGGCCTCACTAAACTTCGGCTCTGAGGTCTGGGAGGTGTGTGTGTGTGGAAGTGCATTAAAGTAATCCTAGTGTGTTTGACATCTAACATTAAAATCCAGTTTTATACAATCCCTGTACCACTAATAAATTCAGGGACAGAAATCGAGTAGAACAAATTTGACCTTTCAGCCAGAAGACAGTGTATACAAGCAAATTGTTTCAGGCATTCTGTTTCCCTCCTTTGAAATGTTCCCCAAATTTCAGTTGAAAATCCCTTAGGAGACCTGTCAAGCAGGTTTCGACACTCCATCAGGATCTGACTTTGTGATGTCAACAAGAGGCTCACTGTGATGGATGCCATTCTGGCTGTGGGGACAATACAATATAAGTGTATAGACTTGGGTGTTCGCTACATCTGCATGTGACAGGGTAGGCCTCTTTGAAGTTAATTAAGTCCTTGGTCCCAGTCTACAAGCGATCCTGCCAAGGGCCCAACAACACATCCCCACACCAAAAGCCTTTTGTCTCTGTCCTGGGATCAAGATCACACCGTATTCACACCTATTGAAATGCTAATTAATTGCCGTCAGAAGCTGAACAACAAAATGCAGATTTAGCTCTCAGTGACTTCAAGCAGATCAAAGGTGCCTTTCTAAAATATACTTTTACCTAATTTAAAACATAATAAGGCATCATCATTGAACTGGATTTAAACAACAGTTAGAAATAGTTCATTTTTCTAGCTAGTCCCACACCCAAAATACGGTTTTAGTATTTAATATTACATCCAAGTGCTTTAATGTGTAAGAGCCAACCCTGCTTTGAGGGACTAGTCACTGTAAGGAGATGTGTAACATTAACATTTTACATGTCCTACTTTTTTTTGTTTAATATCGGTTTATTGATTTCAAACAAATAAGAAATTACATCTATGTCCTACTTTTAAATATAATGCACTCTGCCTTTAAGGGAACTATTGCCTTCAAAAGGGTGCTTAGTATATAAAAGAAGGGTTTTAGGCCTGTCAACTGGGTTTATTTTGACAGGTTGAATTGACCTTTTTAAAACTGCTCTGCCTGCCTACAGTTATTGGCATGTGGTTTGGTTTGTTCCGTCACTGTAGTGGGTTTCACCATGGGTGCTGCAGTCGACTGGTGACATTTAACTTGCAGGTGCTGGATACACTTTGTGTATCATATTCTAGGGACTTATAGCTAAGTTAAATGTTCCAATCCTGTTAAAGGAGGAGCAGAGGCACGTTACCACTGTGTAGCAGTGGTAAAGCATATAGAGTTCTATGGACAATAAAACAGTCAAGCCAAAAATCTGAGGGCATACTGCACAAACGTAAGTGATTTCCAATGGCAAAGTGTCTAAATGTTGAACGTGTAGTGTCAGGGCATCCATTGTGAAAGCAGTATATGTTGGTCATGTTCCTCATAAGGATCCTGATTCGGTTGAAAACTTGTCCATCTAGGAAATGATTCAGCGGCAGTTCCATAGTATGACAGCTTACGAGGAGTTAAGAGGTAATGTGGAATAGGCATTTTCGTAGTGGCTGTACTTTTGTTGACCTCAGGATAGCCCCAGATTGGCTGACTACTCTGCAGGTTCCTTGCTACCATCTGTATTTTCTGTTCTCTTTCTTTCCAATGTGGCTGTGCCACCTCATGTGATCTGTTTATTTGTCCCACTTACATGTGGACAAAGTCAGGCATTCACTTGGTCATTTGGCTTCTGAAACGTAGCTTTCTTGTCCTTTTCCAGCGGTTGAGATTTGGGAATCTTTTATCCTTTAGAAGATACTGAGTGGTTTTCTGGACTAGGTACTTGAGGTATGACTCAAGCATTCTACCTACCTCAGTACAAATGGTATAGATCAAGATCCCTCCATATTCTTTTACGTATTGCACAACATGCAGAAGACCCAAGAGCAACAGCGAAATTTACATCCGAAGAAATGTGTGACAGACTGTAACAGGTAGTAAAAATCAGTAAAGGAGACATCCAGTTGAGGCTAAAGAACAAAATGAGAAGCTGGAAATACACATATGATATTTCCAAATGTATACAAGGAAATGATGAGGTAAACTAGGTGGCACATGCCGTAAAGGAACTGAGGCTGTAGAGAACAACTCATAGTCCCCGTAAGTGACCATCAGTGGATGCTAACAAAGAAAAGAAAATAGATTTTCACCATGAGATGGAAAGACAGAGAGGATTAAGAGAAATAGAAGCTGAGCCTACATTGCTTACACTCTCTATTCAATAATGGGAAGGTGGTAATGGCCATATAGCAACTGGAATTCAGGCACCAACTTTGGTCGTGTAGCTGTTAATGGATTGTAAATGTAGGAGCTTGTGAACCTATAAGTTTTAAATGCTCTCTACCTTCAATAGGTAGCCGGCTCAAGGAGAGAAGTGCAGGA
The DNA here is from genome assembly GCF_964261635.1 of Lissotriton helveticus. Taxonomy (NCBI): domain Eukaryota; kingdom Metazoa; phylum Chordata; class Amphibia; order Caudata; family Salamandridae; genus Lissotriton; species Lissotriton helveticus. The sequence goes on along the minus strand of NC_136059.1, from coordinate 160,378,239 downwards.
GTTATAGGATTAAAGCAGTCAGTCCCTGCTGTTTGTAGAGCACCTTTGACAGTGCAAGTTGAATTTTTAGAAAGTCATAGAGGGTCACGATCCCATATCCAAGTCTGGAAAGAAGCAAGTCTTCGACAATTTTTTTTAAGTTCTGATCTGGTAGAAACAGTTGGATGCCTCATGTAAATTGTAGTCCTGATTGGAATTCTTGACAGTGTTCTTTATTTTTTCTGTAAGTTGGGGTGATTTTCAGGGGTGTAACCCATGGACTTGGAGCTTTTGACAAAAGTGAAAGTGCTTTTAAGGACATCAGTGGAATCTAGCCCTTTTTGGATGGGAGGAGACTAAGGTTAAGGCAGACCTTAATTTTAATTGGTTTTGAATTTGAGCTGATGTGCATCCATCCAAAATTGAATGTTGTTCAGAATCATCACAAAAAGGAAGATATTCTCTTGAGAGGAAGCCTCTCAATAGGGCTGGACGTCTTCAGCATGTTGGTAAAATGAAATAGATATTCTTTTCAAATGAAACCTAACAGCTCGAGGAATACATTAAATAGTGCAGGAGCAACAACTGATCTTTGTGGGATTATGTTAGACCGATCAGGTTTGAAAAAGAGTTAATTTATTTTATTTAGTTGTTATTGGATAGATAATATGTAAACCCATTGAGTAAATTACCTTTGATATCCATAATGTTTTTAAAAGTCTGAATAAGAATCTTATGGTTGCTGGTATTAAATGCCATTAAAGGGTGAAGTAATATCAGAGGCTACACTTCCCCATTGTACAAAATGCAAATCGCAACGTCTTTGGTTTGCAGAATCACAGTTTTGCTGCTGTAGCCGCCCCTGAATCTGGAGTGAAGATCATATTGAAGATTTTTTTCATTTCTAAACTGCAGCAGTTATCTGTGCAGACAGCTTGCAAGCATTTTCACACAAAAAAGTGAAATCAGAATTTGGGGTGAAATTGTTGAGATAATTCGGGTCAGCACAAGGTTTTTTAGGAGGGTATTACGACCTGCTCAACTGCATACTTGCAACTTTCCATTGTAATGTAAAAGAATTATTCTATCATAGTGAATGTAATGGTTCACAGAGCCGTACGTGTGTCACAAGAACTTAACTCTGTGGAAGAATACATAGGTTGGCAGTTACTGAAGTGACAAGCTGAGAATAGGCTGATAGTTGTTTTACTTCTCATTTAGTGAAATAAACTCACCTCACCTGCAACCTCAAGTCTAAGAGTAGTCCTAAAGTGAAGTTTGTTGACATAGGTAAAATGTGTTCAACTTTGAGACAGTATGGGAAAATTCCTTGTGAGAGTGGGAGATTGATGATGTTGGACCAATATGGCACTAGATAAATTTGCATCTCTTTTTGAAGGTTAACCCGTAAAGGATCTTTCACTGGACTTGAGATGACTGATAGTATTTCAGGTCTCATGTTAAAAGACCACCATTTTTAGTAAATTTCCTGCTCTGATCTGTAGGATATTTGAATATTGAAGCTTCAATCATTTTGAGATTGCCCCTCAAAAAAGCCAGCAAATTATTTGCTTTCCTTTTTAGGTTATGCTAATGGTGAGAGTGGACTTAGGGTTTGTGGAAATTTTGAAGAGCTTCTTTGGTTGTTTTTTTAGCTAAATTGATTTGGGATGTTACGCAATATGATTTTACTTTTGTTTATTAGGCTCTCTTGACAGGACAAAGGTGTTAAACATTTGTTCTTGATTGGTTTTGTCATCAAAGGCTTTCCGACAATCTGAGGAGTTTATTTGCTCATTCATGGTTCATCATGGTTTTGGCTAAGGGTAAGCAGAAAGGAATCTGATACTAAACTGACCAGTCTCCAAGGATAGGGTCGTTGTCCGATACTAGTTCTTTATTAAAGAGACTTCTTTTATATGTGTTGGATCAGGACAGTGCTGTATCAGGTCATTCTTGTGCAGAAATCCAGCATGAAGAGTGTTACGTCACATGGATTATCCCAGTGAACGTTAAAGTCCCCAGTGAAAATATGATTATTATTGGACACAGCCAGTTGGGAGGTGACGTGTTCCAAGATCTTGAGCATACCTTTTAGAAGAGAGCTAACACCTGCTTATTCAACCTGGCCCATGGCTCTTTAATCTGCTTCTGTTGATTAGATGTCTTTTTCAAAGTGCACCATACTTATGCACTATCTTTTTGGAGGTCCTTTGTTGATGTGACTGCTACTTTTGTGCTCAATTATTTCCCCTACTTATCCTTCAAACTGTACCTGATCACAATCACTCCATTCCTAATTTCTAAAGCCTATTCATTGTTTTCACTTGTACCACTGGGCACACTACACTGGCCTATAACCGAGTCTTTGAGTCCCAAAAGTCTTTTGTCCCTCCATCTTTAGATCTGCTAGAGTTCAGGTGGGTTTGTCCAGGATCAGGGTCACCACACAGGCAGCACCTGTGGTGCCTTCAAATGTGGGTGTCAATTGAAAAAGGCATAACTGCTTTGGCACCTTACAGAGGGAGTTACGACTCCCTAATGCTGCCTTGCCCATCATCTTTTAGTCCTGACTGAAATTCAGTTTTGCTCTGAATTCTGCTTTACTGTAGCTGTGGTCATTTAGTAGAACTGGTCGCTTTCACTTTATTTTCTCAGAGATCCTGTAGCGAGGTTGCCACAGCAGACATGCTGGTGAAGAGTAGGTTAGATTTCTTGCTGACTCTTTCCTTCTGTGGCCAAGATAAAGTTTTCTATTATTGGACTTTCATTTTTTACAGGAGCTGCAGTCCATGATTTCATAATACTGGCCTTTCAAGACACAGTTGTTAGGGCATCAACATGTGCTTTTCTTTTCAATCGCCACGCTTTGGAATTAACCAAACAGAACAGATTCAGTTATATTCATAAGCAGCAACCTGCTAGCTGTGCATGTGCGTTCTAATGAAAAATGTTAATCTTTAAATCAACTTGAGCTGGTTTTCATTGAGTGTAGTCAGTGTACTAGTGCCAAGTCAAGGTCAGACTAGGAGGCGAGCATATCAGACTGATACTAGTCTGAACCCAAGGCATCGTAACATAATATACAGGGTATTCAAATAATCAAGCAATGACAGGAGCATACAATTATACGGATAGACAGACGGCATTCGAATATGACGGAAGGACATGCAGATTGGATATGAAGACAATTATCCTTTAAACCTTGATAATCTGGACGTTACCCATCCCAGCATATGTTTACAATGGAACATAAAGACGATCAGGGACATAAAGAAGATCGCTTCAGCTATTTTCTTTTTAATTTTTTTTAAATTCTTTTTATTAATGCCCACAAAATAAATCATAAACACATACAATAAAATACACTGGGTTGCGTCAAAACAAGCATTACATAAAAGTACATCCTCCTAATCACAGAAATACAATACAAATAACGACCTACGGATTCAGGGATCCTCCAACAATGCTGGATCATCCGGTGCGGCAGGGGGAGCACAGATATCACCCCTATACACATTCCAGGGCCCCCAAATTTTACCCCACTTCTTGGGTCTCCCCCTGGCCACATACACCGCACGCTCTCGAAACATACACCAGTCCAGGTCTTCCATCCATTTCCCAATAGTAGGCGGCTGATTCGCCCCCCCATAGTTGAGCGATATTACGCATGGCAATAGCACATGCCAACGTTGCCCACACCTTTCTGTGAGACGTGAGGTCAGTTGGGTCCCAGACATTCAAAAGACAACGCCGCGCCTCCAACTCAAAGCTCACTCCCCACACCTCACGTACCTTGACCTGAACTGCGGACCAGTACCCCCGAATAAGAGTACAGCCCCATAGCATGTGTAGAAACGTTCCAGACTCACCACATCCTCTCTTGCACACGTCACTTGCAGCCAAACCCATGCGGACCAATCGTGGGCCGGTAACATAGCAGCGATGGAGGGCCTTCAGTTGAACCAACCGGAGTCTCATTTGAATAGCAACGACCCGTGGAGAGGCCACAGCCTCCCTCCAGTCTTCATCGTCAAGGATCAGTCCGTCTGCAGTCCATTGGCCTCTAAGAGCCACAAGGTGATCCTCCGTGTGGTTAACTAGATTTTTATAAAACGAATATTGTCGGAAGATGACCATCCAACACCCGATCTTCCAGTGGAGAAGCCTCCAGGGGCGTCACTTCCCGGGGAATACCAGCCAGCAGCGCATGGCTAATCTGCAAATAACGAAACCGCTCGCTCCCTTGCAATTGATACCGTTCCTGCAAAGTTTCAAACGGGAGGATCCCATCTTTACCCCACATGTCTCCTACTCGGGAAATCCCAATGAGGTCCCATTTGTCAAAACCTTTCGACTTCCATAAACTTCCCAGGCATTCAGCGTTCCAGAGAGGCGTAGCCAGTGTAATCTTCCCATCCCATTTAAGGGAGCGGTCAGCCTCATGCCAAACCTGAACCGCAACCGCCGCTGGCCCCACCAGGGGAAAACGCCCCTGTCTGGCATAGAGTGCCCTGGAAAACTTCCCCCTCCCCCCCCGGGAATCTGGCCGCGATCCATAGCATAGCTGGGATCAAGCGGTGAATCATAAATGGCATGATTAACTGCCGCCAGCTGTGACGCCCAATAATACTTTCGGATGTTAGGTAGGCCGATCCCCCCCCGTCATACCACGGCAACGTCAATTTCGTAAACGCGATTCGGGGCCTACCATCCCAAAGGAGCTGTCTCTGGAGAGACTCAACCTCCTTGAAGTACGACGGGGGAACCGGGTCCATGGAGTTTTGAAGCGCGTATAAGAAACGGGGAAGAGCCATCATTTTAAACAGGACAGCGCGACCCAGCAGGGAGAGCGGAAGCGACTTCCATCGGACCACATCCTGCCTGAACCGGGCCAGAGGCGGCAACAGGTTATTTGGAGTACCTACTCTGAGGATCCAAGGATACAAAAATGCCAAGATACTTAAACCCCTCCGTTTCCAGTCTAACCGGACAACTTGCAGGGAAATCCGGGGGATCGCCACCGTTGCCCAATTAATGGCGAAGCCGGAATATTTTCCAAACCCCTCTAGGACATCTAACAACGCTATGAGCGAGGTCCGGGGGTAGGACAAATACAATAAAATGTCATCAGCATAAAGCGATATCTTATCCTCCCACTCGGACGTCCATCTATCTGTCCCAACGGACCCACGCCGCAAGCGGCTCCAGCGCCAAAAGCAAATAACAGCGGGGAAAGAACATCCCTGCCTGGTGCCTCTCCCCAATGCAAAATCCGCGGATCTATGATTATTGACAACCACTCGGGTTAGGGGATCGGAGTATAAGAGACGGACCCAGGAAACAAACTCCGGACCAACGCCCAGCTTGTCCAAGACAGCAAAGAGATAGGGCCATTCCACTCTGTCAAATGCCATGGTGGCATCCAAGGATCACAAAATTGTCGGTTCGTGTATTTGTGATGCACCGCCCAGAACCCCATGCAGCCTGCGTAAGTTAAGGGTCGTATTCCGACGGGGCATAAAACCTGACTGATCAGGGTGAATCAGTGTTGTGATGACCTTAACCAGCCGAGTAGCCAGCAGCTTTGCTAAAACCTTCGGTTCGGCATTCAATAAGGAGATCGGCCGGTATGAAAAACATTCCGTCTTCGGTTTGCCTTCCTTGTGCATGACTATGATATTTGCGACACGCTTATCGTACGGAAGCCGACCCCTCTCCCTACTCTCACCAAACATATCCTTGACAAAGGGCGCCAATTTATTCGCGTTCACCTTATAGAGCTCAATGGGGAGCCCATTAGGGCCATAAGCCTTGCCAGAACGGACCTCCCTAATGGCCTGTGCCACTTCGTTGTTTGTAAATGGAGAGTCCAGAAATTCCCTGTCCTCATCCGAGAGAGTGGGCATCGGAATGTTTCGAATCAAGTCCGCGTTTTCGGACTCCGAGTATTTACATTCAGCCGCATACACCGCCTTGTAGTAGCCAGCAAATTCGTCCGCAATCTCCTGCGGATCCGTTATTTTATCCGAGCCAACAGGCTGCAGCACCGGTACCAACCGCGACGCCCATTCCCTTTTCTCCAGCTAGGCAATCAGCTTCCCAGCCTTATCCCCATGTTCGTACACCCTGCTCTGAGCATCGGCCAATTGTGTCTTCGTATTATCACGAGCCAAGCTCCAATACTCATCCCGAAGGAGGCGCAAGCGGTGCTATCCCTCTGAGGTGGAGTCAAGTGACACCACCCGTTCCTGCACCAGCAAATCTGATTCCACCCTGTCAATCTCAGCGCGACCCTCCCTCTTCTTTCCGGAAATAAACGATAGCAGTTCCCCTCTAAGGGCAGTTTTATATGCTACCCATAGGGAACATTTAGAGTCCACCGTACAGACGGTTTCTTGAAAATATCTATCCGCAACACGCACAATCTCCTTCTTTGCCGCTCGGTCGCGCAACCGCCAAGCGCTAATAGGTGAGACCCTAGCCACATCATGCCCGCCAAGGTCTAAACTAATCCAAACAGGTGAATGATCCGAGATTCCCCAAGCCAAGTGCCGCACTTCCCGGAGCCAGACAGCCTGTGCCGCCGGCACCAGTACATAGTCTATCATGGAAAGGGACTTGTGTGCAGCCGAAACATGAGCACTCAACCAACGCTCCCCACGACCGCACCTACGCTCCCCACCACCACCCTACGCGCCTGGACCCCGATCAGCACCGAAGACACCATCCGCACGATGAACACCATCCACTCTGGATCTCCAATCGACCCCTGCCCCCACCACGTCTTCAACAAAGCCGACGCTGTCATCGCACCCCACCTGCGGGACATCATCAACACTTCCTTCGACACCGCTACCTTCCCTGAGAGCTGGAAGCACGCCGAACTCAGCGCTCTACTTAAGAAACCGTCAGCGGACCCCACCGAACTCAAAAACTACCGCTTCATCTCGCTCCTCCCGTTTCCGGCCAAAGTCGAGAAGAACGTCAACAAGCAGCTGGCCGCCTTCCTCGAGACGAATGGATCCCTCGACCTCTCGCAGTCTGGCTTCCGGGCCAACCACAGCACCGAGACCGCCCTCATCGCTGCCACCGATGACATCCGAGCCCTGCTCGACAACGGAGAAACAGCGGCCCTCCTCCTCTTGGACCTCTCCGCGGCATTCAACACCGTCTGCCACCGCACCCTAGTGCAGCGCCTCAGCAACGTCGGAATCCAGGAGAAGGCACTGGAGTGGATCATCTCCTTCCTCGCCGGAAGGACACAGAGAGTCCGCCTTCCCCTGTTCAGATCAGAAGCCACTAAGTCATCTGCGGCGTCCCTCAGGGCTCCTCGCTCAGCCCCACCCTCTTCAATGTCTACATGAGCCCCCTTGCGGCCATCGCACGCCAACACAACCTCAACATCATCTCCTACGCCGACGACACTCAGCTGATCCTCTTCCTCACCAACGACCCCGCCACCGCCAGAGCCAACCTACACGAAGGGATGAAAGACGTAGCCGAGTGGATGACGACCAGCCGCCTGAAACTGAACACAGACAAGACGGAAGTTCTCATCCTGGGCTCCTCTCCCTCCGCCTGGGACAACTCCTGGTGGCCCCCCGCCCTGGGCAGCGCACCCAAACCGACAGACCACGCACATAACCTGGGCTTCATCTTGGACTCCTCCCTCTCCATGACCAGACAAGTCAACGCCGTCTCCTCGTCTTGCTTCAATATCCTGCGCATGCTAAGCAAGATCTTCCGGTGGATCCCCACCGAGACCAGGCAGACGGTCACCCAGGCCCTCGTCACCAGCCGTCTGGACTACGGCAACGCCCTCTACGCCGGAACCACCGCCAAGCTCCAGAGGAGACTCCAGCGGATCCAGAACGCCTCAGCAAGACTCATCCTCGACATCCCCCGGCACAGCCACATCTCCGGACACCTGAGAGACCTGCACTGGCTCCCGGTCAACAAGAGAATCACCTTCCGTCTCCTCACCCACGCTCACAAAGCCCTACACAACCAAGGACCAAGATACCTCAACAGCCGCCTCAACTTCTACACTCCCACCCGTCAGCTTCGATCGACCAGCCACGCCCTCGCCGCCGTCCCCCGCATCCGAAGAGCCACAACAGGAGGAAGGTCCTTCTCCTACCTGGCCGCCAAGACTTGGAACTCCCTCCCAACCCACCTCCGCCTTACCCAAGACCACCTCGCCTTCAGGAAGCAGCTCAAGACCTGGCTGTTCGAGCAGTAGCGGACCCCCCCCTCCCCAGCGCCTTGAGACCCTCCGGGTGAGTAGTGCGCTATATAAATGCTTGATTGATTGATTGATTGATATTGAGAGTCACTGGGGTTTTTGAGCCTCCAACCATCAATCAGACCAGTCGTTTCCACAAAGTCAGCCAACCACCTTCGGGACGGCTACAACTCCAGAGCCGGACACCTATCAACCTCCCCATCCATAACTGCATTGAAATCCCCACCAACAATCAACAACCCAACAGGCAACGTCAAAAACATCTTGCACAGATCATGAAATGTATCGGTCTGAAGGGCCGGAGGAACATAGACAGGCAAAAAGGTTACAGTTCTCCCCTCCCATAGCCCCGAAATACCAGCATATCTACCCCTATTATCGGTCCATGTGGCCTGTATGGCCAGTGGGAAGGAGTTATTAATCAAAATCCCAACCCCTCTCGACCCAGTCGTAAAACCAGCATGTGCAACCAATTTGTAGCCCCCTCTGTGTAGTGCCATGCACCGCTTTCCCATAAGGTGAGTCTCCTGCAATAATACCACATCTGGGGAGTGTCTCCGAATCAACTGGCCAACCATACCCCTCTTGATCTTGTCCCCCAAGCCCATTCACATTCCAACTCAAAGCGGAAATCCCAACCACCCTTTTATCGGAGGACATCACCATACCAAGAAATAACAGGGTAGATTGATGGCACCCAGCATAAAATAAAACAACATGCAATAAAACAAAAACAAACCCCGAACACCCCCCTCCAATCCCTCTCCCTGCACCCCTGCATACAACTTACACTCATCCCCAACTAGCAGTGTGCCTGTCGCCCCCAACTAAGCTATGGAAATTTAAAAGTAGAACACAGAGGAGGGCCTATGAAACGGCTCATCACCACCCCCCCAACTCTTTGTGGTTATACCTGCATCACAAAGCTCCACAACGACATTATGAACACAATTCTGCAGGAAATCCTATCACTGGCCCCCGCTGAAACACATCCCGGAACAACTTTCCACAGCCCCCTGCTGAACTCAAGCTAAACCAAGTCATTGTTCCTTAGCTTCCCCTTGATCGCAGGACTCTTGGCCCGGCTGCTGGACACTATCCAACCAGTCCGCCGCCACATCAGGATTATCAAAGAACCAGGCCTTCCCATCGAGTTCCACTCGAAGACTGGCAGGAAACATCATGGCATACCTCAAGCCTTTGTTTCTCAGTTTCTTTTTGATTGAGACGAACCTCTGCCTTTGTTTCTGCACCGCCTGAGTAAAGTCTGGAAAGAACAGGAGCGTCGCATTTTCGAATTCCAGAGGATCTGCCGCATGAGCCGCTTGGAGGATAGCGTCTCGGTCACGAAAGTTAAGGACTCGGGCAATGATCGGTCTAGGATTCGCCCCGGGGCCTGCCACCCGGCACTCTGTGAGCTCGTTCCACCGTAAAAAACTTACTGAGGCCCTTAGGTTTGAGATGATTAAGGAAAAGGTTCTCCACAAAAAGATCCGTGGCCTGCCCCTCCGCCTTCTCCGGGACTCCCAGGATGCGAACATTGTTGCGTCGAGCCCGCCCTTCGTATTCATCCAGCCGACGACCAGTGCTCTCCCTAGAGGACCTAAGATCACGTATCTCCTGCTGCAGCTGGTTCACATCATTGATAAGGCTTGTTGTCTTGACCTCCAGCGATTTAACTTTCTTGTTCGCCTTCGAAAAGTTCGCCCTGATCAGCCCCATTTCTATCGAGACAGTGTCAAGCTTAGTATCAAGAGTCTACATCTTCTGACCCAGGGACGTCCGGACCCCAGTGATAGCCGCCATGAGGTCTTTTAATGTTGGTTCCTCCACTTCGGAACGACCGTCGGAGCTGCCGCCCGGACCCTTCTTAGACTCCTGAGGTGACCCCTTAGGCAGAGTATACCTGAACAGCTTATTGGACTGCACCTGTCTGGCACCCCTGGCGGGCTTCGGCAGCTGCTTCTCTGAATCCGTCTTCGTCGCCATCGTGCCGCACTCAGGATTTAACCATGGGGAGTATCCGGCCGGAAAGTGCGGAGACAGTCTCTCCACAAGGAGCAGTCCCAATCCAGTGGCCCAGACCTAGTCACTCAGCAGCCAAAACCACCGGGGCAGGTATCCTCATAAGACCATACTGCGCATCACTCAACCCCTCTAATTGACTGCCAGTGAGATGAAGGCCCACCAGAGATGCAGGGCAGCCCAGAACGGAGGTCGCTCACCAGCGGGGCCCCACCTCAATCACGGGGGCCCCTCGTCTTCCCAGGAGCCATCCAGGGCACTAGGGGGTACATCGACAAATTTACGTCCCACCTTCAGGGCCCAGAGCACACAGGGATGGACCGACCGTCCCCAACCCCTCGCCACTGAGGATCCCGGGCCGCCGCAGCGGAGGCGTCATCAGGGCCCTCTGCCAAGGTCTCTCGGGCCAAGCCACCGTCGGGCTCCAAGCCCCAGCCCCGGCCCCCAAGGTGCGGGCCGACGACCTCACTCAGTCTGGCACTCCGGGCCCAGTACAGGGGACTGCCGCACGCAGGGTCGTGTTTCGGGGACTCCCCACCTCCAGGGGCGGCCCAGAGCAGCTAGCGAGGCACCAGGGGGAAGCAACCCGCGACCTCTGACCGGGCCGGCACAGGGCCGTCCCGGCGGCCGATGTTGTGACACTACGGCCGGGGGGGGCGCAAGTAATCGAGGCCCCGGCTTCCAGCACCTGCAGGCCGCAAACCTGCGGGCGGCGCAGCGCGGTCGCCGGGGCACCTAGAGAGACCGGGACAGTCTCAGCGGGCTCCGCGGAAGTTCCCCCGCCCGAATCACGGGCCAGGGGACAGGATCAATGACAGGATGGCGAGCGGGGCCGGCCGGAGCCGATCTTCACGCGGCCATCTTGGACGCCGGCTCGGCTCCTCCTCCTTCAGCTATTTTTTAAAGATATACCCAACCCTAAGGAGGTCCATATTGGACGAAACGTGTTGGCTGGGTTGATGTAAGCATATCGCATATGATGGCAAACAAAGAATAATTTGAAAAAGAAACTTCAAGACTCCTTGCTCAATACTTTTTTGGATTTTGTGGATTTTGAGATATTGATTGTATTTTACAAACAATTGTGTATAATTGTTTGCTTTTTTTCATTGCTTGAATATTTGGAGAGAAAAAGTTTTTCTTTTATTGTGACTTATAAGAGATGGGGTCACGGAAAGTTGAGAATTATAAAGTAGTAAACAAATTGAGAACTGTTATACTTGTGCAGCCTACATTTGCCTACACTGCTGTCAGCACAACTCTGATAATATACAGTGTACTGTAACCTGAGGAGTGTTGATCTTGGGAGTTTATCGTAAGGGCACACTTGAGTTTACCCAAAGAGCAAAGGAATAATGGTAGATCGGGCAGAGGACGAGAAAAGCAGGAAAGTATCTAGCTTTTTGTTACTCTCACATTTACATGTATACTGCTCACTCGGCTACCTACATTAGCTCTTATCCAACAAGAGATCTCCAGAAGGCAGGAATGGAAAACGATGACAGTAGGAGAATAGGAATCTAAACACAGAGCAATCTGTGTATCATCTGTGTTGGCCGCAAAGGAGAGTCTAAAGGGCTTTACATCCTTGGTAGGAACAAAGATCTTTGTGGTCACCAACAAATGGGCCATCTCCCGAAACCATCTCAATCAGTCCGCAATCTTGGCATAATCATAGATGACGAACTCTCTATGAGGCAGCAAGCGGTCAAGGTCGCTTCAACCTGCTTTACCATCCTCAAATAGTTGAGGAAAATACTCTGGATGCTGCCCAGTTCCACACAAAGAACGGTTGTACAGGCCCTAATAACATCCAGATTGGATTACTGCAACATACTTTACTTGGGCGCCAATAAAGTGGCTCATAAGCTGCAAGTTGTCCAGAAGTCTGCAGCGTCGTTACTGTGCCAATTACCTAGAAAGGCATCCATCTCCAGAACCCTCTGAGAACTTCACTGGCTCAGGGTAGAAAATCACACAAAATTCAAAGCCCTTTGCTACATGCACAGGATTAATTCTGGGACTGCGTCACAGTACATCAGGGAGTTGGTTCACCCGTATCTTCCTACGTGCCTTCTTTGCTCTTCATCTAAGGCAAAGTCCCCCGAATCAAACAAGCTTGCATGGTTAGTAAATCCTTTGCCTGTCTAGCTCACTTACTCTGGAACTCCCTCCCCTTACAACTCCGGTATGAAACTATACATAATAAGTTTAGAAAAGACCTGAAGACTCGGTTATTTAACCAATAATGCAGCTCCTTTGCTTGCCTTGTGTCCGTTGGCGCCGGGAAACCTCCGGGTAGCTGTGCGCCCTATAAATTTAATAATACTAATAACAATAAATTGAGCTAGAACAGAGGCATTGAACAGAGTGAGACTAAGGGAGATTCTCTGAGAATTACAGGAAAAGAAGGCCTAAAAGGAGGAGGATGAATATTCTGGGTGCAGTCAGAGAGAAAAGATGACAACCACTACAAGGCGTGAACGGTTAACCCAGAGATTAACATACAGTGAAGAAGAATGAGATAAGATAACATGTCAGACGTGGTCAAAAAGGGTCAGGGCGGCAGACCTGGCTTTATCCAGAAGAAGGCGACTAACATTTTTTGAGATGGAGAGGAGAGCAGATTCTGTGCTATGCCCAGGATAGAATTTGTACTGATTGGCATTATGGTTATTGTTTTCTAGGTGAATGGTTGGGAGTTTGCACGTCTTGTGATGATTTTGTAACAAATCAGAATGAGGCTGTAGGTAGACGTTTTTCCAATCGCAAAGACACAGGAGGCTTAGTACATAGGTTTGTGAACATGGGATAATTAATGTGTAGGGCAATGTGCATTGTATGTGGAGAGCAGGGTTCAGTGAAAGAGCCAGATCTTAGCATATTGAGTATGTTAAGAGCAGTATTTGTGGAGGTGGAGAATGCTGATAGCAGTTGGAGATTGCTTTCTGCATAAGATCAGTCCAAAAGGCTATCTGATATCCTAGGTGAGGTCAAGAAGGAGGTTCTGATGTTGTCTTGCCTTTTCTGAAAAACAAGGCATAAATTCTTGAATAGCTTCTTGGATGGAACGCTGGGAGTATCCGTACAAGGGTAAGAGACCAGACTATTGACAATGTTAAAAATGTAATGCAAGGTGCAGGTCTCCTCGGCATTGGAAGCTGGGTAATAGGCAGTTTGAGTCATGCAAATGCAAGTTTGATTGATTTAAAGGCTTAACTGTACATATTTGTAGTACTACAGTTTGTGGAGCCCCGTTGACTTTGCTTTTCTTTTAAAATGTATTTATTGATTTTAAAGTAAACAATCAATAGTACAGAGTAATCGAGAGCAAGAAAATCATATAAACCCCGCAATCCCCCCCGCCCACTTTACCTCTTCCTGCCAGGCAGAACAATAGCATAATTACAGTACATTCCGGACAAACAATACATCCTCATATAGAAAGTAACAGCGGAACAATTCTAAGGAAAGTTCTTGCATATAGTCCTCATATGAGCCGGGAATATGAACATTTCAATACCAAGGTGTCTTATTGGAACCTACAAGCGTCCTGGTATCAGGCTAGCCCCTCCACATGGCCTATACATTGTAGAAAGAGAAAACACATAGGGGTCGCAGCACATAGCACTTACAGCAGGTCAGGATGGGACACCAAATACTCCGTAAAGGGTGCCCAGAAGTCTTTGGGGCGGGAGGATTCCGGCAGCTCTTCCTCATATATCTGTAGCTGATCCCTACAGTACATCAGGTCACTGAGCCATTTTTAGGGCTTACCCCTAGCGATGCAGTGTGCAGCATTGCTCGCGCAGGCGAGAGCCCTTTTGTCCGGGGTTTGAAAATGGACCCTGGATTCGCACACGCTCGTGCGTGTGCTTTTCCTTTTGGCTTCCGTTATTCGGCTTTGAGTGCGTGTTTTATTTTTTTTAAACAGAGTATGCAATAGGCCAAAGGCGGGCGCATTTCTCCACCCATGGCCTTTGGTGTCTGTTACGCGCACCAAAGCCCATGTGGTTTCAATTATCGTGCCCAGACACGGGCGCGATAATTGTAAACATATGGCTCGCTGTGGCGTGCGCGTGCACCACTCGTGGCCCTGTTTTTTTCTTTTTTTTCAGTGCCGCTTGTTTACTTAATGCCTATAGATCTGCTATGGGCTTAACAACTCTACTTCTTATTTTCCTGTGGTGTTACTGTTAAGAGGCGGAAAGGTATGGCTATGTAATTTTCAAGTGACCTTCCTTGGGCTGAGGACATGTTTTGGTGCTAAAGGAACCTCATTGTATATTTCGATGCCTACCGGTTTAGACTTTTAACAAGTGTCACCGTGGGGCAGGAGCCGTGGGACAGGAGCTCTCTGTGTAGCTGTAAGAAAGGAACTTTGGGACAGGCGTAGTGGGGCAGGCGACGTGGAGCAGGGACTGAGTTACAGGAGTCGTGCAGCAGGTGTTAAGAGACAGGAGCTCCATGACAGCATATGTTGCAGACGTTATGGTCCATGAGACGTGTGCATGTGCAGTGGTGCATGGCAAGAGTCATGCAACAGGAACTGTGGACACCTTCATTTGGAGCAGGAACCGTAGCAAAGGAATCTAGGCACGAGACAGTGAGTGACAGTGTCTGCACGACAGGATCAAGAGCAATGGGATTGGACTTGTGACAGGTAGCCTATTGTAACATTTATATAGCGCTTAATACCTCTATGTAGGTGCTGAAGCGCATGCCTGGGCAGGTATATGGTGTGATTGGAACTGGTACTGAGAGCTATTGGGAGTAGAAGCCGTGGAGCTCGACGAGCTAGGGACAAGAACAATGTGGCAAAAGCCAGGAAGACATTACCAACGGGAACTGTGTGTTGGCGCTGCATGAAAAGCGCTTGGAATTGGCGCGGGTGGCTAGAGCTGCGTGTTGGCCGTAACAATTGAAGCTATGTATAGGCGCTGGGCAACGCTAGCTGTGTGTTGCCTGTTGGGTGCTAAGAGTTGTGTGTTTGTGACGCATGACAAGAGGTGTGTGATGCCGCTCGGTGACAAGAGTTGTGTGTTGGAGCTAGGTGACAAGGGCCTTGTGTAGGCGCTGGGTGAGAGGAGATGCGGGGCAGAAGCCGTGCATGTGCTCGGCGGAGAGCACGGACCCTGCCGAGATGTGATTACGGCTTGAGTCGCCGATAATAGGATTTTGAAGGCATTTAGATGATACATTGTGCTTGCAGGCACCCCCCTCATTTGAAACGTATCCCTGTGCCAAAAGAACTACATCTCCCGTTGTGCATTACGATAAATATCTAACAACAAAACCTTTCAGGGGGGGAGCGAATCACGACTTGATTGTGAACAGGTGGGAAAAGCTTTATCTTTAAAAATGCTACGTGCGGGAGGGAGTAACAACAAACATTTCTGTGACAAGCGAGTGAAATGAAGCATGTTGCCAAACGTGGCGCAGACAAGGTAATTGGGAGAGAAGGGTCGCTCGTAGTTTTTGGGATACTGTTTTAATGGGAGAGAGTTGTGACACTAGACAAGTTAATACAATTGGGGATGTATTTTTTGAAAGTTGGGGTGGATATGAATAAACGGGGAGGTTCTTTTTTAGGGTAAATATCGACCGGTTTGTCACTGGGTTTGGGTGTGGTTGGAATTGGAGAAATGAGCTTGATGTTTTGTTGCACTGAAACTATGATTGAATAGCTAGCTGAATTGTTTCCTCATTTTTTACTTGTAGTTAACCCCTGACGAAGAATCAAAAAGATTCTAAATGCATTGGGATATGCTCGCGTTTAAAGATCACTTTTGAGAACATGTTTGACTTCACATGTCTTCGTAAAAGCCTGGATTGGCAACGTCAGACACTTGAAAATGTTGAATAAAAATTCATAGTGCAAACATGTTGTCTCCACAGTGGTGTAATACTAAAGCAGAAGTATGAGTAAAGATTTTGGACAAACAGAGTTAAACAGATAAAAACGATGAATCGTTGGATGAAAAACAGGATGGAGGAAAGATTTCCTCATTCGCAGTGCGACAGCAGGGTGCAGAAGTGTTTTACCCCATTTGGAATTATTGGCACTAAAGACAGGCTGTATTTCGTACAGTGCTTGACGTCAGCCCCTTGGGTGACAAATTGAAACATTGCTGTCTCAAATTTGTTTGTATGACACAACCAATACTTCCAAGGTTCATTTGAGTTAACCAAACGGGGCTGTCACACCTGAAAAGAAAGAGCTATTAAAATAAAGCTTTTCTTTCTTTCTTTTGCTTTCTTTCTTTCCTGCTCTTTCTCTCTTTCTGTCTCTTTCTTTCCCTTTCTCTCTTTCTTTCTTTCTGTTTCTTTCTTTTTGTCTTTCTTTCTCATTATCCCATTTACATAGACAAGTACACTGACAGTATTAGCCAGAATCACAAATTATTTTTAAATGCCCCATATATCAAAATGCAATACAGAACACCATAAACCGGACTATAAGTAGCTCCATATTTTTTTTACAGACTGCTGCTATTCAAAACGTGCATCAATTATGGACCAAATGGTAAAGATAACTCTTTTATTATTAATGTATACTTGATTTATTAAAATTCATAAAGACCACTGTTACCCAGGAATAGGATGTCCCGGCTCTGACATGACTACACTTCACAATCTGTACGGAAAGAAACATATAAACACAACTTTCACAATGGCTTTATGCAGACACGTAATAAGAGTAAAGCAATATATGATCTGTTGACTGCGGTATCCACACTTACTTATACTACGTAACAATGGATAGTAATGACCTTAAATTATTTGCAGGTCAGGTGCAAGACCCACAAGTTTTAGTTCCTGATTCAACAAGCATTTGCAAATGCATTGAGCTATTGGTGTTGCATTATTTAGCAATGCCAATAGCTCAAACTTTATTAATCCGAGACCCATTGCATTGCAAATGCTTGTTTTATAGTGGGTGTCGTTTTGGCTCCCCAGCACTGCGCCACCGCCCTTTTCGCAAAGAGGGTAGAAACTGCAACAATTCACCTGTTGCAGGGCTGAAGGGGCTTAACATAGCCTACAAGCAGAACTCAGGAGTGCAGCACACAGGTTCCAACACAATATCAGACAGAAAGGCCACCACCGCAAACTTTCCTTTTGAATAACTTTATAAATGCAGAGGTTATAGTAATAGTAAGTTAAGACATGCAATATTCAGGTTGAACTGCATCAGTACATCTAATCTGACACAACTAATACCAAATTAACCACACATAAATGTGCACCCATTATCTTTCTAAGTTTTTGAATTGTTGTTTGGCTTTGTCAATGTGAGAAGAGAACCATGGGGAAGAAGGGCAGTGACGGAGAGCTTTGTGCTTCTTCAGGGGTTGATGGTGTTGAGAGCAGAAGTAATCAAGTAAATTGGAGATAACATCTGGGGTGAAGTTAGCCATCGTAGAAGGGAGGTTAAGAAGAGCCTTCTTAAAAGAGGCGGGCTAATGTTAGCTCACTGGCCTTAATGGGTGTTGGAAGAGGGCAGAACACAATGGGTGTTGGGAGGAAGGGGCATAATAAACAGAATAACTAAATAGTCAGACCAGGTAAGTTGGAAGGGTGGATGAATCTAGGTACCTTTGAAAAAGAGAAGATGGGATATGAGCAGCAGAATGATTGAGGGATGACATAGATTGAGAAAGGCCAAAAGCATTGAAGGCTCTGAGAAGATTACTGACCTCAGGGCAAGAATGAGTTATCAAGACAATAACTGAGGTCACAGAGTAAGAGAAAGTTGGAGGATTTCAAAAGAAAGTACTATCAGCATTGGTAAGTACTTGAGGACAGGAACGGTCAGTGCCATTGTGGAAATGTACCTTTTTAGGGGTACACTGGTGCAGGGTCACCCTTTTGTCCACTTGTTCAAAAACCCACAAAGTAGAGATCAGCACCGGAGTAGGAATAAATAACAAGTTCATTAATCACGCATGAGTGGGACCACGTCCACACAGAACTCTCAAGTGCTGGAGGAGGTAGTACACTGAAGTCACAGAACTCTGGTCTTTTATACAGGTTTTCTGCACTAAACGTGTGAACAGAAACAGGGAGAACAAGTTTTAGAAATAGTTTTCAGCAAACAAGGGCAGATGAATAACCACTTGGTCAGCAAAGTGGGCGGGGGAGCAGGAGGGATTATGGCAGCAGTAAATCGTTGATCGTTAACATCTGAGACCAGGTGCTCTGGCAGCTACAAACCCTCAGCACGTACATTGCTGAGTCAGGAAGTCAACTAAAATAGATATCACAAGCAGAGTGAAAAGACGAAAGAATTACAAAGGAAACTTAAACGGACACCACAGCCAAAATGGCTGTCGCTTATGTCAAGTAAATTATTACACGTATTCCACAGACGGCCCTTTTGGCATAAGCTAAGACATTTTCTTATGCTTTAAAAGAGGTACGATAAATATCATGTATATCAATCAGCATCATATCACTGTCTTCTCGTTCTATTGGTAAACGGGCATTTACATTTTGGACATTTGTTTTAGATGGTAGACAAGTAGTACAAGTGGAAATATAGTGGGAACAAAGCATAGGCCCGCATGGGAAACATAAACAACAAGAGAAGAGAATTGCAATAATTATGAACTAGGTTGATAATATTTTTAAGCCCTATACAGAAAATACGCTCCAGAGCCATCCGGTCCATGTCCACGTTCCTGAATCTTTATGTATCTCAGTGGCTATTATATGCATTTGAGAAATAGCATCATAAACATAAGGGGCGTGGTTAGGGATAAAGACACAACAACTACTACGATAATGCGACATGCTCCACCACAATCAGCTAGAACCACGTCTAGCACCATTTGGTTTTGCAAAGTCACAATTCTCGTAATTTTGAGTTCTTCTGTAATATTTCCAAGCACCATTAGTCACAACCTCTACTACACAGGTTAAACGCCTGATTTTCCTGCTATTCAAAGCCACACCAACAAAGAAAAAGAGTCCCAAATTAAAGTCAACATATTGCTGTAATGCAGTGTCAGTTTGATCCACTTCATCATTATTTATGGTTATCTTGAATCGGTTCAAGGAAATGTCATTAAACAGTTTTTGATCTTCCTGATAAGATGCAGGTGCTAGGAACACAGGAGGAAGCAAGAAGAACACGTAGCATGTTCTGGACCATCCGACTGGTAGACGATAGCAGCCTTTACTCCCACAAATGAAATATGTGTTGTGCGACAATAGAAAACTGCTATTGTTCGTTCCAGTAATGTTCAATACTGTGGTACAGTCACTTTTTCCCCACTGGGATACTTCCAAAACTGCTCATACAAAGATTTGCTCGGGCTCTCTTAAAAGTGATGACAAATGGCCCATTAACCTTGGCCGTTCGAGTGTTGGGGAAAACATAACTTGTGGAGGAATTTCCTCTGCTATACTCTTCCATTTCCCATACAGTTCTTTTGGGTTTGGGTCCCCTTCCTCATCGGGGTAACAAACTTTATTAAGCTTTGCATTAAGTCCTCCTACATCAGCTAGAATGATATTAGCAATTTCAGAGGCCCACAACAGTACAAATCAGGCTCTACAGGAGCCATTATGCGTGCATGGCAAGGGAATGAAAGGTGTTCCTTCCTTCATCTGATGTGCTGGCATCATTCCACATACCCAGCAGTTGGTAGTGTTCATAGCATTAGGAGTATGATGCAACATGTATATGAAAGTGTTATTGAGGTACGACATTCTGTGCTTTCTTTCATGATGGGGAAGAGTAAAATAATAATGTTCAGTGGGGACAGGAGTAGTAGCAGTCAGTAAGTTTCGAGCCGGAGCTACTTCCTCTACAACCCACATTATGACAGCAATGATGACAACAGTCAAAGTTACTCCAATAGCGAACATCATGTTTTTACTACAGACTTTTGCAGTATTCGATTTCTTCTCCTCCGGCATGTTCATTTAGTCGGTAAACAACAAAACAGATGGTGCCCTAAGGTACTGGGCAGGCGTTGGTTTCTTCACTAACGTTGATACGAGTAGTCACTAATAGGCTACCCCCCTTTGTAGTCAGTCTTTTACCATCCAGGACAGTGGCTCAAACAGTCTCTTTCTGTGATGAAATGTCTTTCTTCCTGGATCGAAGCAGATATCTAGATGTACCCGGGATCGTGTGGTCCAGGAAGACTTCCTCAGGTCTTTCAGGCGACACAGCTCATCCTATTTCGGTGAACAAAATGTCGCGAATGATCTGTCAGCACAGCAGGGCTCACGAAGAAAGAGCTTCCCACACCTGCTGATAAATAGAAGACAAGCTGTCAGTTAACTAGAACAAATAGTCACTCATCAACATGTCTGGGGTACCTAATACGGGTGCAGAACAAAGGGCTTGGCTTAACTGTTGGAAGGCGCTCTGGCAATCAGCAGTCCATGGGAGGGGCATCGGAGTGTCTTTAGTCAAAAGGGCCAAGAAAGGTTTAATAATGTATGGAAAACTAGGGATCCACTGCCTACAAAAAGAAGTGAGGCCAATCAGTGCACGAACATCCTTCTGAGTACGGGGCACAGGAGTATCTAAAATATTCTGAATACTGTCTGGTGTAAGTGTATGTCCCTCCTTAGACAGGAGGTGACCTAAATAGGTAACCTGCTGTCTACAAAATTGCAATTTCTTTCTCGAGACTTTGTGATTGTGAGAGACAAGAAATGATAACAATAACAGTGTACCTTCTTCACATTGCTCAGGGGTATCTTCAGCTAACAAGATGTAATCGATGTATTGAATAAGAGCCACCCCTTTGGGTACAGTAACGGAGTCTAGCTGCCTTGGACATGCTGCAGTAAATTTATCAAGTCTGAATTCAAGTGTCTGTGAAAGTGGGCTAGGTGTAGGTGTCCCATCAAATCCTATCAACGTTATCATTGTGCCAGACAGGGGATCCCTAGGAACCAGTTTTTTAGACAGAGCACTAATAGTAGACCCTGTATTAACCAGAAACCAATCAGTAGATCCCAAAACGTTTGCGTCAGTATAAGGACCCATTTGCTCTACTGGCACCTCAACCGGTTCCTTACCCCGTCCTAGGCATCCCTATGCGTAATCAGAATCTGCAAGAACCTCATCAGAATAATCAGACATTTGATATTGATTTTGTATATCAAAAGTAAGAGTAGTTTGTCCTTGTTCAACTGCCTCAAACCTGGGACGAGCTCCCATACTTCCCCTGTTTCCTGAATCCCTGGGCGTCCTCTCATACTGCTCCTCCCCCACTGATACTGCTGACATCGCAAAAGAGGGCACTCAGAACGCCAATGACCAGTCTCTTTACAATAAGCACACTGATCAGGGGAAAAATTTGCTCGAGGGAGAGGGGGTGCTCCAGATGTTTACATTGCACGTCATCCTTTACATTGCGCCTCTTCCACCTCCCCTAAACGGTGGACTATAATATATATATATATATATATATATATATATATCACCTCCACGTTGGTTCACAGCACGGGATTTCTGCAGCGCTCATGCATGTGCGTTGTCCTGCGGCTGAACCCACGCCGCTCAATTATGCCAAAAACTTTTCCTCATCAAAGGAAAAACTGGTCGCACAGCCAGATTTGATTATAACAGCAATCTTCTTTTATTACTAAGTATCACAGGGCAATAGCGCAACTGATATATATATACCCTCCCCCCCTGACAGCCCCTCACACACAAAGGAGACCAGCTCCTCCCCCAAGAGAACAGGTGGGTGCGCGGGTAGTAAACCCGATGCAAGATTTTTAGTTGCACAATGCGGAACCTAATCCGAATCGCAATTTTGCGGGGGCTTTGCAGGGCATCTTGCCAATCTTCGTCCTCCAGGCTTCCGATGTCCCCCTCCCATCTTTCACACAGGGTCGTCAGGGGGTCAGGCATGTTGTTTGAGCTTGCAGTAGATGGTAGATGTGGGTTTCTCTGGGATTGGGTCATTTGGGAAATCTGTCCTCTGAAGGAGAGTATTCTGGGAGCGAGGAGTCCGTATGTATGTGTGATCACAGGCCATGTGTAAGGCGCAGGTAGTGATTGTGTTGGGAGTCATGCAGTTGATATTCATTTTTAAGGTATGCAAAGGATCTGGGAGCGCTCCCCTTCCATACGTCGCCCGGGTAGTCAATCCTAATGAGCCTCCAACCCTTAAAGCCAGTTAGTCTCGACACCTCGGCTAGCTGGTCACCAAACCAGAGCGGCGTCCTGCCCGTTACAGTGCCCGCCCATCCCAAGAATTTGTTAGCCTCCCTCCAGCACTGCAGTACCACACCCGTATGCGACGGGAGATCTCTGCATCACTTCCACGAGTACAAGAGAGGCTCGCAGTTGCCCCCCGGCATGACATGTCTATCTACCCTGTAGGCGGGCTCCGACCCCGTTGCGTACACCCAGTCGTTAACCACCTGCAATTGTTAGGCCCAATTGTACAGTTGGACGTCTAGGAGGGCCAGCCCCCCATTGTACACCCCTCTTTTAAGCTTCCTCATCTCTATTCTCGGGTTCCCACCATCCCAGAGCAGCATCCGCAGCACTAGTGATATGCTTTGAAACACCCCTCCGGGGATCGGATAGGGCGAGTTTTACAGGATATATAGAAGGCGTGGTAGGGCCAGCATCTTAAAAAGCGCGGCACGCCCCTTCAGGGATAGAGGCAAGGATCTCCAATGGGTAACATCTGATGCCAATCGCACCAGGTAGGGCTCAAGATTCCTTTTGAAGAACTCCGCTCTGTCCCTGGTGACATACACCCCCAGGTATTTAAACCCCTCGGTAACTATTGAGGCCGGGCACCACAACGGGATCCTGTGGAGGGGGCCAGAGATAGGGTAGATCAATGATTTGGCCCAGTTAATCGTGTACCCGCAGCAGCTGCCAAACAATTCGAAGAGATGGAGCGCCTGTGCCATTGAGTGGTATGGCCTAGCCATGTAGAGGACAACATCATCTGCGTTCAGAGATATACGCTCCTCCCACTCGTCGGTGAGCGACAGACCCCAGAAAGACCTGTCTCTTCGAATCCATTGGGCCAACGGCTCCAGGACCAGGACAAAAAGGAGAGGGGATAGTGGCCACCCCTGATTGGGGCCTCTGCGCAGGGGGAATGCACGGGACGTTGCTCTGTTATCCTCACTCTCACCACTGGCTGTTCGTATAAGAGAGGCACCCAACTACAAAAGACGGGTCTGAAGCCCAGACGCTGTAGAACCTTGAATAAATAAGGCCATTCAATACTGTCGAAGGCCATTGAGGCGTCCAGCGCCATGAATGCCATTTGTGTATCGTCCTTGCCCTCTGTCATGTACAGAACCCCATAGAGCCGATGAAGGTTTAGTCTAGTGCTCCTGTGCGGCATGAACCCCGACTGGTCAACATGCACCAAGTCAGACAGCACTGCGAGTAATCTCGTCGCCAAGGCTTTGGCCAAAACCTTGGCCTACACGTTGAGGAGCGAGATAGGCCGATATGACGAGCATTAATCAGGTGGCTTCCCAGCTTTGTGGGTGACCACAATGGTGGCTTCTCGCTGATCAGGCGGGATCCTACCCACCCTCAGCGCTTCGAGGAGCATCTGTAGCATGGGGTATATTACAATGTTGGCTTGCCTCTTGTAGATTTCTACTGGTAGTCCATTGGACCCCTGAGCTTTCCCGGCCTGAAGGGAATTAAGGGCTTCGCCCAGTTTCAACCCCGTAAGTTCAGCCTCCAGAATATCAGCTTGCTCGCTGGACAGGGTGGATAAAGCATAGTCCTGCAGAAACTACTCACAGTCGGACTCCGTCATGGTGCATACCGCGGTGTAGACCCCCTCGTAGTATGATGCGAAGGCGTCTGCTATTGCTAGCTAGCGGTTTTTCAGCAAACTTTATTGTCACTACGTCAATAGAACACAGCTTCAGGCCTAGAACCCGGAGGCCGGCCGCGGTAATAAACAGGATCACAATTTAATGACAAGTAATTGGTACACAGCCATATAACCGACAACCCAGGGGTCCGGCGGCGTTGCAACATGCATATATGAGTTGACTCTCAGCAGACCCACCAGTCGGGCAACAGTTCTCTCTAGTGCGAAGAAAGGGTCTCCCGCTTCGACTGACCCTCCCCGGCGTTGACATAAGCAATAGCTAAGATGAGCTGCGCTCTAGGACATAAACAAACTCCGACTCAGAGACAATATAAAGAAAAAAGAACAACCCCCTCCCCTCCTGGCTCCCTCCCTGCCTTAACTGCCCTGACCATTCCTGTAAGTCGTGTAGCCACTACCCGCCCCCAATGCCTCCGCCTCTACTATCATGGGTCTGCACCACCAGCGTTCGGCCATAGACGCAGACACATCCACTGAAGAAAAGAGTGAGCAACCCCCCAGCTCCGGGAGTCTCCGCCCCAGGCACAGTCTCAAGATATGTGGCTAGTCCGCTCCCTGTCGTGTTGTAAGTTCTGAAGCTGTCAGTATGTCATCTCCCGTCTCCCCTTGCTCTCCCGCTGCACTCAACGTGTTCAAGTGTGTTCGATATAACCCCCAGAAATTCTTAGGATGAGAAGTCGGGGGAAGCAGCCCGCTATAGTGTTCTGTTTGCGTGCAGCAATAAATCATTTCGTGCGCCCATCTCTTAGTGGTCGGGGGCGGGCCCCTCATCCAGCAGAGGCCACTCGCCTGGCCATCAACATGCCCATGTCCGCAAGCCTTCGCAACGCCACCGGTAGTGGTTTCGAGTACCCCAGAAGGGCCAATATCCTGCTCCAGAATTTCACTCATCTCCTTAAATATACCGCCCCAGAAGTGATGGACAGCCGGGCATTGCCACGCCAGGTACAGGAAATCTGAAACCGGACCATGGCACCTCTCGCACTCCGCAGTTTGTCTCAGGCCATACCTGTGTAGCCGTTCCGGGGTATAATATACTCTCTGCAGAAACTTAAAGTGAATGAGCCTGTGCCTCCCATTCAGAGAGATCTTCTTAGTGTTTCCACAACAGTACCGCCACTGGCGTCATCTATAGTAATTTGAAGGTCACGCTGCCACTCAATCCTGGCTTTCATAAGGTTCTGTTCTCTATACAAGATTGCCTTCCTGTACAGTGTCGTGATCAGTTTACGGGACTCCGCCACCTTTATGGTGTGTGTAAGCTCTGGAACTTCCGGCGGTTCCTCGAGCTCCGGGCCCAGGAGGCTCAGCAGGGATCCTCGCACTCTATGGAAGTGAAAGCGCGTCAGCAAGGAGACAGCACCGTTACCGGCAGATATCTGTTCCCATGTCTTCGCCTGACCCAAAAACAAGTCACCCATCTTAACAATGCCCAGCGTGCGTAGTGTCTTCGTCACTCCCTTGTCTTTCAATGGAGGGAGCCATAACCCCCACTCCGGCAACATATCTGGGGAGTACAGAATTTCGCAGTTCTGGGCCCGAGTCAGAGAGTGCCATGCATGATTCGTGGCAGCTAAGGAGTCCAGGACACCAGTCCTATGATTGACCGGAAGGCACACCGTGGCCGGGACGGGGAGGGGAACTGCGAACAGACGCTCCAGCCGGACATGCGGTATAGTAGTCTCACCGTATATCCAAGTGTGCAGGTGCGAAGCCTGTGCCACCCTGTAAATACAGTTCCAGATCCGGTGCATTCAGACCACCCATTTCATACAGAAGTGTCAATGTGCTCCATTTCACCCTGGGCTGTTTACCTCCCCATGCCAACTTCATCATAAGCTGCATGACCGCCTTAAAAAAGCTCTTGGACAAGACCACCGGAAGGGCACTGAACAGAAATAAAAACCTCGGCAGTACCACCATTTTCATGATGGCTATGCGGCCCATGAGTGAGAGTGGCAGCTCACACCACTTTGCCACATCGTCCTCCAATCTATTGTAGGCCACGCCATAGTTTTCACGAATTAGAATCTCCGGGTTCGTGTGCAGTTGAATCCCCAAATAACGTACCGGGTCCTGGGACCACTGTAGTGGGAACTCCGCTTCAAAGCGTCTAGTAGCTGGGGTTAAGGGAAAGGCCACCGATTTCGACCAGTTGACCTTGAGGCCCGAGAGTGCGCCGAAGCGTACCACCTCCCGCAGTACCGAGGACAGATTTTCTCCGGGTCTCGGACATAGAGCAGGGTGTCATCTGCGTATGTAGAGACTATTATCTTATGGGCCGGGAAACTAACACCCTCATGCCAATGGTATTCGCACAGTACGCAGGCCAGCGGTTCCGCCACCAGTGCATAGAGCAGCGGTGGCAGAGGGCAGCCCTGTCTGGTCCCCCTGCCGATGGGGAAAGGGTCCGTCACCAGGTCTCCCACCCGCAGTCTCGCCACTGGTTCGTGATACAAGGCTCCAATTATTTGGATAAAGGGCTCACCCAGTCCCATGCGCCGCATCACTCTGATCATAAAGGGCCACTCAACAGAGTCAAAAGCTTTCTCCATGTCAAGGAACACGGCTATGGCTTTCGTCTCTGGCTTCACGTGCTGGACCACTCCGAGAACCGTCCTAACACTCTATGTGAGGTTCCTACTGGGGATGAATCCCGCCTGTTCAGGGGTGACCAACTCAGGCACTAGAAGTGCTAGGCGTGTAGCCAGTACTTTGGCATATATTTGGGCATCTACATTCATGAGCGAAAGTGGCCTGTACGAACCGCACTCGTCTGAGGCTTATTAGGCTTCAGAATGGTCACCAGCAGTACCTCCCTCATCGACGGTGGCATGCTGCCCTCCACGCATATGTCGTTGAATAGTGCGGAAAGGTGCGGGATCAATTTGTCTTGGAACGCTTTATAGAAGCTCACCGTTAGTCCGTCAGAGACCCGGAGCGCTACCAGAGCGCATGCTTGCCAAGGCCTCCAATATCTCATCCTTGCCGATGGGCAGCATAAGGAATTCTCGCTGCGCATTGGAGAGCATAGGCAGAGCTATATGTTCCAAATAGTCAGAGATGTCATCATCCATGTGCCCACCTTTTGCCGAATACAGGTCAGAGTAAAAGGCCCTGAACCGATCAGCTATCTCAGCATTCTCGGTGATCAACTCCCCATCAGCCGTCATAAACTCAGTAATCAGTGTCTTCCCTCTAGTACTTTTCAGAAGTCTGGCTAGTAGGGAACTAGGTCGCTCCCCCTCACCATACGTCCTGGCCATGGCGTACTTCCCCATGTGTTGGACCTCCCTGTCAGCCTCCTCATGGTATTCAGTAAGCAGAGTCTTAATTTCTTCTAGGGCCTCAGTGGCTGAGCTTACCCGCTGTCTTTGCTCAAGGGCGGACAACCGCTTCTCCAGAAGCGACAGTCTGCCTCGGAAGGACTTGAGGACACTGGAATGTTTAGACATAGCCATGCCCCTGATATATACTTTAAACGCCTCCCACAGAGTTTGGTAGCTATCCACCGAGCCCACGTTAGTGTCGAAAAAGACGTCTATGTCCTCCGCGAGCTCCCCTATGAACTTCTCGTCGAGCAGTGAGTAGGGAGGGAAACGCCACGTGAACGGTGGTATGTTTTTGCCAGGCGAGAGTAGTTCCAAGAGTACTGGGGAGTGGTCCGAGAGGGTGCGCGGCAGCACTGTGCAAGACTTGATACTACTCATCCGTGCCGGTGTCGCCATCCAGTAGTCAATCCTAGTATGTATATCATGAAATGCGGAGTAGTGTGTGTACCCTCCCCTCTCAGCGTGTCTGTAGCGCCACATGTCCTCTAGATCTAGTTTGAGGAGTTCCCTGCTCAGGGCTTGTGCAACCGCCGATGGCCTACGCTGTGGGCCTGCTGATCTATCCAGCTCCGGGTCAAGCACTAGGTTGAAGTCCCCCCCCCCCCCCCCCCCCCCCCATGCGCGAAGAAGCATGGGAGCGTACTGCAGATGCCAATGTTCTATAGAAACCCGGGGAATCAAAGTTAGGCCCATACACATTGACTACCACGAAGTCGCACCCTCCTGTGCAGCACTTAGAGATGACATATCTACCCTCAGGGTCAGCTTTCAAAAGGGTCTGCGTCAGCGTGGTTCTCGGGTTGACCCAGGTCAATACACCCCTAGAGTGAGTAGTAAATCCAGCTGTGGTAAAGTTACCCGCCAATCCCCTCGAAAGGAACATTCTACTATCAGTCGGTAAGTGCGTCTCCTGTAGGAGAGCCAGATCCACCCTGTGTCGCTGAAGATAGCTCAACACTCTCCTAAGTTTACGATGGTCATTTAGGCCTCTAACGTTCCATGTGAGGACCCGTAGTGCAGGCGCCGAATCATGGTCACCCGGTGTGTCATTGGTAGTCATCCCAAAAGAAGGAACAGTATGTTCGAGGCAGGACCAGGCGTGCCACAGGCAATGGCAGTGTGTGTTATTGAGATTCGAATACCCTCCCCTCCCATACAAAACTCAGCTGGACTTCGACGCACCCCTCCCTCCTCCCGCTACAGACCTCCCCCAACCTGGCCTGGCCGATCCCCTTCCCACCCCCCTCCCCAACCCCTCCCGGTCCCAATCATGAATAGGACAACCCTGTGGTGCGTTGCTTGCTGGGGCCGAGGTTGCCTGGCCTCCTCTGTGTGTTATTAATGACCAATGCGCTTCTAGGACCGCCCCCCCGCCCCGCCGCGCCATGTAGTTTAGCACCAAATGAGCATAAAAGCAGCACCATAAACATCAACTTCGTGCATCTATCTCCCCCCCCCTCCCCGCACAGTCCCCAAATCTCAGTCTATCAACGTGCACTGCATAGCAACCAAGCTCAGGAGTCCCAAAACGGTTCACAGTTCTCAGCAAAGTCCATCCCCCCACCCACAGCGCAGAAAAGAGGATAAAAGGCAAAAAGTGAAAACCAACCGCAATTGTGTCAACATCTTGCGATGCAGGGCACCACAAACAGTTCCTACCGCCTAGTCCGAAGTGCCGCTACTCCTGCTCATCCAGCTGGCTGCTGGCCTCTCCATCCTCAGTCGGGCAATTCGAGTTGTTAGGTCGTTCCCTAGCCCAACTTTTCATAGCTCGTTGAAGTGCGGCAGTGTCTGTAAATATGTGCGAGTGGCCCTGGCGATTGACCCCGAGTTTCGCCGGGTACAGCATCGCGTAGTCCAAGCCTAGGTCTTTCAGCTGCTTCTTATACGGGATAAAGGGCTTGCGTGCCTCCTGCACCCTGGCTGTGAAGTCTGGGTACAGGGAGATGGATGATCCCTCATATTGGAGCGAAGGTTTAGATCTGGCCAGCCGCAGAGCAGTGTCTCTGTCGCGGTAATTAAGCAACTTCGCTATGAATGGTCGGGGGTAGCCCCCGGCCGCGACTTCGGTCCCAGCGAGCGGTGCGCCCTTTCCACCACAACCATCGCAGAAAAGGTACCCTCACCCAGGAGCGTCACAAGGAGCTTCTCCACAAACGCTTCCATGGGACCCGTTGCGGTGGACTCCGGGAGGCCAGTGATTCTGAGGTTGCATCGCCGGGAACGGGCCTCCAAATCCTCTGCCTTATCTTGGAGTATGTGCATAAGTTTGTCCAGTTTTTTGTGACTTGTATCCAGTTCCATCTGGGCCTCCTCTACTTCCGTGAGCCTGCGCTCCGACATGTCTAGTCGTTCCGCATGCTTATCAATCCGTTCTGCCATACGGTCCATCCTATAAGTGAGGGCGTCGATCTTGGAGCCCCGCGACGAGATGCTCGTCTGTATTCCTTTCTCCATGGACAGCAGGAGAGACTTAATATCCGATCCGGCTGAAGGCTCATCTATCAGTGTCGCGGACGCTTGGACCCCAGCCACGGCTCCAGGCTGCTGTGACCGCCTTTGCGAAAATGGAAGCTTGCTCTGGGTTTTGTCTCCTTTAACCATTTTCTCAGACCTCAGCAATGGTAAGGGACATGTAGAGTCAGCCAGTCTAGGACGCCAACTGTCCAATAGTATACTCCGATAGCCTTAGACCTGCCAGGCTTCGCCGTCGCGCAGTGTAGCAAACCGCTCCAGAGCCAAATCCAGACTATCACGGGGGGCCCTCGTCCGGCTCTCGGTGGCCGCCCACAGCGTCCGCTTCAAACGCCCAGCTCAGGGTGGTCCTGCTGACACACTGCTGTATGTTCCCCCAATGTAGTTCTCGCGTATTCCCTGTGTAAGGGGGGGGGAAGGGCACCACACACCGGGCACGCCGTGCCGCAGGAATCACCAGGTCTCATATATATCGCCCCGTCCAGAGGGCCGTAGGGGGCACCACCACCGGTTACGATCGCCCCCGGGCAGCTTCAGGGCAGTGTCCGCGCTATGTCTCAACGCGCCTCGTGTATCCTCCCTCCGAACGTCAGCCTGTGAGTGAGCAGAGAGATGGGGTGTGCAGCAATGGCCTCCCTTCCCCGCGCCACCTCTCTCAGTCCCCTTCGCCCCTAGTCAGTTATAGAACACCAAAACGGGAGGGAGGGAGGAACCGCCGCCTCCCGTTACTTTTCAGGACCGGAGGGGTCCAATGCTGTTTTCACCCAGCCACTGGTCTTTGAGCTGGCTACCCGTGTGTGCAGCCGCCTCCAGGAGGGCGCAACCTCGTCCTTTGCGGAGGTCCGTGGGGTCCCGCGGCCGGGCAGCGGGGTCGGGACTTACCCACACAAGTCTCCGGTGTAGTGTCCGCAGGTGCCTGCTGCCGATCGCCAACTCAGCAGCTCCGCTAGTCGGCCGCAATGTCCAGTTTTCGCCGGGGTCGGGACTCCCGGGCAACCCCCGCCGCATGTCGCGCGACGTTGCTCTGGCGGCTGATTCACTGTGGGCCGGGGATTCGGGCCCTCCCTCCAGCCACCCTGTGCAGCTCCCGGATCCTCGGCAACAGATCTGCGCTGCCGACGGAGACGACACCGCAGGATCCCAAACAGTGAGCGGGCTCCGGGGAAGGGGTATACGGGTCAGAAAGCACGCTCAAGTGCAGAATTATTGAGGATTATTGTACAGGCACGGCCGAGCAGAGGGATCAAGCGGCCATCTCGGATTCCGGCAAGCTCCGCCACTCGCCAAGGCACTAGACTTATCCTTTACTTCGGCTACCCAGGATCGCTCCCGGTCACGGCGCTCAAGCCACGCCTGCAGCTTCATACACTTGTCTCCTGCATCATATATCCCTTGTTGCGTGGCAAGGGAATAGGTGCATGCCGCGCTCGGCCAGCGAGTGGAGTTCCTTCTGCTTAAGGGCTAGCTCGTGGCATCGCTCCATAGAGGGAGACCCGCTGGTATCTCTCTCCATGGATTCAATTTCACTCTCCAGCTGTTTAATTTGGAGCGCTTCCTCTTTTTTTCGGGCGCCAATCAGCGCCTGAGCCTGGCCCCTCAATACAATTTGATAGGCTTCCCACAGGATCAATTTTGAATTGACCGAGCCCCTGTTCTCTGTGAAGTATAATTGGGGGCTCTCCCTCAATTTGTCAGTAATGGACTCATCTCTGAGGCGCCAGGGGTCAATCCAAGGAAAGGCCGCCCTATCTCTCATCGGCCCCTTGAGAGTGACACCCACCGGTGAATGGTCTGAGATACCCCTCGCCATAATACAGGAGTCAATGAAGTCGCCCAGTTGATCCCCCGGCACAAAGAGGTGATCTAATCTGGAAAAAGACCCATGCCTAGCAGAGTAGAAGGTATATTGTCTGTTGGAGGGGTTGTGTGTGCGCCATATCTCCCGGAGACCCATCGCTGTTGCAAACCCCCGCAAGCCCAGTTCCCCTTCATTGCCCTTTCTCTCCTCGGAACGATCTACGTCAGCATCCATGACTGTGTTTGTGTCACCCCCTAGCACTAGGGTGCCCCGAGGAAGGTCTGTTAGATGGGTCCCCACTTTCGCGAATGTCTGGGCATGTAGACAGGATGGAATGTAGCATGAGCGAAGGACTATCGTGCGCCCCTCCCATCTGGCCGCTACTACTGCCATGCTTCCGGAGTCTTCCGTCCACGTTCCCGTGACTGAGTGGCAGGGCACTATGGACTAGAATACCCACCCCCCTAGAGCCGGACGTAAACCCAGAGTGGGCCACCAGCCTATACCCGAACCGGTCCAAAACCCTGCATTTGTTACTCCGTAGGTGAGTCTCCTGTAGGAGCACTACGTCTGGGGAATGGCGTTTCAAGTATTGCAGGACCAATGTTCGCTTGATTTTGTTGCCCTATCCATTGACGTTCCACGTCCATATCTTTGGACGTGGAATATCGGCAGATTAGGCCAGCACCATGTGACTCTGGGCAATAGTTTGCTTTATCTTTTTGACGGCCCCCAGCGCCTAGAGATCCTCACAGGTGATTGTTCGCGCTTTACAAATGTGGATTATTATTATATCTTTATGCGCGTCTGGTCACCCATACAAGTACAAGAGCCTGAGTTGTCCCGAATCTCTCCTTTGCCACTGCTCAGATTCACTGTGTAACACTTGAGCTTTTACATTTGAGACTACATGAGCTAAACATAAACATCCCCACAACTCCCTGCCCCCACCTTACCCCCCTCCCAGCCTCCCTGCTAAGTGGGCTCGCAACCACCGACGAATGTAACACACAGAGTGCCTGTCGCCCCATCAATCCCAAAAGCCACAAAACAAGCGAACATAAGTCTGCAACCGGAGGAGACGTCCTAATGAGAGGACGGAGTGCACACCCCCTGGAAGGATACTGAGAAACGGACCCCATCACCTCCTCTCCCAACTGCCCTCCATCCCATCAAACTGGTGCCAAAGTCTCTGAATGTTCACCATAAGGCACAATGCTAGCCCGTAACTCAGTTTTGGAGTAGTCTACAGTCCCTCGGCCCCTCGCCCATCGTACACTGAGAGGCCATAACCTTGGGGGCAGGCGGCCCCCCTTACCTCCCGTGTCCAGATCGCACTATGTCAGCACAACCCATACAGTCACTTAAGCGATGTCTGCTAGATCCGTGGGGATTCTTGAGATGGAGTGTTGCTGCTCTGGGTCCCCTGGCCCCTGAGGTTGTGAGTCGGTCATCGCAAGCCACACTGGCGGCCCTCGGTCCGCCACCCCTCCACCCAGTCGCTGGCCTCCTCCGGTGAGTCCCAAAAATACGCTTTTTCACCATCTAGTACCTTCAGTAGTGAGGGGTACAACATCATGTACTTTACTCCTTAGTCTGTGAGGGCTTTGACATCTTTGAACGACCTGCGCTGACGCTGTACATTTAGTGTGAAATCGGAAGAAGCAAATTGTGGCGTTGTCTAACTGTAGGCCTCCGGACACCAGTGACGCCTGCAGGATGGCATAGTGGTCTCGATAGTTCAGAATCCGAGCTATTACGGTGCATGGGGGTGCCCCCGGCTTGGGCCTCCCCCCTAAGGCGCGGTGGGCCCGTTCCACTGAGAAGTTGTTGGAGAGACGCTTTGGCATGAGATGCTTAAGTATGAGATCCTCCACGAACCAGTCCATGGACAGGCCCTCCATTCCCTCCGGGAGCCCCACGATACAGATATTGTTGCGCCTCGCCCGGCCCTCCTGATCCTCAAGGCGGGCGGCAATGTCAACTTGATTTTTCGTGAGCGCAGCAACTTGCACCTCAAGCCTCTTCGTTTTGGATTGTAAACTGCTGATACCGCTTTCAGCCTCCGCGACCTTGTCTGACATTTTGCTAAAGTCTGCGCGTAGTAAATTACTTCCTCTGTAACGGAGTCCAGCTTGGGTTCCATGGTACCCCGCATATCTTTTAGGGTGCCGCGCATCTGTTGTATAGCCAACATTATGTCCATGAGCGAAGGATCCGGCCCATCATTGGCCACCTCACATTGCTGGTGTCCACATTGCGGGTCGTCCTCCCTGCCCATGCTGACTGTGTACTTGTCAATGTGATTTGTTTGACTCTGGGTTTGCGGTCTATTGCGGCCCATGATCCTGATGTGCGGTGTCCGTTGGGCCCCACTCCCCAGCCCGTCCGAGGCCTCTAGTAGCTTGCTCCACGACGATAGCTGGTGTCGCTCTCCCCGCCCACACTACTCGTGGGAGCCGGCAAACTGGGTGGAACCGGATGCACCCCAGGGGGGGGGGGGGGGCTCCTAAAGTTCTAAACAAGGACCTCGGTGAAGCCCATGGTTCGGCTCACTATTACCCACTGGTCACCGAGCCTCAATTCACGGCTCTGGGTCCCAGTTCTCCAAAGCACTCAGCAGCCGCTCCTGTGTGCCCCGCCGCGGTTGGCTGGTGTCACAAATGCTTAGTATGGCCTGTCTTCCGCCAGCTCAATGCAACTTGCTGCTCAGGGTCGCCATCTTGTCCGCTGCTGGCGCTGTGGCCACTCTCTCCCTCTGTGTACCGCCGGTGTGTGGGCCCCGTGCTCGTTTTGCGCTCTCACCTGGCCATTAACTTCACTGCCTGGTCAGAACCCCATCACTTCAGGCCCCGTCGGGCTCCGTCCGCCCATCTAGAGCTCACAGGATGTCTGCAGCGTTGTGGCGCGCTGTGACGCTGTATTCTTGTACGCGGCCTTCTCTTACGCCACTTGCTCAACAGTTACACAGGAATTCAGGGGACCAACCGCGGCGCTCCTATTCTCAGCGGGCCCGGCCCTTCGCGGCCCCGCTGTGAGGATCCGCTCCGGCCGAGGGGCGGCCGCAGAGCACAGCATGACCGCCGCCTCCGAGCCCGGAGCTCGTTGCTGGATGGGCCACTGCCTGCTCAGCGCTGGTGCCTGAGAACCGATGCAGCCCGGGGCCCTCCCCTGCTCAGCGGCCGCCTTTAGGAGCCCCACCAACTACCCCCCGCAGCGCGAGGCTTCAGGTCCGGAGCTCGGCTGCGGTGGGCACCATTTTATCACTGCAGGGCTCTCAGGCCGCATTGCTGCACGGCGGCCAAAGGACGCTGGAAACGGATCGGTACTGGGATCGGAGGCTGTCCGCCGCTTCCCTCCATCTACACAAGGCGGTAGGTGCCGCCAATTCTCCCGGCTTATGACTGATTTGGGTTGTTAAGTCAGGATCTGCTGCGCGGTTCCCCTAGTTTGCGGCCATCTTCTTTGGTTGCAGGCCATGCCCCCCGGTGGACCATATATTTGAGCCAACATAACTTTTGTCTTTACTCTTTAACCTTCTTATCCTCCCTGCTTTTTGCTTCCTGTTCCTGCAGCTCATAATATTGGGCCATAGTCAAAAGGGAAACTGGGGAAGACGTGGTCCAAGAACTCTCGCTGGCCTTTAAGCGACTAGCTATTTCCGGTAGCATATTGGCGACAAATTTATCAACAAACAAATGCTTACACGTATCATCGGCCAATGACTGACAACTAAAATCATGGAATGTTTCCACAAACCTTGAAAAGAAGTCAGAAACGGACTCATCTGTTTTTATGTTTACACGATGCTAACGTAGTCCAATCTATTTTCTTAGGGGTATGAGAGTCTTTAACTTAGTCACAATAGCTTTAGGAAGATCTAATATCTCCTGCTGAGGTTTCTGCGCAGGATCCAATTCCGCATCTATTTGTTCTATTTTTTATTTTTTTATCTTATAGCTCCAAAACAGCAAAGTAACACATACAGAAAGAAAAACACAATACATCATGTGAACATGACCAGCTCAAGAATCCAAGTGATCACGAAAAGCCCGCCAGATACTGAGGCCAATCTGACATTTTTTAACCCCTTTAACAGGAAATAAACTCCATTCTTACTTAAATAGGTTATACATTTTAGCCCGCCATAGCTCAAATACTGGGGACTCTCTTTGCAGCCATTCAGAAGCGATACAGAGACGAGCTACAGACATAGCAATGAATATCAGATGTCGATGCTGATGTAATGCATTCAATTGGCTGTTAGCAGCCCCCATACCTAGTAGCATAATCGCTGGAGTAATTGTCAGCGGAACATTATAGACAGGAATTTTTCTATGTCTGATATAAATCTAAATAATTTACTGCAACTGAAAAAAATATGCAAACTGTCTGCATTATCTCCCCCACATCGGAAGCAATTTCCGTGAAACCCAGCCCCCCATTTAGACATTCGAGCAGGGGTATAATACAGATCAAATATGGTTTTAAAAAATTGTGCCTTCAAATTGGCTGACATTAATACCTCCCTAGAACTAGCTATGGCCTTCTCAATAGATATATTTTGCTCTCCCAAAATCATAGACGATTTAGCATTATATTTGTCACAATCATCTGGTCTATATGACAGTAATAACTGATATAACACCCCAATTGTCTCCAGTCGTCTAACTGTCTCTATAAGAGAATTGGGTACTAAAGTAACTTTTGTCTGTAATAAGAAATCCCGGATCTGAAGAAATTAAAAAAATGTAAATTTGGGCAAGTCAAATTGTTTAATTCTTCAAAAGACTTAAGCGCCCCCCAGAAGAAAAGAAATCCCCTAATTTAATGATTCCTTTCTTTCTCCAACCATATACAATATTATCCCCAAAAATAGAGGGTAGAATATTTGAAGAATTCAGGGGTGTATAGTGCGATATTTTCTCCAATGAGTCAAATTTTTTTATTCTCTTCCATACTTTGTAAGCGCTATCCAAAAGTTTAAACCGTGTGCGCTTAAAGTAGCTCCCATCAACTTCTCTAAACAAACACTGTCTGGCGACCGGGCCCACAAGTATTTCAAATATCGTCGGAGCCTCGGCTATAGTCATGGTGCCCTCTCCTGTTAATAAAACCTGCATTTTTAACAATAAGAATGGTTAGAAATACAGAGTAAAATCCGGTATAGCTAGCTCCCCCCTATCAGCCGGGAGCGTCATGAACCGCAATGCACGTCTGGGCTTACCAGGAGCCCCAAAAAACTTTCCATAAATCGATTGAAGATGTTGTAAGTGGGGGCCTGCCACTTCCAGAGGAATTGAACTAAATAAATCTAAAACTTTAGGAAGGATATTCATTTTTAAAATGTTGCTACGTCCACTTAGCGTAAAGTGTAAGCGCTCCAATTTGTCTAATGTTTTCTAACACTATGTAGCAGTGAATTCCAATTGACGTCAATCACCTCAGACATTGACGCTCTTATTTTAATGCCCAGATAAGTCACCTCTTTTACTACTCTAGCATCTGACATACGATACTGCCTGAGCACAAAATTTGTGTTTTAGGCACATTGAGTTTGTAAATAGATATTTGACCAAACACTGTCGCTAACCGTTCAATCTCTACCAATGCTAAAGAGGGGTCCACAGTAGTTACAGCAATATCATCTGCATATGCAAAAACGAAAAATTGATAATCACGTACAGAAAAAGGCTAAATGCGGGGATTATTAGCTAGTTGTTCCACAAAAGGATTGATGTATAGGGCAAATAAAATGGGAGAACAGGGATAGCCTTGCCTAGTACCCCGGGTATTAGACACGGCATCAGATAATAAGCCCATGGCCGAGATTTTAGCAGTTGTGTTCTTATAAAGTACCTGCAGAGCCGTCATAAAGTCTTCCAAATTCAATTCGATACATCAGTTGCCATAAATAAGCCCATTCCACACGATCAAACGCTTTCTCCGCATCCAATAAAATCAACCCTAAATCCCGCTTTTCAGTGCATGCAAAATCAAATAATGTTATCACTTTATTTACGCAGTGGTATGAAACCTTGTTGATTTACAGAAACTAATGAGCTAATAACTTTAGATAGCCGATTTGCCAAAGTCTTAGAATAAATCTTACTATCACAATTTAGTAACGATATCTGACGATATGATCCCACCAGATCCGGCTCTTTACCCTTTTTGCAGAAAACCACAATGGTGGCTTCTGCCCAAGATTTGGGTGAATGTGGCCCATCTGTGCTGCACGAAAAACATTCAACATCTCTTCCTTTACTTGGTGAAAAAAAAAGCTAATAAACCTCCGCAGGGATCCTGTCGGGAACTGCCGCTTTTCCTAGGGCTAGACTATTAACAACGCTTTCCAATTCTGGCATAGTAACTGGAGTATCAAGTAGTTCCTCTTCCAAAGGGTCTAGGTGCAGAAAACTCTCCTGCAGAAAAACACGTTCTTCCCCCTCTGTTCCTCCCTGTTGCGTATGTAAGTCAGTATAGAATTGATGGAAGATGGAAAGTTTCTGTTGTGGGTCTTGATATGTATGATCACTCTGATCCTTCAATGAGTGAATAGATCGAGCAGACTCTTTCATATGCAATCGTAGTACCAAGCATCTACCAATAGCCTCCACATATTCATGGTTTTGCTGTTTGAATATTTGATACCTTTTAGCATTCTCCAAGTTCCAGAAGCCCTGAATATTTACCCTATATTTAGCCACAGTGTTTTCTAATTCTAAAATATTACTCTTGTGCAACGCAATCCCTATGGTTAAGGCACCCTCTGCCTCTCTCAATGGCATCATAACGGCTGAGTAATTCAAATTTAAGTTTCCTTTGTTGATGCAGTCCGAAAATAAACACATCTCCTTGAAAGCAAGCCTTAAATGTATCCCATATAATAGTAATATGAGCCGACAGACTATTGTTTATAAAAAAAGTCCTTCATCCAACGACTCATATATTCTTTAAATTCGTCATTTAAACAATGCTTCCGATCAAACTAAAAAGAATTATTTTGGGCCTTCCGGCTAGGTAAGCATAATTCTAAAACAATGGGGGCATGATCGGAGGAGATCCTCGGATACAACTGTACAGAAGCATCTACTAAGAAAGAAGAGGGCGCGAAAAAATAATCCAGTCTAACTAGCTTTTTGCGGGGATAAGAATAAAACGTGAAGCCCGGATCAGTATTCTTTAACTTACCCCAAACATCAACTAAACCATGGTCACTAACTAAATTGTAAAGTGCTTTAAAAACCTGTGGTTTCCGCCCTTTATATTTATGGGGGCCCTCCTGTAGCGCTTGATTAGCCAGATTAATATTAATGTCTCCACAAATTACCAAAAGTTGCCCCCACTGGGCCAGTTCAATATTTAATTCCACTAGGGTTTCCGCCTCATCGAAATTAGAGCCATAAATAGTGCAAACCGTAATCTTACACCCCTCAAGCCTACATTCAGTTATAACCCAGCGGCCAAGCTTGTCAGCTAGAATACGTCCAATGGTGAATAAATTCGATTTAGCTAAAATAGCAACACCCCGAATCATACCAGTTTGCTGAGAGGCCGAGACTAATGAGAACCCTAGCTCCTTTAAGATGTTTAGCTTAGGCCAGGGTATATGGGTCTCATGAATGCAGGCCAGGTCTGACTGAATATGTCGTAATTCAGCGGCTAACCTCTTCCGCTTTGCCCAGTTATTGAGGCCAGAAACGTTTAATGAACAGATTTTTATCCCTGTATGCATCATTGTGTTGATGTAAACAACCTTCCAAAACGCCCCGTCCTAGCCGTATGAAAGATAGCCCACTGGGAGAGCACTTTAAAAACCTACTACATATATCAGTACTTTGAAGCCAAATAGAGCATTTCTTTTTCTTATAATTTGATCGCTTACTTGCTGCTGTGAAATGTTTACCCCTTTTACCCCACCTGAGTGATACCCCATCCCCCCGCCCTAGTGGATCCCTTCCGCCCCTCACATGAGGCTTTAGGACACATAGTCCTGTAGATGCAAGCTCGCCATGAACCTCCCCCTCCCCGCCTTTGCCTGTGGGTCCCACGACAACCAACCATATAATTACACAGAAGATTAGAAGGAGTGGGCAGAAAATATATATATAAAATACAGAGAGCCTACAAAGATCAACCTGACTAAATAGAACTTAGAAATTCTTTAGCAGGAACAATGCTAGTAAAGAAGTGAGTGCGATCATGGAATATTACTTTTAGCTTAGCGGGAACATTAAAAAACATTTGAGCCCCTTTAGTCTGGAATTCTGGAATCAATTGCCGAAATTGCCAGCGGAGCTCAACAGAGCGTTGACACAAGTCTGGGCGAACAAATAACTCAACATCACCCCCGCTTCTTTTCTTATCAGGTCGTGCAAGTGAAAACAGCTCCTCTCCCGCCAGAAAGCTGTTGAAATAAACCAAAAAAGCTCTAGGTTTTGAATCCTGCTGACCGGTTCTCAAACAAATATTGAATGGGAATCTTTGAGGATGTTCAATTTCCCTATCCCAATCCCACCGGGTCACCTCAGGGAAAGCTTTTCTAAACAAACCTACAATAAATCCCCGTGGATCTTGCCCCT
This sequence comes from Lissotriton helveticus, assembly GCF_964261635.1. Classification (NCBI taxonomy): domain Eukaryota; kingdom Metazoa; phylum Chordata; class Amphibia; order Caudata; family Salamandridae; genus Lissotriton; species Lissotriton helveticus. The sequence goes on along the minus strand of NC_136059.1, from coordinate 160,337,935 downwards.
CCTTCCCCTCTTGTATCTGAAGAACGCTCAGATTATTTCTACGTGCCCGGTTCTCAATATCAGCTAATTTCCACAAAGTGTCCTCCTTAGACGCCTGAATCAGTTCGGTAGCAGAGTTGCGCAAGTTCGTCCTTTAGAGCTCTCACCGACGAAGTGAGGACGTCCTTCTCCGAGGGCATGAAAGCTGTGGCTAAGTGGATGTCATCTAACTACCTCCAATGCAACGTAGGCAAGACGGAGGTCATGCTTTTTGGGGAAGCCAGGACCATGTGGAAACCGGACTGGTGGCCGCGGGATCTTGGTCCAGTGCCAGAACCTAAACAGTTCGTGAAAAATCTAGGGGTACGCCTGGACCGTGAGCTCTCCCTTTAACAGCATGGCAACCAGGTGGTGGGCTCATGTTTCCACGTCATCGGTCTCCTGCGGAAAGTCTTTCCCCTGTTGCCTGACTCTACTAGAAAAACCTTGGTGCAGGCTCTGATATTGAGCCGTTTTGATTACTGTAACGGACTCTTGCTGTCAGCCAATGAGGGAGTACTAGCTAAACTCCAGGTGGTGCAAAACACGTCAGCTAGGCTGGTGTTAAACGCCCCGTCTAGATCACCATCTAAACCCCTCCTGGACAAATTACACTGGCTTCCAGTTCGAAACAGGGTTAAGTTTAAAATCTGCTGCCTAATTCATAAGAGCTTAAATGGACTAGGGCCATACTACTGGACAGACAAATTTATCCCATATAACCCTGTCCGGTCTCTTAGGTCTAGCAGCCAGCTTTTATTGAGAGTACCAGCCGCGAGGAAGGCCAGGCAGGGCGGCAAAACTTTGTCCGTCGTCGGGCCCGCGCTATGGAATAAGCTCCCTCTCGCGCTCAGACAATGCTCAGAACATCTGAGCTTCAGGAAACAACTGAAAACGTTTCTGTTCCAGACCTAATTTACTTAATTTTCCATACTGATTGCTTACAACTGTGCTTCTGGTCTGTCTGTCTCTTTTTCTGTGCGCAGAGATACTCCGGAAGGAGTCGATTCGAGCGCATTACAAACCCGTAAATAAATAAATAAACAAATAAAGTAGGTATTCGGGATTCTGCTTCAGTAAACCTGGATATGAAATCAGCATGAGATTTAAACAGCCGTCTGACAGAGTTCTGTAATTTGCGGCAAGAGTTTTGGACTCTTTGACTCTCCTCTCGCGTCTCATCCCGATGAGACATAATGGATCGATATATCAGTGATAAGGAGATTTCTTCCCCCTCCGCTAACATTTGATCCCCCTGGGACAAGGACTTTGACAAAGTATCTTTGTTCACATGTAAATCAAGTTTCCTCACAGTGTGGGGGCGACCGTCCTCTTGTTCTTCTGATTCTTCCAAGAACAAGCTACTGTGGTCACTACCATCCACCTTACTTAACTGGGTGGAATATTGAACTGTCAAGTCCTCGCAAGATGACAAAGACTGCTCGGAAAGGGAGTAAAAAATCCCCCGAATCTGCTTCAGGTCCTTGTACACCTTGACATTGCCCCCCCCCCCCCGTGGCACCACTATGAGTAACACTTTCAACAGTCTCAACCGGGCCTCTGCCAGTGTCTAAAGGGTATCCTATGCGCCCCCCCTACATCACCTTCCAAAACGCCTTGCAAAGCAGTAGATTCTGAGGTCAGAGGCAAATGGCCCGTATCGCCCGTATTATCCATATCCACATCAGCATCAGCCACAGTAACTGCATTATCCTTGCACGGAGACGCTCCATCCCTGGTCTCTGCCCGGTCTGCACCCTCCATTAACACCTCGGCCATTTTACCTTTCCGTTTGGCTCTATCTTTAGTGGCAGAAAAGAGCACAGGTATTTTTTTCTCAGCTTGGTTACCCTTGGCTCTAGTTACGGCAGGCAATGATTCCACCGGCTTACATGAGACCAAACTGCTGCTCTGAGGATTTAACCTCACCTGGGAGTCCGCTGTAAGGCTCTCTGCCTTCTCCGCGCTTCCCTCCTCTTGGCCGCAGGGCTTCCTGCGGGTGCCTTTCGGCAGCATTGCAATCAGTGGCTACAACGTTCCGGCAAGATTAGGCGGCGGCCCCCAGGTGAGCCAAATGCCTCCCAGCAGTAACGCCCACCAGCCTCTCAAACACCGCAACTGCCCTGCGGCCGAAGACAGCAACAACACCAGCATCGACGTCCAGGCAGGCAGCAGGCGACAGGAGCTCAACAACCACAGCGGGAAACAGTGGGAAGCAACCAACAGAGTCTAAGGTGAGTGGTATATTAATTTGGTGCCTTCCCAAGCGAAAAAGCGTCTTTTAAGTCACAAAGTAAGACCCGACTGTTCACTAGCAATTGATAAAGAAATAACTACAAAGAGGTCGACAACTCTCTGCTCTCCACTCCATTCAAAGATTATCCGCACAGGGTCCGGCAGGGGTGGTCAGCTCTGCCTCCGCAGCACACGCCATCTTGCCTCTATTTTTTATTTGTTCTAAATGGTCCCAGGTATCACCATATGCTACATTGTCATCTATTTTACCTATTGTTCTCCACATATCAGGGGGCAAAATAAGTTCTAAGAACATATCAATATCTGGCACGGTCATAGTGCAGGAGCTAATGGCTCCTTCTACTTCCTCATAGAAGGCGGCTGGATTTTTCCGGGGATCGGGCAAAGCAACCTTAAGAGCCATCACATCTGTTATACTCCAAGGAGTATAAACCCAATTATATATAAAATACCCCTTTGCATCTTCCGAAGTTTTATCATAATTGGTTCCCGCACCCTTAGGAAGAACATAGAGGGGAGCAGCTTCACGCATAGGTTTTATAGCAACTGTACTACTAACAGGTGCAACCTCATCCACTGGGGCATCTACTTTCTGTGCTGGGGATTTAACTGTTTCTACACCTTTCTGTTTTCTAGCTAATTATTTCTCCTTTCGTAAACGCAATGTTGCTCCTCGTATTTTAACCACACGTCTAATCATATCAGATAGGTTTGAAAAAGGAAAAGTCCCCTCTGTTAATAGTTTGTAATCAGTATTTATATCAGCTGGCTCTAGTTCCAGAGAAATTTGTCTATAATCAAATATTGATTATTGACAAATTTTTCTACAAAATAAAATTGCTCTGCACTGTTCCACTGTTGATCCATAGTTACGAGTGATGCAGCATGAGATCGACGAGCCTCCTCCATAGCAGCCGTTTTTAGAGTATCCTTTTCTGCCTTAGTCAAAGTAGAGCGAGTCTGTTGCCCATCTTGTTTATCTTGTTCTTTGTTGTCTGAAGACAAATGCTTGTCGTCAGAAACCTCAACAGGGGCACTTGGAGTGGGAAATGTAGACGGGGTGGGGCGTTCTAATAGGATGCAGTCATCCTGGGGTTTATTAAGTATGGGATAATTAGGGTGCCTAATAGAATACTGGCCATTTACCTCTAATCGACGTTCCCGATCTTCTTTTTTTATTTTTTCCTTCTTTTTTTATCGCTTTTTGATGTATCGTTTTTCGTTGTTCTTTTTCTGCTCTAGCTTCTGCTCTTTTCACTCGCTTGCACCTCTTTCTCCCACATACGCACACAATCAAACATATCCGGTCTGCTTTTTCTTTTAAATAAACACTGATCTATATGTTGAACCTTTTTAAAATCAAATGACCCATTCACTGGCCATTGTAGATCAGAATCTTTTTTTGTGTATTTGTTCCACAGTGGACCTTGCATTATGGAAGAAATAACATATTTGACATACATGTCTCTATTAGGTGTCCCCTCTGGGGGAGCCGGCTGACTTTTTACTAAAGTTTGTTTGGTACTACCAAAGCAGCAACACCACCTACGGAATATGCTGAGAACAGGCATGCTTTACTAATATGTGTAAAATATCACTACTTCAAAGTATTTCAAAAGAAGAAAAATCTCCACATTACCTGCCTTCAAACTTTGCAAAGATTGAATAACAAATTCAAACAAAAAGCCCTGGCTTAACAAATCAAGAGTGCCGCTTTAGCGACCTTACCAAACAGAAGTCTCCAACTCCCACCTGCCGATCTCTGGTCGACCTAATGGTCAATACAAAAGTGTGCCAAAGAAAACCCCAGTTGAGACCGGCCATCACCTGGAGGGTCAAATCAGGAAGACTGGAAAATTTACGTCGGCCTGCAAAGACAAAGGTCACCTCGTGCAGTGCGCTTCCTCAGTAAGATTCCAATCCTCCCTCAAGACCACTCCTTCGGACTGCCGCGTCTCCAATGGGGTCCCACGACGGACGCCATACTGTGGAAATGTACCTTTTTAGGGGTACACTGGTGCAGGGTTACCCTTTTGTCCATGGGTTCAAAAACCAACAAAGTAGAGATCAGCACTGGAGTAGGAATACATAACAAGTTTATTAATCACTCATGAGTGGGACCACGTCCACACAGCACTCTCAAGTACTGGAGGAGGTAGTACACTGAAGTCACAGAACACAGGTCTTTTATACAGGTTTTCTGCACTGTAAGCTTGGTAACAGAAATAAGGAGAACACGTTTTAGAAATAGTTTTCAGCAAACAAGGGCAGATGAATAACCACTTGGTCAGCAAAGTGGGAGGGGGAGCAGGAGTGCTTACGGCAGCAGTAAATGGTTGACAGTTAACATCTGAGACCGGGTGCTCTGGCAGATACAAAACCTCAGCACGTACATTGCTTTTAGCTGAGTCAGGAAGTCAACTAAAATGGATAGCACTAGCAGAGTGAAAAGACAAAAGAATTACAAAGGAAACTTAAATGAACACCAGAGCCAAAATGGCTGTCGCTTATGGCAAGTAATATATTACACGTTTTTCACACCCTGAGGATGATAGACAAGTAAACCATGGAGTGAAAGCAAGGGGGATAGAGGATGGAAGCTTGCTGCAAAGGAGATGCCTGGTAAAATGGGAGGAGATGGTGAAAAAGTCTTTGAAAAGGATGCTGACCTCACTACCAGGAAGTTGACGTGATCAGCGTGGAGTATTTTATATCAGTGGTTAATAGCAATGCTAACGGCTGAGTAGGAAGCTTCATAATGCCAGGTCTCTGTGATAAAGGCAATGTCAAAATTAAATTGGAGAATAAGGTCCTGGAGCTCGATCTTGAGAGAAGAGAACAGGTACTGAAAAGGCAGGAGAGGAAGATTTGATTGCGGCCATCAGGGAGCAAAGAGCCAGGTGATTTCAATGTTCCGTTTGGCAAGCACGAGGAGTAAATGTAAAAGTAATTTTCTGTGGTTAATGTCTCCCAATAGGTATGTAATTGGGTCTGCTGGACAGAGAATCACCACCACTGCTGTTGATCTTTCGACCACCCACGTCCAGAAGTTATGCACTGTTGGGCAGTGTCAAGTGAGGTGTAGAAAGGATGCTGTCAAATTACGGCAATAGGGCATTGCTGAGGCCTGGAAGTGTCTATTCTGTGTAGCATAGGTGGTGTTATATGTCTGATGCAAAAAGTGAAAGTATTTGTTTGAATCGTGCATTGCTGGAAGGTGTGGGAAGTGGGTGGGGCTGCTGGGGAAGAGGTCCAGATGTCTCTGGCGATAGCCAAGAGGCTGGCGTGTTGAAGGAAGTGTGCCATTCCCAAATTAAAAGCACCTCGAGCGGCCTGAAAGGATAGGAATCCTTCGTTAGGCAACAGATCTCCTAAAGTTTCTCACCTTCTATCCTGCCATGGGATCATGTCCACTGAACTTGAGTGACCTAAACTCTGGTAGGTCCCAGAAAATTCCCTGGCATAGGGGGCCTTTTTCAATATAACTTTGTGTGTTCCCACAGCGCTGCTTTGTGTTTCATCAGGAATGGCACCTCACCCCACCTCCTGCCATTAGGATCTGAGGAAAAGAGAAGGCATTGGAGGTGTCCAGCAGTAGATTCTTCTCCCAATTGTCCCCCTCCACGAGCCAGTGTGTTGCATGTTGTAATTCTGAAGCCAGGTAATTTTGCTCCAGATTTAGGACTGCTCCCTTCACCAGAGAGCAAAACAGAATTTCCCTAGTACCTCGGAAGCATCCCCCCCTCATACCCTTCCCTTATCAGAGAGGAGATCAGGGTGCCGAAAGACAGTCGAAGGGTATGGTCAAATAAGTGTTTAATGCATTAAAGGCCCCGCGGTAGAAGGACCATTTTTTATATAGCCGAACGTCCCATGTGGAAGGGTATTCTACTTCCGATGATTCGGAGGATATTGTATTGTTAACACTTCTGAGTAGTGTGCACCATCATCATGCTCAAGTAACAAAACCGATCAGCCTCCCATCAAAGAAGGAATGCTGGCAATGTCGCAGGGCCTTGAGACCATAATGCTCCCAATGGGAGGAGCAGGGACTTCGATAATTGATCCGAAGGGCAGACACCTCCCAAAACCTACATAAAAGATCCAACTGCAGGGGAAGTGTGTTTCATGGTGTAGACAAATAAGAGAGTGTTACACCGTGGCAGCAGGACAAGTTTATAATAGCTGTTTCCAGGAGTAATGTGAAGGGCCAATTCCCATGGAGCTCAGCACCTGCATAAGATATGACCATTCCACCATGTCGAAGGCATTGGTCATATCTATGGAAACAATGGCAAGGTCATCCTTCCTATCGTCCACCTTGTGCAAGATGTGTCATCCTCCGTAGGTTCATGGTGGTGTTATGACCAGGAATGAACACACATTGATCTTTGTGGACTAATTGCTGAATGACCGGGCACAGTCCTAGAGCGAGCGCTTCACAAAGGATTTTAGTGTCCTTATTAATCATGGGCAAAGGTCTATAGGAGAAAGGATCCGAGATTTCCAACCTCGGTTTGAGCATCATGAAGATGAGGCACTCCGGCATAGATTCTGGTAGGATCCCAGCGCTACAGACTTCAGGTACACTTCCAGTAGGTGCCGTGTAAAGGAAGGGGTAAAAGCCTGTTAGAACTCTGCTGGGAGGCCATAGCCTTCTAGGGGGGAGCTGCAAGAGTGCCACATCGATCTCCTCTGAAGTGAGATCTGCATCTAAATCCATGGCCGCCCTGTCGTTCAGACGGGATAGAGGTGCGAGGTTCAGGAAAGCGTTGACGCAGTCTTGGGCAGGCGGACAAAGGCTGTAGTAGACATCCTTCAGGTGGGCCCTGAAGGTTTTCACTATGCCCCATTGTGTGCACACATCCCTTCCAGTAGTCAGTTCTTTAATATGTTAGGACATGTTTTTACATGCTCCATATTGCTTACGAATCACACCGCATGTCGGACTTTATTTACACATCTTTTCTGCGCTTCAGCTTCTTTTCGAATACTCATTTCTTGTTCTTGTATTGGTCACAATTAGCTATACTCTGCCAAGCCATGGTATAATTTTGAGTTAAACTTAAAAAAAGGTAATTGGTGTAAAAACATTTGGCTTTAAGGTTTATCCAACCTTGCAGAAAAAATAAAGCCTTTGCGGCAGTATCGGGACTTTTGCCACGTTCTGCGTGCCAAAATACAGAAACACAGTTGATCCCATCGCAGGATTGACTAGATTATGTAATCACCTTTCCACGTCACAAACCAGCATTGTCATTTCAATCAACACTTTATTTTCCCTTCATAGCACTTCTTTCTATAGATTTAAAAAAAAAAACTTTTTTACTACTACAGTTTTTTTTACCCTTGTGTGGATGCAACCCTGCCAAACTGTTGAATCGCACAGTGTTAAACAGATGTGATGTGATCAAACTGAATTGCATCAGAGATATGCGACCTCACAAGGTGAACTCACTGCTAGAATTGGAGAAAATGTGGGCGAACCCGTCCTGTAGCTTGTACCAATTGCATGAAACATGATTCCCTTCTCTGCCAACAAGGTCAGGTAGGGTGCCTCTGACTTCCTTTTCAGCAACAGGAAGATGGTTAAGGTGTTGGCGTCTGTTTGGTATTCGGGTAAAGTCTTGGACAGGCCAAATGAAAGAAAATAGTCTTTGAATGTTGGCAGGCGACTTCCCCATACCTATCATTTTGAAACATATTAAACTGGATAGATCGCTTTCTCTTTCTCTCTACACACGCACGCACGCAAGCACACACACACACGCAAGCACACACACACACACTCACTCACTCACTCACTCACTCTCTCTCTCACTAACAAAGATTAAAGTAACATTATACTTAGGTGGGAAATTCTTTGACAATGTAACGTTTTAAATTCATAACACCACTGGAGGTCACCAGTTATAGTTACCTCAGGTAACTATAACTCGTGCCCTCGCCATGCACTAATTACCCCACACATTACATCACTCATGACATCTTCTATGACATCATTGATAAAAGAGCAATGAAATTATTGATGAGAAAAATGTGCATGTTTTTTGAGTCTATAATGTTACCTTTGACAATCAATTGCGCCCCTGCCATGCACTGCTTATGACCTCACAAATGACCCATCACTCATGGCATTTTGTATGACATCACTGATGACCTCACAAATGACCTCTCAAATGACATCACTCAATGATGGTGTAAGTTTGTTTTATAGTTTACATAGTGGCAGGTAACTACCATATTCCTTTTCTACCTGATTTTGTACAGTCTGTGTCCAGCTAATCGGTATAAGCTGTAACCAAATGTATGTGCTCTTCATGCACCATAGATGTGTAGAGGTATTGAGCACGTTATATATCTTTTATTGATGTAGGAAACTCCCTGTACAGTGTACTAAAATGAAATACACTATGTAGAGAGTTCGAGAAATGTCCATTGGATAGGCAGAGGTATAAGTAGATACCAACTCTTTTTGTGGTAGTGTGGGCGAGCAGTTAGCAAGTGTTAAGCATTTGTTGTACGCACAGAGGCAACATATGAGACACATGCTGAAGAGTAAATCTGAAACCAATTATTAAAAAATATTGATTTTGTATATCATTTTTAAGACCAAGAACACAGTTCTAAGGGAAGTACTTTCAGAGATAAGATTTTGCAAAGTTCGATAAATATATCACTTCTGTGCGGAGTTATGCACCATTGGAAACAATGGAGAAAAAGCAGAGAAAGGCCTAGAAATTCAGGCAATGCCTTCACGAAGGTCTATCTTGGGTCAATGTCGGACCAGGTCCAAAGTTCCAGCAGGAGAAGTTCAAGCGCATCTTGGATTGGGCGAGAGAAGGTTGCTGAGGTCTTGGAAGCTGGTGCGCAAAGATTAAGGGGGCCACTTGAAAATGCACTGCACAGAGGGACTTGCAGGTAATGCCAGTGGGTCTCCTTGGAGGAAGTAGATGGCAAGGGCCTAGGGACCCCGGGAGCAGAGCACCGGCTGGGTCTGGTGGGGCCGGGTGCAGAGCAGGCAGGTCAGCCGGGAGTCGTATGTCTTGAGGTCCTCACGGTCAGGAGCAGGCAACTTGGAGAGGCGCTCTCGGAACAGCTGGGCCACTCAGGAAGTGAGTCTTAAGTGTCTTGACGTCCCTTGACAGGTGCTTGCTTCTGGTGCTTAGGGAGGACTGAGTGGACTCTTCTTCTTGGTGTTTGCTATTGGGTGTCGCGTACCCTGGATATTGGTATGCTGCGGCTCCAGTAGATCCTGGTGCCGCCAAACTTGGTGGGGAGGTAGATCTGATCCTCCGGAGTGCTTGTACCTTTTCTTGCTTTGTTATTCCGTCGAGGTCATCGGGTAGCAGCACAGCGACAAATCGTACTTCACAGGATGTGTGCCTGAGGTGTGCAACGGAGTGATACCTCCACTCCAACGGAGCCTCTTGGCAATTTCTTGAAGGTTGGAGGTGATCCGCGGTTCTTGGAGTCCTTATAGGCTTCAGGATGACACAGCAGCAGCAATTGTCGAGTCTTGGGAGCAGCAGGCAGGTTTTGGCACCCTTTTCTTCTGCAGCAGGGCTTCAGTTCTCGAGCAGCAGTTCTTCTTTCTCCTGGTCTTCTCTTGTTTGTCTAATCTGATGTTCAGGTCTAGAGGTGCCACCTAAATACTGAATTTTGAGGCGTTACAGGTAGTTGCCATTGGGCTACCTATCTTAAGGGTGTCTAAACTCTTTAGTGAACACTTCCTGTGGGAAGAGGCACTACCCTAGTCCGGATAGGTTGTTTTTCCACCATCTCAAGATGGTGGAATTTCAGGAGAGGGGTTCATCTTGCCTGCCCCTCCCTAAAAGTGGTGTAGGCTAAGGGGGACTCTCCTCCTAATCTAACTAATTTTCCCACCTTTCCTCCCACCAAAAGTGGAGCAGTATAAGGGGCTTAGCTTTCTCCACTTTCTGGAGGTTCCTGGGTTGTATTTCAATGGCAACATTGCCTTTTGAAGCTTCCTGCCCAGGAAGGATATCCTGTACTGGAGGAGGTGCTAAGCACAACTGCCCAGAGCAGGCTTTGTCTCTGTGCTCTGAGAGCGCTGGCTCTCACCCCAGGAGTTCAGAAACATGTCTTGTAGTGGAAGGCTGATAAAAACAAGTCAGGAACCGCACCAATGCTTGGGAGGCTTTTAGGGGACCGTCTAAAAGGGTCTCCTGTGTGAATGTATTAACAAATCCATCACTGGCATCAGTGAGTATTTATTAAGATAAGATGTTTGGTACCAAACACCTTAGAAATCAGTGAAGCCATTGTGGAGCTGGTAAACTAGTTTTGACATGTAGCCCATGTACTCCTTGTGGCTTCCCTTTTCACTTACAACATCACAGAATAGACTGGGCATTGTAGGAGCATATCTGCTCATGCTGATATGCCCTCCCATAGGATATAGTGCTCCCTGCCTTGGGGCTAAAGGCCTGTAGTAGGGGTGACTTGCCTATACCTTATGCAAGATCCTTTATCTTGGAGGCATTGCACACCGGGTTGTGTGCCATGTCAACTCTTCGTACTTCTCTGCACCAAGGCACACAGCCTGCAATGGCTGAGTGTATAGCTTTGGTGAGGGGTCCCTGGGGTGGGACAACCAGCGCTGCAGCCCCAGAGGACACTGTCCACTACCCATGCCCAAGGTACCAGGGGTTCCACTTACTAGGGGCTAACAGGGGTAACTGAAGTTGTATCTATTTTGGTGCAGCTTTTGGGAAAGAGGTCTGGCACTGGAGACCTGGTTAGCAGGGACCCAGTGCACCTTGAGTATGAAATCACATCAGACATCTGGCAAAGAGTGGGGGCAAACCATGTAAAAAGAGGCACTTTCCTACAATTGAAGAGTACCTCTCTGTGATAGTGACAGTTGATTTGTGTTCATTATGTTCCACACAATGTTTTGGTACTGCAGAAAATTTTTCCAGCAGAGCAAATGTGCTACATACTAAGTATTGTAAGTGGCCTTGAATTAATACACACGTCTCAGCATGATCATTTCTGTTTAACATAGAAGACTGTGTGCCCCATGTACTAACCTATGTACATGTGCTTGTTTTGCTACAGAAGATAGGCTATATTTAAAGTTTTCATCACAGTATGGAGGCTGCAGGTAGTATGATCTCAACAGATGCATGTCCAGTTCTTCTGTCCCAGGCAGCATTTCCTTCTGAGTAGCATTCCAGCAGAGTGGCAATCCTTTCAGCAGCACAGTAGCCCTTCTTCCTGGCAGACCATCCACAGGTCCAGAAGTGTACTGAAACTTTGGTGTCTGTGGTCCAATATTTATACATGGGCTTTCCTTTGAAGTGGGAGAAGCTTCTAGAGATTCCCCTTTGAAGTCTCTAGGCATCCTGCCCTCCCTGTCCTGGCTCCAGACTAAAAGGGGTATGCAGCACTTTTTGTGGAGGCAGGACACCGAATATTCAGGTATAAGTTGGGCTGTTTTAGATAAATGCATTGATTGACAGCTCACATATGGAGAAAAGGCACTGGTTAAATTGTAATTGTATTATTTCCCAATATGTGGGATAACTGAAAAATTGGGAATGACTGCATCTGACTTGCTGCGATTATGACAAATGTCAATAAAAATATATATACGTGTAAGTTGGGCTGTGCCCAGCTGTGCTCAGTTCCGCCCTTCCATCTTGCCCTTGATGGCCCATCCAGGTACACCTAGTAAGTTCTCTATTATGTGTGGCTGTCTATGAGATATACACAAGCCAATCTGTTAGCTACACCCAGTCATGTGACACAAATATAGGCTGCATGCACTAAATAGCTCTGTCAGAAAGTGTCAACTTTCTAAAAGTGGCATTTTCAAAATTGTAATAAAAAATCTGACTTTATCATTAAAGAGGATTTTTCACTACAATATCATAGATGCCAAACATGAACCGACTACCTGGTACAAATCAAATGTTAGCATTCATTATATGTAATTAGGCAACCGGATGTAGCCTATTGACCAGCTAGGTCTCATAGTACTGAAAAAATTACTTTTGGAGTTTTGCACTACCAGTACATTTAAAACTTTAAAGTATATGACCCTCTGAGCCAGTGCCAAATAACTCATTTTTTGTGAGTGAGTGAGAAAACCTTCTATTTACAGAATAGTGATGGAAGATATTTAAATTAGACCTTTTCTTTTTCTGCGCCAACGCCCCTTGTGCAGCATATAGACAGACCCTGTACCAAGGTTGTGCTACTTCTACTTAATTTCTCTCCTTTCTTTCTACAGAGTGACCCCCCTTCTTACCTTCCATCTTCTGCATACCTTCTATTTCTGAGAATAGCCTCCTCTCAGTCTCATGCCTGACTGCCTCAATTCTTGTTAATGTAATTCTGCAATTGGCTTATACCTAATTTCATAGATCACAACCTCCTCTCTTTAACACCTTATACCTGTAATCGAACATCACATAATTTCTGCCAGCCTATCTCAGCAACCATTCACCTGAAACCACATAGCTCCCACTAATGGTCTCACCTACTTTTTATTAGTAGAAATGGAAGTAACTTGAGTAAATTCATGCAATTTCTCTTGAGAGATCATGACTAATCTCAATAACCAACAATAGCCACTTGATTAGGAACTAACCTTTGGTTCCGGAGTAGCATGCTATTCGCCGTAAAGCACTTCAGTGCCTTGTCAGGGGTAGTAAGCACTATATAGATACTATATAGATACAATTATATTACAATGTCCAATCTCATATTACAACGCACCCTGCCCTATGGGCTACCTAGGGCCTACCTTAGGAGTTTCTTGTATGCAAACAAAAGGGGAATTTAAGGTTTGGCAAGGGCTTTATATTATTTCAACCAATAAATCTGGCTTCAGCAGGCAAGCTACGTATTCAGACATAGAACTTGTCTAGAGGGGTATCCACCTCAACCCAACAGCTGTTTCCACATGTACACAGTCTAATCTAATCCTAACTGCCCAGTACTTCAATTACATTAAGAATGTTGGTCAAACCACTCATCACGAATATACCCTCTACCAAACGGGTATATATATATATATATATGACGAGAAATCCTTCCGAAAAAAGATCAGAGGCCAAAAGGGGATTTCAAGACACAGAACACGTTTATTTCCGAGTGTCCCAGTGGCGGCGAATGCATTTCGGCATGGTTGCCTTCTTCAGCGCCCTGCACTGTGATGAGCCCCTCTCCAATGAACCCAGTCCTGTGTGAAATACCTGCTAGCACCTGAATCCCCTCCCCCGATGCAATCAGCACACCTGTGAGTGTTCGTGAGGATCTCTACGAACTGCAAGTCCCAGCAACCACTATGTCAGCATTGCTTAGTAGGTGACATGGGGGAGTAGGTAAAAGCAATGGGCCGGTGCTAGCCCGCAGGTGAGTAGAGATGGGATCGTAGATCAAAAGGAAACCACGGTTCCTGCCCTGAGTCCCCTTGAAACTGCAGCAGCCAGTCCTCACAGGTCCGCAAATGAGCAGGGGCAGTCAAATGGAGACTTCGCGCCCCTTCGAGATAAAATACCTCTGTCTGTCCATTGCCGGCGCGTGGTTCTTGGTGGACTCCGGAAATATCGATCCCTCGATTTCGTAGGCGCTGTAAACAGCGTGGTGCCAGTCTTGATTCCGGGTCTCTTTGTGCTGCAGGGCCTTCTGTGCTGCGCCTCTGGCCAGCGCAGAATATATGACGAGAAATCCTTCCGAAAAAAGACCAAAGGCCAAAAGGGGATTTCAAGACACAGAACACGTTTATTTCCAAGTGTCCCAGAGAAATGTGCGTGAAAAATTAGAAAGTACCTCACGTGCGCTACACCAGAGGAGCTACTGGCAGGTTCTCACCAGCTTGCTCACGTTTTATCATCATTGGGAACTTTCTCATAAAGAAAGAAAAATGTGTCCAGTAAAGAGTAAATATAAAGAGGTGAAAATAGTGATAAATGTGTCTCTAAGCAAAAAAGACCCTGTGTTATGTAGAGGACAGTATGTCAAAAATAGATAAAATTAAGACAAGACTCACATATATGGCTTGACCCTTTTTTTTAGGTCTCTCCTACGCAGCTCGCATGCACTGTATAGGAGGACCTTTAGCCGTCGTTCTGCTCTTTTTCGAAGCACATACTCGTGCTTGTGGCGGCATCCACCTTGCGGGAGCGCGCAGGGGCGGTCACAAGCACGAGCATGTGCTTCAAAAAAGAGCAGACTGCGCGTGGGCGCACACACGCACACACCACTTCCCGGCCAGCATTCCTCTCTCCAGCTTCCTTCCAGCGCCTGATCCACTCTTTCGCCTCTCCAAGTCCCTCCCTCGGTTTGCTCCTGTCTTCCTTCCTTGCCTGCCTCACGCACTCTTTTTCTTCTCCTTCCTCTACTTCTGCCTCTCCCCTCCTCCGTAATGTCCCTCCCCCTCTTAACCTTCCTGTTTCTTCCCCCAGCCTATCTCGCCAATTCTCTCCTCTTTCTCCCGGTCCCCCTTCCCTCTGTAATCGGTCTGTAATGCCACCATGGAAGGCGGTCTTGGAATTCACGGATGTATTTATATTTCCGGAGAACACACAGCCTTATGTTTCCAGGCGGTATGTTGAAGGTGTTAGAAATTTCTGTCCTCACAAAAACATTTTTAGTAGACTGAGGTTCAAGCTGTAAACACAGCAGATGTGCGAGCAGGTTGCGCACGAGGTCACTGGAGTACACACATCTCATAAGTAAGGGTCGCACAACAACCCTTCCACACGGAGTACAGAAGACATTATGCAACATGTAGGATACAGAAGAAATTATGCAACGTGTAGAATACCATTTATCATATAACTGCCAGATTGTTGTAGATACCAAGGGTTTCTGCCCTCCCTACACAAAGAATCTATAACATTAGTGCTCCCGAACCCACTCACAGCGTCAACTAGCTTATACTTGGTTTTTAAAACCCACACACCGCATCAATCTACTAAAGACCGATTTGTGTTAGGTATTTTACAAATGCATCTTGCAGTTTAAATATTTTTCACCTTTACTAAATTTCAGCAAATGAGAATTTGAATCTATGTGCGTTTGAAGGACCCTATCTGGTTTTCTACTTTTTCCCCAAATTTCCACTTTAGCGCCAGATGACCAGTTTTGCTCATCACTAGTTTTGTTGACATCTGTATGTATATCTAAAGGTATGTAACTTCACCAAGTATACTAATAAATCTGCTCCAAGAAAGCATGTTATTTGAAAGAAGTGTCTTAAAAAAACACATGTTGACAAATTTGTTACTATTGTACAAAAGTAAAATGTCATGTGATGAAGCGTTGATGAAGATCCAGGGTCTGTTCGATGCAGTGGTTTGACACAGATGCAGGTGCATATCTGGGGTCTGTCTACTGTAGCCAGGTGACTCCAATGCCGGTGAAGATCCAGGGTCTGTTTGCAATGGGACAAGTCTGATGCAGGTGTAGATCTAGAGTCTGTTTGAACGAGTGGTGCAACTCTATTGCAGGTAAAGATCCAGGGTTTGTTTGATGCAGAGGGGCGAGTAAAGTGCACATGGAGATTTAGGGTCTGTGTGATGCTGCCTGGTGACTTTGATGGCGATGAAAATCCAGGGTCTGTTTGATGCATCGTGTTGTCACAGATACAGGTGGAGATCTGGGGTCTGCTGTAGTCGGGTGACTCCATTACAGGTGAAGATCCAGGGTCTATTTGATGCAGAAAAGTGAGTCTGATAAAGATGGTAATTCAGGGTCTATGTTGGTATAGGAATGTCCCCTGTATGGTTTGACAATGTCTACCCTTTGTCCAGATTGATCCAACTGCATGTGCGGCTGGCATCCTGATTTCTTGTTGGCCCTGCTAAATTGCAGCTCTAGCATTTGCGCTGTAGCCTAGGCCTGTCAATGAAAATGGTAAATCCAGAATCTGTTCTGTGACCGGGAAGAGTGCACCAACATGAAACTACTGGCCATGTCCTGAGTTGATCACATTAAGCAGTGGTTGCAGTTTACAAGTTTTGAGAAGCGCTAGTTTTCACCAGACTTTTTTTCTGCGTTAATGGGTGAGGTCAACTGAACACCCTCATGCTAATGTCTGCTTTAGCATGACCCCCAGTTCCTTGCGCCGCCATTCTGAGCTTGTTCCAACTGTTTGTAGGGTGCAAGTGTAACAAATGCATGGTAACCAGATTCTGTGCATTGTGAGAGCCTGAGTGCTTGAGATCCATTTTCAATGAATATTGGTTTAGCATGGCACAAGCTGGAGAATGCAGCACCTTTCCAGAGATAGTGAAGTGTTTTGATTGCATTCAAGACCCCCTCACTAGAGTAGCTGAATGGATGAAGGATAGCTGTCTGAAGCTGAATTTGGATAAAACCGAAATGTAGTTTTTTGGATGCTCTTCATTCATGTGGTCATGCACAAGAACTTTCTCGATAATTTAATCAATGGTATTCTATTCTTATTTATTTATTTATTGAAAAGTTTTGTATAGCGCGAACAAGACCCGTGGGTATCAGAGCGCTTTACATAGAAGTAGGATAAATATTAACAAGATGGTAACCATTAAACAACATATAGATATGAGGTAGATAATATATTATTTAGTGAGTGCTTATGTAACTACATTCCATTCAGGTTAGTCTTTTACAATACGAAGTAACTCTAAAGCATGAAATTGTCATTTGTCATTTTCGTCATACATATGAGGTAGGGCGTTATATAGTTTCAGGATGTGAGATAACTGTATGAGTTCACTTTGACATGAGGTAGCAGTTGGGATACAGTTTAGCTACAAGGAATGTCGTCAGTTTTGAACCATCATTTATCTTTCATCTAATTCACGTCAATCCTTCTCTTTCTGATGACGTAAGTGTTTGGTTTGAGGACAGAATTCGATCCCATAATGATCCATAAACTTCTCTATGTAAGGTATTTACTCATTAAGAAGAAGCTCTTCACTTCTCGCTTAAATGTTGAGGTATTAGGAGTCTTCCTAATGCTTGGAGGGAGTGAGTTCCAGATTCTGGGGGCAGCTCCTGTGAACGCTCTGTCATAAGTTTTTTTCTTTCTGAAGATGGCTGGACGCAGCACCAACTCCTTGGCACTCCTAGCCGGTCTGTTGCCTCCTGATAACTCAATTTTCTTGGATAGGTATCCGGGAGTATTGTGGTGGAGCGCTCTATGGGTGATACATGCTATCTTTAGTTGAATTCTGGCCTCATAGGGTAGCCAGTTTAATGCTTCCAGGTGAGGAGATATCAGGACTTCTTTTACGTCATTTCGGAATGCACTCCCTACCCAGCAAAATTTCCCGCTACAACAAAAGGACTCCTCAATGTACTTTGATACCGTCTTCTACAGGCCTCCTTTGTCAATTCAGCTAAAAACCGATGTATTTGCCAATTTTTGTATTCTATTATTATTATTTTTTTATCATTGGCAACCTGTGCATAGACTTTCGATTAGAAACACGATCTGTAAAGCTTGCCATAATGCACAAGTTCTTTTTTTATACATGTAATTATAATGGCTTTTATTAACCGAACAATAAAGATTTTACTTACATTCATGTGGTCCAGTGTCTGGTGGCCAACTGAGTTAAGAGAGTCTCCCTCTCCTTGTGGACTCTGTGAAGAACCTGGGAATTCGATTTGATAAAGATCTCACTTTCTATCCTTAGGTGACGATGGTGACTTAAAATTGTGCCTAAAAACACCTGTAAAACCGTTGTCCGCTCCATGATCACCTCATGGTTGGGTTACTTGAATGCTTTATCTTGGCTTGCCTGACTTTTTGATCCTTAGTTGCAGGTTATCCCGAAAGCCGCTGTCAGATTCATTCTAAATTTTCCCCAACAACAATCCATCTTCTTGCACCTGCAAAACTACATTGGCTCCCGGTATGCAAGCAGATTCTATTTGAATGCCTAATACTGATGTTTAGAACCCCCCATAAGGAAGGCACGAAGTATAATTACTTGAGATACTGAATCGCTCCAGATCTTCCTCACAGACCCCTTCAGAGATCTTCCCATCAACTTCTGTTACGAGTTCCAAGTTCAAGTTCCAAAATTTATATAGCGCACTACTCACCCAGAGGGTCTCAAGGCACTTGAGGGAGGGGAGGTGCTTTACTTATCGAATATCCAGGTTTTTAGTTGCTTTCTGAATGAGAGGTGGTTTTGTGTAAGGCGGAGGTGGGTGGGTAGAGAATTCCAGGTTTTGGCCGCTAAGTAGGAGAAGGACCTTCCCCCCCATGGTGGATCTGTGGATGCGCGGAATTGCGGCAAGGGCTTGATTGGACGATCGTAGTTGGCGGGAGGGGGTGTAGAAGGATAGTCGAGTGTTGAGGCATTCAGGTCCTAGGTTGTAGAGGGCTTTGTGTGCGTGGGTGAGGAGACGGAACGTTATTCTCTTGTTGACAGTGAGCCAATGGAGGTCTTTCAGGTGGTCGGAAATGTGAGCTTGCCGAGGGATGTCCAATATGAGTCTGGCTGAGGCGTTTTGGATGCGTTGGAGTTTTTGCTGTAGTTAGTCTGTGGTTCCGGTGTAAAGGGTGTTTCCGTAATCAAGTCGGCTTGTGATCAGTGCGAGGGTGACCGTCTTTCTTGTTTTGGTGGGGATCCAACGGAAGATTTTTTTGAGCATGCGTAGTATGTTTAAGCATAGTCAAAAGTTCATAGTTCCAAAGGTCATTTGTATTGGGAAAGGTGGACACCTCTTCTCTTTTTTGGCTACTGAAGTGTGGAATAAGCTTCCTTTTTTCCCTTTATGCCATTTCATCCGAGAGTTGCTTTACAACTGAAAATGTGGTTATTCCATTCCACCCAAACCAAGCAGGCTATGCCTCTTTCTGTTGTATATATATCTCCAGGCAACTGTTGTGCTTAAATGTTTCATTCATTCGTGAGACAGGGCTATCCTTAGAAATGCAATAAGGTCCTTTCAGCAAAGGATCATTGTGTTGAGAGGAGGGCCGTTTTCCCCCCTGATAGTAGCTTTAAGAATGTTGATAATAACCAGATGCATGTATCTCATACTTTAGTCTGCCCTTGTTTTGGATACTCTAGACTGGAACCATTCTGATCATTACCTGCTGTGAGACCCATCCCCTTGGGCAAAGACTGTGTCTACACTAAATCCAGGAATTGGCATTTGAAAAGGAGCCCCCCAAACCCATGTCAAGACCTTAGGCAGTAGAACCACATTCCACTTGGAAGATGAGTATAAAACTAGAACCCAAACCACCCCCTTCGCCCCAGTCACTAGTTCTTCTTGACCACTCAAGGGAGTGCTTCACAGAGTACTCTGAGAGCTGCTGTGTGACTAAAGCTAGTGTCTCCCAGAGATGAGTGGATATCACCTAAAGCCTGCTTAACCTGCTTGCTCAGAGAGAGAAGTGTGCCTGGCCCTGCAAGAGAATACATTTCTAGCAGGAGAACTATACCTGTTTACTTGTGTGAAGAATGCAGAGAAGCAGCTGTCATTGTGAGTGGGGCCACTCCATATCATGAGGGGTCTTCTAGTGTGGTTCCAGTAGAATAAAGAAATCAAACTTTAAAACAACATTGCACCACCTGGCACACCTGCAGAATGCCTGAAGGACTATCATTGTCGATGTTGGTGTATCTAGTGAGCTAGCTATCGTTATCCGAAACTGGCCCAGAGTCCATAATTGCTGAAGATAAGCATCCTTCTAATCCCAGTCCTGAGGCCTCTACTGCCAAATACGAGCGCCTACCAAGCAGCCCTACTGTACAGCACAACTCTAAGCTTGTACGTTTGTGTACATCACCATAGACATTAGGATTGCTTCCTAGAATGGGGAATGGCCACATTAGCGGGTGTAATGCTGGACTAGAAATCGTAGCTGAGATTGCAACTCCATAACTGAACAGCATTGTGCTTCTCTTGATGTGATGTTTCAGTTCTTTCTTTTAAGTGTGCTAACCTCTAAGCTGGATGGCACGTTCTAATCTCGTGCCCCACACTACCTCCCTGAGAAGCCTTTGGCTGCTCGCCCTCGCTACCCTGAGAGTCCAGTGCGGATAGGGTTGTACTTTGCCCAGTTTGCAGCACCACAGTGGGATGGACGCAGGACACAGTGGCAAATGACTCCAACCAACACTGGTATGGCCTAGTGGCGTAAGCTTGTGCCCCCACTTGCCGCACCAGTAGGTCTCACAGTTAACAGTGTGATGATACCAATGCGGGTTAGGATTCAGGGGGTGAGGGGGTTGAGGGGGAGGGTCCATGATTCAGCGGGGGACCAGAGTAAGGTGAAAAGACCGGTACCTTGAAATGTAGTAGCCATCACCCCGTCCCTGTTAGTGATCTAGAAAGCTGACTTGTAAATTGTCTGGCACAAAGGCTTTGACCCAAGCCAGGTTTGAGCCCTCGCCCACCATTATCCTGCACTAGACCTGTGCTTTAAGACATAGGAGCCCCCGATGATGTAACTGCAGACTATGGCTGTGCTGTCTCATCTCATGTGCACGATGGCTGTGCCGTCCCATCTAATGCGCATCGTGGCTGTGCTGTCCCATCTCATGCGCACTGTAGCTGCGCCGTCCCATCTCGTGTACCGTCCCATCTCGTGCACCGTCCCATCTCGTGCGCACTGTGGCTGTACCATCCCATCTCGTGCGCACTGTGGTTGTGCCTTCCCATCTAGTACGCACTGTGGTTGTGCCGTCCCATCTAGTGCGCACTGTAGCTGCGCCGTCCCATCTTGTGCACTGTCCCATCTAGTGTGCACTCCACCTGCGCCGTCCCATCTTGTGCGCACTATGGCTGTGCCATCCCATCTTGTGCGCTGTCCTACCTAGTGTGCACTGTAGCTGCACCGTCCCATCTTTTGCGCACTATGGCTGTGCCGTCCCATCTCATGCGCTGTCCCATCTGGTGCCCACTGTAGCTGCACTGTCCCATCTCGTGCGTACTATGGCTGTGCCGTCCAATCTCGTGCGGGCTGAGTTTTTTTATTAACAAAACATACTTTATTGGTTTTCCATTTATATCCGATACATCCGTTAATGACATTAAAACTTTACATTACTTCCTGTCCAGTTTGATGTTGTACAGTTTTCAATCGACAGTGTTTTGTAGTTAGTTACTGGATCGTTGCAAGTAACAATTGTCATACATGTACATAGGAATTTTTACGCAATTGCATGAATATCTAGAATGTAGTCAAACTGTTAACTAATACAAACTGCCCAGCCCCCCCCCACCCCTCTCCCACCTGTGTTCTTGCAAGCTTATCCATATCAAAGTATAGTTCACATCCTAGTTCAATTTGCATGGTATTTTGAACTAGATAGATCGTGTGCCTTAGCCCAATCATCTGTACGCAGTGATATTGCGCGCCAATACGCCATGATGGCCTACTGCGTGTTCCGGGTGCTAGGTATGAGACCAGGGTGTGTGCCTTTAGAGACTTCTAATATTACATCCCACTCCATGGATATCTGATATTTCCGCAGCACCCGGGCCTCCTCCTACCGTTTGGCAGCACTTTCAGTCCCGCCCCAATGTAGCATTTCGCTGTGCCAGGTGTATGTTGCAGGAGGTTTTGCTGACTTCCATCTCATGGATATGGATCGTTATGTTATGATGAGTGCTGGACCTTCTGTGAGGCTGGACGTTTACGGAGGCCTAATAGGCACCCCTACACCGAGTCCTCGATATGTAGATGTGTGGCTGTCTCTGTGGCATCGGACCACCCCTCAGGACCCTCTCAGACGCGGGTCTGCCCCTAACATGTGAGCTAAATCTGCTTCCGTCAACTGGCATCTAGGGCAGTGATGTTGCGTATTTGGGAACATCCGCTGTAGGCTGTGTGGTGTAAGGTAGGCCCTATGCAGGACCATGCATTGTATAAATTTGAACTTTGCGTTTTGGGTCACTTTTTTTTGGGTGTTCCAAGATAGCAGCCCATTCCCTGTCCGATATCTCCCGCCCCACATCCTCCTCCCATTCGACTCGTAGGGCAGCGAGGGGCACTGCCGCATGTGTCCAGACGCCCACATATAGCCATCAGATAAGATGGCATCCCTGTCCAATGTAATATAGGGATTTGACTAATTTGTGCGTCTGGGATTTCTCTCTCTGGGGGGGCCAGTATTTCTTTACATATTGCGATATCGCAGCATGTAACACGTATAATTGATTTGGCACCCTGGTTTCCCGTACAAAACTCTCACGGTCCATTAAAATTTCGCTATTGAATAGTGCCCCCACCGTATCCACTCCATCTAACCATGCCCTAATCCTGCACCTCGTAAGCCTTCCATAAGGTGTTGGGATCCCTAATAGTGGAATGTTGCCTGCATTGGGGGGGTTAGCGGAATGTGTATTGCAACGCTTTCTTCCAGCACAGCAGTGCTGTACACAACAGAGGAAGCACTTTCGGGGGGAACAATAAAGTTTGCAGAGTTCCCTGATCGATATTTTGCTTAGTATATCCGATCTCTTGCAGGTTGCGGCCTACGGTCCAGTAGGACAGCCACTGCAATTGACACAGGTAATAGTACGCTCGAAAGTCCGGTACCCCCATCCCCCTCTGCATGTCTCGAGCTGCAGTTTTTTAATGCTCGCCCTTTGCCTTCCTGCTCCCTAGATGAGGTCAGAGAGAACAGTATCTAGTGTGTGGAAAGTGAGTGGAGGTACTATCATAGGCAGATTGGTAAAGTAATACAGCAGCCGGGGAAGAACCACCATTTTTGACATAAACAGTCCATTCAAGATTTTGTCGGAGAAAGTGTGCTGCATGTTTATTACATACAAGGAGTATGCCAGCGTGGTGGGTTCAAGTTCAAAAGACCTTTATTCGAATTTCGTAAAATTCATAAAAGTACCACAATAAAACATACATTTTCACAGTAGAGACAAGTATAAAATTCATAAATTATTAAAAACTGATGCGTTTCTCATAAGACAATTTTCAAGGGCTTTCCATTGTTTTGCGTACACATGTTATAGTTCTCAAAAAAGTGCTAGTGCGGAAAATTAATTCATCTGTATCCAGGGACAATAACATTGAATAGGATTCCCCTAACGAAAGGGGTTTGTGATTCCTAAAATACGGAGTTAAAAACCAATTAATATATTTTAAATAAAATTTACAGAAGAATAGAAAGTGCAAATCATTCTGTTTACTAATACCATCACATGGGCATGGGTTATAATCTTTTGTATGCTGATAGCCCAGGGGAAATCCCAGCAAGAATTTAATAGAGCCTGCCCTTAGCCGGAACAGCAGTGATCTCTCCCAATTCGTCATAGGTAAGGTGAGGTATTGTGCAAGGTTACTCCTGCTTAGATCATTTTTCTGATAAATCGCAACAGTTGATTTGAGTGCTTCTCTTTCCATTCGATCTGAACTATAAAGTGCATACAGTGCTTGTCTGACCTCAATTTTATCTTTAGGTTCAATATTACTGGGATCGGAGAAAAGATCTTCCCTGTTCATATCGCTCAGTGTTTTTAGGACATCCGCGAGCCAGGGGATTGACATGCCATGATCACATTTAAGACAGTCTTTTATTATATTTTGAGTTAGGGTTGCTGAGTCATTTCTCCAGATCCTTAACCAGAAGAGAGCTGTTCTAGATCTGATAAAATCATATACGTAGCGGAGGTTAAGTTCTTCATGACAAATCAATTCACAAGAGGAGATTGGGGCACCCAGGATTTTCCTACAGAATCGGGCTTCTTCACGCTGGATGCCGGGGTTTTTTCCCAATCCCCAGACCTCAGCCCCGTATGTGGCTACTGGTAAGCACTGTAACTTAAAAATTTTTACAATATTTACAATAGCTCTAGTGGCACCTATTTTCTTAGGTCGGGACAAACTCAAAATACAATTGTTGGCTTTCGAGAACTTGCTAATGGCGTGGGCCTTGAGCCCACTCCATGAGCCGTTCGCAGCGAAAACCAAGCCAAGATAAGGGAATGAAGTTACTGATTCTAATTTATCTGTCCCTATATGTATAGTGTTGAGTTTGCGTTTCCCGGGCCACATGGCATAATAAAAGATTTTTTTAAATTGACGAGCTGGTCTAAGCCCTCCATGTATTGGACAAAGCCTTTAACAAGTAAACGAAGGGCATTGGGTGTTCGTCCCATCAAGACCGCGTCATCAGCGTATAATAAAACTGGCAATGGAGCCCCTGGATAATTGGTACATCACTAGTCACTTGTTTTAGGGCTTTGGCCAGGCCATTAATGTAGATGATAAACAGCAGGGGTGCTAAAACGCACCCCTGTCTTACCCCTCTGCCTATTTTGATGGGTCCCGATACTTCTCCGCCCGCCCCAATCCTAACTTGTGCTTTAAGGTCGGTGTGGAGGTATGCCAGGAAATTAACAAGGGCCTCGTCCAGTCCATAATTCAGAAGAATTGCCCACACCCTGACGACCGCCGAACACCTGCACTTCCAGATCCACACCGACCCGAGCACCACCCTCAGAGGCACCCTGATCTACCGACCCCCGGGACCACGCACACAATTCAGCGAGGACATCGCCGACTTCGTCAGCCCGCATGCCCTCCCCTCCGCTGACTACATCCTCCTGGGGGACCTCAACTTCCACCTGGAGAACAACAACGACCGCAACACCATCACCCTGCTCGACAACCTCGCCACCCTCGGACTCAAGCAGCTGGTGTCCACCCCCACCCACCTCGCAGGACACACACTCGACGCCGTCTTCTCGTCCAGCAAACACATCGCCTTCGGCCACGCCACTGGACTCCACTGGACGGACCACAGCTGCGTCCACTTCACCTTCAGAAAAACGACGATCCACCACCACCAGCAACAGGTTGCTCGAAGAAGCTGGAACAAGATCACAGCCGACCAGCTCGCCGCTTCCCTGAGCCAGCACCCTCCCGCCAGCTCAGCGAACCCCAGCCAGGCCGCCGACAACCTCACGAAGTGGATCAGCAGCTGCGCGGACGAACTCGCCCCACTAAGGACCCCGCCCAGCAGACCCGGCAGCAAGAAGGCCCCTTGGTTCACCGACGAACTCAAGAGCTCCAAAAAGAACTGCCGAGCCCTCGAGAAAGCCTGGAGAAGGGAACCAACACCGGACAACATGACCACCCTCAAGCTTGCCACCCGGAAGCACCATCAACTGATCCGCGCCACCAAGAGTACTGCATTCAAGGACCGGCTGGACAACAACGCACACAACTGCAAGGAACTCTTCAACATCGTGAAAGAGCTCTCAACCCTAACGCCGGAAACAACGACATCACCCCATCGCAAGACCTCTGCAACTCCCTCGCCTCCTACTTCCACAACAAGATCGCGGACATACACAACAGCTTCAGCACGCAACCGACGCTACCCACGACTGAACCACAGCCCCCCACCACCATCATCCACGCCTGGGCTCCGATCAGCACCGAAGACACCGTCCGCATGATGAACTCCATCCACTCCGGATCTCCAACCGACCCCTGCCCTCACCACGTCTTCAACAAGGCCGACGCGATCATCGCACCCCACCTACGGGACATCATAAACGCCTCCTTCGACACCGTCACCTTCCCGGAGAGCTGGAAGCACGCCGAACTCAGTGCCCTGCTGAAGAAACCTACAGCGGACCCCACCGAACTCAAGAATTACCGCCCCATCTCGCTCCTCCCGTTCCCAGCCAAAGTCATCGAGAAGACCGTCAACAAACAGCTGGCCGCCTTCCTCGAGACGAATGGATCCCTTGAGCCCTCACAGTCTGGCTTCCGAGCCAACCACAGCACCGAGACCGCTCTCATCGCTGCCACCGATGACATCCGAGCCCTGATGGACAACGGAGAAACAGCGGCCCTCATCCTCCTAGACCTCTCCGCGGCCTTCGACACGGTCTGCCACCGCACCCTAGTACAGCGCCTCAGCAACGTCGGAATCCAGGAGAAGGCTCTGGAATGGATCATCTCCTTCCTCGCTGGTAGAACACAGAGAGTCCGCCTACCACCGTACAAGTCAGAGGCCACCGAAGTCATCTGCGGCGTCCCTCAAGGATCGTCGCTGAGCCCCACCCTCTTCAACGTCTACATGAGCCCCCTCGCGGCCATCGCACGCCAACACAACCTCAACATCATCTCCTACGCTGACGACACCCAGCTGATCCTCTCCCTGACCAACGACCCCGCCGCCGCCAGAGCCAACCTTCTCGAAGGGATGAAAGACGTAGCCAAGTGGATGACGACCAGCCGCCTGAAACTGAACTCAGACAAGACGGAAGTCCTCATCCTGGGTTCCTCGCCCTCCGCCTGGGACGACTCCTGGTGGCCCTCCGCCCTGGGCACCGCACCCAAACCGACAGACCACGCACGCAACCTGGGCTTCATCCTGGACTCCTCCCTCTCCATGACCAGACAAGTCAACACCGTCTCCTCCTCCTGTTTTAACATCCTGCGCATGCTACGGAAGATCGTCCGGTGGATCCCCACCGATACCAGAAAGACGGTCACCCAGGCCCTCGTCACCAGCCGACTGGACTACGGCAATGCCCTCTACGCCGGAACCACTGCGAAGCTCCAGAAGAGACTCCAGCGGATCCAGAAAGCCTCAGCCAGACTCATCCTCGACATCCCACGACACAGCCACATCTCCGGACATCTGAGAGACCTGCATTGGCTCCCCGTCAACAAAAGAATCACCTTCGGTCTCCTCACCCACGCACACAAAGCCCTACACGATCATGGCCCGAGCTACCTCAACAGTCGCGTCAACTTCTACGCTCCCAAACGCCAGCTCCGATCAGCCAGTCACGCCCTCGCCGCCGTCCCCCGCATCCGAAGAACGACAACAGGAGGAAGGTCCTTCTCCTACCTGGCCGCCAAGACCTGGAACTCCCTCCCGACCGACCTGCGCCTGACCCAAGACCACCTCTCCTTCAGGAGGAAGCTCAAGACCTGGCTCTTCGAGCAGTAGCAGCACAACCCCCCCCCTCAAGCGCCTTGAGACCCTCCGGGTAAGTAGTGCGCTTTATAAATGTCAAGTCAAGTCAAGTCAGGAGATTTGTATAGCGCGCTACATACCCATAGGGTCTCAAGGCGCTTGATGAAAGGTGGGGAATTAATTGTCGAATATCCAAGTTTTAAGTTGCTTTCTGAATGCTAGGTGGTTCTGAGTAAGGCGAAGGTTAATGGGAAGTGAGTTCCAGGTTTTGGCTGCCAGGTAGGAGAAGGCTCTACCTCCCATGGTGGTTTTGTTGATGCTAGGTACAGTGGCAAGGGCTTGGTTGGAGGATCGTAGCTGACGGGAGGGGGTGTAGAAGGACAGTCGTGTGTTGAGGCATTCGGGTCCAAGTTCGTAAAGTGCTTTGTGTGCGGATTAGGAGGCGGAAAGTGATCCTCTTATCTACGGGGAGCCAGTGGAGGTTTTTCAGTGACCAGAGATGTGTTCGTTACGCGGGATGTCTAGTATGAGCCTGGCTGAAGCGTTCTGGATGCGTTGGAGTTTTTTCTGGAGTTTTGCGGTGGTACCGGCGTATAGGGTGTTTCCGTAGTCCAGGCGGCTCGTGACCAGTGCGTGGGTGACCGTTTTTCTAGTTTCGGTGGGGATCCAGCGAAATGTTTTTTTGAGCATGCGAAGAATGTTGAAGCAAGATGATGAAACGGCGTTGACTTGTCTGGTCATCGAGAGGGAGGAGTCCAGGATGACGCCCAGGTTCCGTGCGTGGTCTGTCGGGATGGGTGCTTTTCCAAGGGCCTCTGGTCACCAAGAGTCATCCCAGGCGGAGGGGGAGGTGCCTAAGATGAGGACTTCTGTTTTGTCTGAGTTCAGTTTCAGACGACTGTGCTTCATCCATTCGGCAACTTCTTCCATTCCTTCGTGTAAGTTGGTTTTGGCGGTGTTAGGGTCTTTGGTGAGTGAGAGGATCAGTTGAGTGTCGTCAGCGTAGGAGATGATGTTGAGATTGTGTTGGCGAGCAATGTTCGCAAGGGGGCTCATGTATACGTTGAAGAGGGTGGGGCTGAGTGACGATCCTTGTGGCACGCCGCAGATGACTTCAGTGGCCTCTGACTTGAATGGTGGGAGGCGGACTCTCTGGGTTCTTCCGGTGAGGAACGAGGTGATCCATTCCAGTGCTTTTCCTTGGATACCGATGTTTCTGAGGCGCTGAAGAAGGGTTTTGTGGCAGACTGTGTCGAAGGCTGCGGAGAGGTCGAGGAGGATGAGGGCGACTGTGTCTCCATTGTCCAGAAGAGTTCGAATGTCGTCAGTTGCGGCGATGAGGGCGGTCTCCGTGCTGTGTTTGGCTCGGAAGCCGGACTGTGAGGAGTCGAGGGATTTGTTGGTTTCGAGGAAGGCGGCGAGCTGGATGTTGACGGCTTTCTCGATGACTTTGGCCGGGAATGGAAGAAGCGAGATGGGGCGGTAGTTTTTGAGTTCGGTGGGGTCGGCAGTGGGTTTTTTCAGAAGGGCACTGAGTTCTGCGTGTTTCCAGCTTTCAGGGAAGGTGGCGGTGTTGAGGGAGCAGTTGATGACATCTCGGAGGTGTGGTGCTATGATGGAGTCTGCTTTGTTGAAGATGTGGTGGGGGCATGGGTCAGTTGGGGATCCCGAGTGGATGGAGTTCATCAGGCGGATGGTGTCCTCAGTGGAGATTGGGTTCCAGTCGTTAAGGATGTTCAAGGGGGGTGAAGGTCCTGCAGAAGGTTGAGTGGGTTGGTCTCCGGGTCGGTTGTCGAAGCTGTTGTGGATGTCTGCGATTTTGTTGTAGAAGAAGGAAGCTAGGGAGTCGCAGAGGGCTTGGGAGGGGGTGATGTCGTTGGAGTTGGCTGATGGGTTGGTAAATTCTTTGACGATGTTGAATAATTCCTTGCTGTTGTGGGCGTTGTTATCTAGTCTGTCTTTGAATGCGGCTTTCTTGGCAGATCGGATTAGTTGGTGGTGTATGCGGGTGGCGTTTTTGAAGGTGTCCCTGGTGCTGGTGTTTGGGTCTTTTTTCCAGGCCTTCTCGAGGGAGTGGCAGAGTTTCTTCGATTTCTTAAGATCATCGTTGAACCAGGGGGCGTTTTTGCTGCCAAGTTTGCTTTGACGTTTTTTCAACGGTGCTAGGATGTCGGCGCTGTTGGATAGCCATTGGGTGAGGTTCATGGCTGCTTGGTCGGGGTTAGAGGAGTGGGCGGGGGGGTTTGGAAGAAGCGATGAGGAGATCTGGTCGATGGTAATTTTGTTCCAGTTTCTTCGTAGGGTGGATTGAGGATGGTTGTGGATTGTGGTCTTATTGTAGGTAAAGTGAACGCAGCTGTGGTCCGTCCAATGGAGGGCTGTGGTGTGATTGAATGAGACATGTTTGCTGGAGGTGAAGATGGGGTCGAGTGTGTGACCTGCAATGTGGGTGGGGGTAGTGACAAGTTGTTTGAGTCCGAGGTTGGCAAGGTTGTCCAGGAGGGTGGTGGCGCTATTGTCGTTGCTCTTTTCCAGGTGAAAATTGAGGTCTCCCAATAGAATGTAGTCCTCGGAGGGGAGGGCGTGAGGGGTGATAAAGTCAGTGATGTCTTCGCTGAATTGAGTGCGGGGTCCTGGTGGCCTGTAGAGGAGGGTGCCTCTGAGTGTGGTCTTGGGGTCGGTGTGGATCTGGAAGTGGAGGTGTTCGGCGCAGGCAATGTTGACGTCTGAGCTGGTAGAGATGCGGATGGAGTTCTTATGGACGATAGCGATGCCTCCTCCTGTTTGCTTGATGCGGTCCTTGCGGATGATCTTGAATCCTTCCGGGATGGCAATGGTGATGTCTGGGGCTGATGAGGCGTTCATCCATGTTTCTGTTAGGAAGGCGACGTCCGGTGAGATGGTGTCTAGTAGATTTCAGAGGTCGATGGCGTGTCTGTGGACCGAGCGGGTGTTGAGCAGGATGCATTTTAGGTGGTTGGTGTCAGGTCTCTGATTGGTGTTGGTGGATGAGGAGTTGGTTTTGGTGCCGTCGAGCTTGCAGGAGTTGCAAGAGAAGGGTCCATGGGTGTGTCCAGGAGCGGCTTGGACGCAGTTGGGGGAGCGGCCGAGGTTAAGGGCTAGGAGGGTGGTGGCATCGTAAGTGATGCGAGTGGGCTGGGTATTCCGGGGGCCAGGGGGTCTGGCGCTGGGCGCGGTCCAGGCGCAGACGGGCGTAGACAGGCTTACCTTTGGCGCACCTTCGGCGCGGCCGTAGCGCGTGGACGCTGCGCGTGGGACCATCTGACTCAAATGGATGGTGGGGGGGCGGAGCGTGGGAGGGTCAGCTGGGAGGCGGGATCTTGGAGGCGGGCCAGGGGATAGCACAACAACAAAATGGAGGGCACAAATGAAAGTTAAAGCAGCGAGGGCACAACACAATGCTCGTCAACAGGCAACCAGAGGCTCCCAACTCCAACAGAATACCTCCTGCCAAAGCGCCCCTCACATAACACCCAACGTTGAAAGCACAACACAGCAATGATGTCCAAATGATAAACACAGCGCGCCAAGCAGATAAGTACAACCAGGTTTCAAAAGTGCCAAACGACAATCAGCTCCAAAGCGCAAATGCAGAAGCTAGGATACACGCGGTTTATTTCGCAGTGAATGAGGCACAAAGCGCGATGAAAATAAGTGAATGTAGCTCAAAGCGCAATGCAAATACACGAAAGTGAAATAAAGTTTTGAAAGCGCTGCGCGAGCAAGAGCTTCAAAGCGCGATTATTTTCTCAGAGGCTACAATACCAGGCGCAGTCAGGAAGTCGCGGGTGCAAGGGGCTTCAGCTGCGGTGAAGGTGTTGTTAATGAATCTAGCAAGAGAGCGTGGGGGAGCGACCGTTCAGGAAGGAATCCCGGCGGTCATAAATATCTCTGATTGATTGATTGATAGTTTGGATCTGTTCACTAGGTCAAAGGCGGATGAGAGATCTATAAATGCGAGGTAAATAGGGGACGATCGGGCAATGCTATACTTATCGATGATCAATTTCAGATTCAAGCATTGCTCGACAGTCCCCACCCTGCTTCTGAATCCTATCTGGCACGGGTCCAATAGGCCCGTATCTTCGGTCCACTCTACCACCCTGTTGTGTTGTAAATTACTCGTCCCAAAATTTTTAAGGTTTTGTCCAGAAGAGAAATCGGACGATAATTCACTGGGTCCGATCTCTCCCCTTTCTTAAAAAATGGGACTATGATGCTAGTGGCCCAGGTATTGGGCATGGGGACTGTGGGGAGGCTGTTAAAAACATTAAGGAGAATTGGTGCCCATAGTTCTGGACTGTGTTTAATTATATCTATGGGTAAGCCATCAGGACCAGGCGCCTTGTTTCCAAGGCTCTCTTTGATGGCTATCACCACCTCATGAAGATCTATTTTTAGGCCGCTGGGCTGGCCACAAGGAGGGCCAGGTATGTCTTCGGATGGGGCAGCATATATTTCGGAGAAATGGGCCTCCCAAGAGTTGCTGGTTATATTGCTGCCAATTGGGGTTAGTAGTTTGCCCATTTCACGCGTTTTTTGACAGCTGACCAAAAAAGTCCGCTGTTTTTCAAATTAGCGCTCCGAACCAGCGACTCCCATTGTTCTGTTAGTAATGTGGCCTTCCTTTCGGCTATCTTTAGTTTATAAAATTTCCTGGCTACCTGAACCTCTGCTAGACACCTTGGTTTAGTAATTAGTGCCCTACGCAGCTCCCTATTTGCTAGTGAGCAAGCAGAGTCAAACCACCTAGGTTCTTTCTGATCTTTTGGTAATGGGACTGACAAAGAACCTTTTATTACTGAACACAGTTTACCGAAATCATTGATTATCCTGTGGCAGTTCCCATCCATAGTTAGGCAAGAAGTAATTAAGTTGGGGTGTGTCCTGGTTACACTTTCTATTACGGCCCCACTATCGACTCCCCTCCATTTAAGGCGCAGGCCATCGCCTGTGGGTGTGATGTCTCTTGCCCCGTTTATTTTTTCATAAACCTTGTTACAGCCTAGTTTTAGCGTCACGTTGAGGGGATTATGGTCACCGAAAGAGGTTTCTATCACTGTAGATTTTATCACATGGTCTAGTAATTGGGGTGACATGAAAATAAAATCAATTGTAGAAGAACAGTCCCGCCCTCTGAACGTAGGGGCATAGAGTTCGCTGGGAGTGTGACATATGTCCATAACATTACTTAAATTGTGCTCAGTTAGGATGTTAGCTAGTTCGATACCCCTGCGTTCGGCCAGGTCTGATTGATTCCTCTCCTCAGTGCTGCAATTGCTAACGATTTTTGCATTAAAATCCCCCCCCAATAAGGATCCATATTTCCTCCCCAGTGGCAAAACTAGTTTCAAGGTTCCGTAAAGTCTTAGATAGTGCTTCAAAGTTTTTGTTGGGAACAAAGCAAAAATCATTGTTATAAAAGTTAATTAAATAAATCCGGGTCTTTCGCTTGAACTCTAAAATCTGAATATTCGGGTGTCCTCTTGAGAGATCTGTGATTGTGCCTCCGGCCAATGTCTTAATGCCAATAAACAAACCTCCCACTGCACGTCCAAAATCTGGTTTGGGTGCTGTCACACTAAAACATTGATACCCTTCAATATATAGGTTCTCCACGGCCCAAGTCTCCTGGAACATAATAATGTCTTTGTCCTCCAATATCTTAATCCATTCTGGGTTAGTCAATCTTGACTCCAGTCCTGCGACGTTCCAGCTGAGAATGGATAGATCACAGTGTTTAATGTGTCTAATTGGTTTACTTCTAACATTCTTAGCTGTGCTCTGCATGGGAGTAGTTGAAGTCGGAAGTACAGCCTCTTCTATAGTTGCAGATGTAGTAATATGGCTTTGTGCCAATATTTCCCGAGTTGTGATAACTGACACCGGGGGTAAATGTTCCTCAATATCGACACTTGCATCTCGACATTCAACTCTACTTCCCTTTATCCTCAATCAGTCCTGTTCTTCTAGGTTTGAGAAGGCGTGTTCAAATCGGTTGTAAGTTGGAATATTATATATAGGCCTCAACTCATTGTACCCTAGATTGGAATTTACATTAGGACTGAAGTGTGGCCTCTCCCTGTAGTTATGCCGAGGCATAATGGGGAGGTGTGGGTAAGGCGTTAGATGTCCCATGGGTTTAGCCTGGTAGCACTGGGCTTGGCCGTTCACAGGATTGAAATCTTGGGTCAGTTGATGGAATGGATATAAGTCCCTGATTCCAAGATTTCGCTCCTGGAATTGTGCGGCTGGATTAAACATGGGATTGGGAGTTGGGGCTAGATGTCTATAAAAATAACCCAGGGGAAGCAAGGTCGTATTAAACTCCCAGGGCGAGGGTAATGGTGCATTAGCAAGAGTTTTTTGGGCCCATTGTGGGGACCTGAAGTTGATGACTACGCAGTCTCCCTCAAACTTTTTTCTCAGTGGGCCCACCCACCCACCCGACCCTTTGTGTTTGGATAATCTCCCTTGCTCCTTCCATTGGGAAATTACAATTAGTGGATAACCAGTGGAGAATCCTATTATTAAGGGTTATGTGGTTTTCCTCTTGGTCATTCTTTAGTTTAGGGACATTCACCAAAATCAACACATATGCCCCGCATTCAGGGGGAAGATTGATGCGGATAGGCATCTTCTTCCTATGATTTGAAGTGTTGGATTCAGGTTGGGCTGTGGGATAATTTTGGGGATTGTTCTTAAATTGATTGGAGCCCTTTTACTTTTATCAGTGTTAGGGTCCATCCTTGACACACTGGCTGTTTTGGTTGAGTTCAAATTGGGGGACTGTTTTGGTAGGGGTTGATTTTCACTAGTGCTAGGTGTGGACGTAGTTAGATTTAATTTGTTATTGCCAACTGTTTTAGAATTAGTGTTAATATTGGGACCACTATTTTTGGCCTTAATAGGGCCTAGTGTCCCGTTAACAGCTTTGTTAGTAGAAATCTGCCCTGTACACAGTTTTGATACGCGATCGTCCAATACTTTCAACCTTTTATCCAAATTTAGAATTTGTTGGTTGATTAGACCTAGGAGTGTGGACAATAGTGTCTCCATCCTCCCCCAAAATGCCTCATTCCCTGATGCTGCAGTAACTTCTGTGGATGGAGTTTTAGCTGCCATGGTTTCGTCTTTTCCCTTGATCCTTTCCTGTTCTACGGGTGCAGGAGCCCTCCGATTGCGCTTGCGCCCTCCTTTAGTTCTGTGTGTTTTTAATGGAGACTCAATATTTAGGTGCTTCATTTTACTTTTTGCTCTTTGGCCCCTGGTTCGCACGGGGATACTGTCACTTTTATCTCCCTCAGTAATTGATATATCAGAATCCACCTGTGAGTTGTTACCATTTAAGCACAGGTGGTCGTTAGCCAATAGTGCACAGGAATCTTGACTAATGTTTGTATCGACCCTTCCATTGGGAAATTACAATTAGTGGATAACCAGTGGAGAATCCCATTATTAAGGGTTATGTGGTTTTCCTGTGGAAAAGTAAATTTTGCCATGTTCTGTGTCCCTACGCGTCCTCCATCTTATGTTATGTGTGCATGATTAATATGCATATGTATTCCCCATGTTTGATTAAAGACGCAATTACAGTTGTGTCCATCACTAGTATGCCAGTCTCCAGTTCTCATGAAAGCTACGAGTATCAGGCCTATGTAAAGTTCCGTTGCCACGTTTCTCAGTGTTCACGTTATTTTATTGTAAAGTCCCCGTTTTCTAGGCCTCAAAAGGGCCCGGACACCAGATTCAGCTCCTGTCTCCTGAGCCTCGCTGAGGAGCGATACAGCCCCCACCTGTATCCTCGACCCTTCACTTACTTCCTGTCTCACAGTGCCCGGCTCAGCCTGGCTCTGCCTCTGAGTCTGCCAAGAGTATGTTATGATTCTAGTTATCAGTCCAGCCCTCCTTCTCTGCATTCCTAAGCTACTGAATCGCATCAATAGTTTCCGTCATTGTCTAGCCTTTACGTCTCCATGTAGGAGAAATACTGCATTTAATGGTCATTTAATATTCTTCATCACGCACTACATGTAGAATAATGCATGCTCCAGTCTTAGAGTCCGTTAGCCTTTACCCCGATAACTTTTGGATTCTATCAACATGTTCCCTAAACATTAGATACTAGATACTGTTTAGGTACATGTCGCCCTGACTCTCCAGACTTCAGTCTCTGCTCCTAGCACAGAGTTCATAGCCCCCAGCTTCTCCTAGTAACACGTCATTGTCAGTTTGCGCGCACCATTAGGTTAGAGGTCCCGGCTCCTTAGGTAGCCCCCTCCATGTTTCCGCCCCATTTATGACATATTCTGTTACGTTTGCATCACATGTCTATGTATACGCCCCTGTTACACCCATTTTCACCCTTATCTTTCGCGACTGCTATTGACCACACCCACTGCTCCGCCTACTGTAATTCATTGTAATGTAACTGTTTTAGTATATATATTGGTGCACTGTTATTTTATTTTATTTTTTTGAAATATATTTTTATTGCAGGAATCAGCAAACTGTTACATATATGACCAGCATCAAAAATCCACTGAAATCAATTAACTGCACCCCGCCCACCCCCCGCAGCACGTTTTCATACATAATCATTCAGCCCACAATCCAAAGGTCGGGCGATAAAATCCAGTGGGGGCTCAGCAGTAGAGCAAGGCTGGTCCGGTTGATCCACTGTCCGTCATCTGCTTTTCCAAACAAGCCCCAAAACCCAAAAGAAAGTCCCACCCATAAAACACTAAAGTACAAAGAAATCCCTCCCCAACCCCCCCCCGCCATCAGTGTAAGGTAGCAGCCGCAATGGGATTCGTGAGAGGACCCAAGATGAGCGTATCAGAGACAGAAAACGCAATCGCCTATCGGGACTCAGGGCGCGCTGCAATCTCACTATCAGAATCGCTGGGGGCGCAATAGTCTCTGAGGGCCTGCACTAGCGTCTCCCATTCTAGCGCTGCCTCCTGTGTTTTTTCGTTACGCTGCCTCCCAGCCAGTTGGTATCTCAGCGTGCTTTCTCCCGCCGCCCACTTCAAAAGTTCGCTATGCCACCTGCTCCCAGTCGGACCAGCTCGTGCCTTCCAGTTCCTGGTCACCTCTCGTTTGGCCAAGAGAAGCCCTAAATCAATAAATTTACTGGAAATTTTGTTCTTGGGGGTATGTGGAAACCAATGCAAAAGACCCACCGCCGCATCGACCGATAGGGGTCTCCCCGTCACCTCCATTAGGGTCTTCTCCACTTCCACCCAGTAGGAGGACAAACCCGGGCAGGTCCACAACATATGTAGGAGGTCCGCCTCCGGCGCCGGGCATCTGGGGCAGGTTGCCGAGCCCGTGGCGAAGTACTGTTGGATTTTCGCCGGGGTCAGGTATGCCCGATGGAGTATGTAATAGTGGACCAACTGAAAACGGGCGTGGCGCGTCCCCTTCCAAGCCCGTCGCACGAGCTGAGACCAGGTCGCTTCTGGGATTTCCCTGCCTATGTCTGCCTCCCAACGGGCTTTCAGGGTCGTAAGGGGGGTCAGCCCTTCATTGATCAACCTACCGTAGAGGCAGGTGACCGCCTTCACCGTGCCCGCAGACATCATGACGTATTGGCACACCGGAGACGTAGGAGGTTCCTCCCGTCCGCCTTTCCAATGCGCCTGGATCGCACGGACCAGGGCCGAGTGCAACAGGAAGTCACCGTGGGGAATCCCGAAGCGGTCAATGAGCTCCTGAAAGGGCAAGAGTACCCCAGCCTCATAAAGATCCCCCACCAACTGCAATCCCGCGTCCTCCCAGTCCGCCAAACGTGACCAATCACCGCCATGGGGCAAGGCCGTCAACATCCCCAACGGTATTTCAGGCGCATATGGTATCCGCAAGTGTCCCCGGGCGTGAGCCCGGTTCCAACACAGGCGAAGGGTCTTTTCCTCCAACGTCAGGTCCTGCAAGGTCAAACGTTGGCGTAAAGCTATGAAGGATAGGACATGCCTGGCCATCCCTACACCTCTCCTGTCCTCCGGGCCACGGAATTCCCTGGCAATCTCCTGGGTGAGGGTCTGGAGCTGCGCTGCCAGATAGTATTTCTCAAAATCCGGCACCGCCAGTCCCCGCTCGGCTTTCGGCCTCATCAGGGTCTCAAGGGCCACTCTACGGCGGCCCGAGCCCCAGAGGAATCCGATTATCATCGACCGTAGGAGCCTAAACATGGCTGGCGGGACCCAAACCGGTAGCGCCCGGAAATAGTACAGCAGCCGGGGAAGAGCCACCATTTTGAGGAGAGCGACCCGCCCCGCCAACGAAAGCGGTAGCGTAGCCCAGAAGTCCATATTCCCCCGTAAAGCTCGACTGCATCTGGTAATGTTTCCGTCCAGAAGGTCAGATGGATCATGATAGATGTACACTCCCAGGTACCTGAAACAGTCCGGCTCCCATCTAAGTTCTCTATTGAGGACCGGACTAGGGGTGCCTCTGCGAACCGGGAAAAGGCATGTCTTGGCCCAGTTCACTCGTAGGCCCGAGACCTCCCCAAACGCC
The DNA here is from genome assembly GCF_964261635.1 of Lissotriton helveticus. Taxonomy (NCBI): domain Eukaryota; kingdom Metazoa; phylum Chordata; class Amphibia; order Caudata; family Salamandridae; genus Lissotriton; species Lissotriton helveticus. The sequence continues at coordinate 160,300,226 of NC_136059.1, read as the reverse complement.
GTGAGCGCCGTCTCAGCTCCATGTAGGGCCTCGACTGGGTCCTCAAGGAAGAGCAACAGGTCGTCGGCATATAACGAAACGTGGTGCGGGCCCGAATGCGTCCAGAAACCACTGTAATGCGCTCCCGATCGGAGTAGCAATGCGAGGGGCTCCTCCGCTAGCGCGAAGAGAAGTGGGGATAACGAACAGCCCTGTCTCGTGCCTCTTTCCACTGGGTACTGCGAGGAAATTAACGGACCCGCCCGAACCCTGGCCGATACGGAGGTATATAAGACCGCGGTCCACCTGATGAAGCCCTCGCCGAGACCGAATCGCCGCAACACAGTGTGTAGGTAGTCCCATTCCAGGCTATCAAACGCCTTCTCCAAGTCCACCGATAGGACCACCGGACACGGAGCATCCACCAGCGGGTCGCCCAGCAATCGGAACAACCTACGGATGTTCATGGTTGTGTTGCGCTTGGGGATGAACCCAGCTTGGTCCTCATGCACCAGGGAGGCCATGTGGCCGAGCAGTCTCGAGGCCAAGATGCTGCTCAGAATCTTGTAATCGACCGTCAGCATCGATAAAGGACGGTAGGACGCCGGATCGGTTGAGTCCCGCCCCGGCTTGAGGAGGGGAACCACCAGGGCCTCGCGCATCGAGCCAGGCAGTCGGCCAAGCCTCTTCGCCTCTTTATAAACAGTCACCAGTCTCGGAGCCAGGAGGTCGGCATAGGCCGCGTAAAACTCCACAGGAAGACCGTCCAGACCTGGGGTCTTATTCCGCGCCATCTGTTTAATGGCGCTGTGGATCTCCCCCAGTTCAATATCGGACCCCAGGGCTTTCGCCACGACAGGTTCCACCACTGGGAGCTCCAGGGGCCTCAGATAGTCCTCAAGAAGGTCAGGGTCTTTGGCAGCACGACTGCGATACAACTGGTCATAGTAGTGCCGGTAGCAGCCTAAAATCTCCGGTTGAGTGTGCACCATGGTCCCGTTCGCCATGCGCATGGAGGTCGTCAGTGAGGTCTGGCGCGTAGGGCTAGCCAGCCATGCCAGCAATGCGCTCTACCTGTCCCCTTCTGCAAGGGACCGAACCGTATAGGCCTTGTAGTCGAAGCAGCGCAGCCGCTCGACCTCAGCCGCCACCGCCTCCCTTGCCTCCGCCGTGCGTCCCTGGAGTTCAGGGTGCCCGGGGCGGCGGAGTTCCAACTCACGGAGCCTCCGATCAGCCACGTCCAAGTCATCAAGGATAACCCGCCTCACACCTACCTTCTTGGAAATGCAATAACCCCTCACTACCACCTTAAAAGCGTCCCATTCTAGTGCCCTCGAGCTCGCTGAGCCCCCGTTGGACGCGAAATACTCCTCGATCTTATCACCTAAGTCCGCTCTGAATACAGTGTCCTCGAGGATCTCAGGGCGTAACTTCCAGGTGGGCACCGCCGGCGCCCCCGGAAACCAGCGAAGGGCCAGCAGGAGGGGGTTATGGTCCGAAACGGTCCTGGTCAAGTATTCGGAACGGATGGCCGCTGAAACCAGTTCAGTCGAGCCAAGAAACCCGTCCAACCGAACGTGCAACTCGTGAAGGCCCGAAAAGTAGGAGTAATCTCTAGCGTCAGGGTGTTGCGCTCTCCAAATATCCGTCAGACCCCACCGTGTCTGCCAGTCCCCACGGCCCTTAGCCACCCGGCGGACCGGAGAATCAGGGAGGGGCGGGTGCGAGCGATCGGTCTCCACATCCACCACCGAATTGAAGTCCCCACCGAGCAGGAGGGGCCCCGTGAAAAAGTGGGCCAGCGAGCCCGATAACCCAGAAAGGAAGGCAATCTGGTCCATGTTAGGTGCGTAAACACAGCAAACGTTCAGGGCCCTCCCCCCCAGAGTGCCCGAGATGGCCACGTAGCGCCCCTCTGGGTCTACCACTGAGTTAGTGATCTGGAAGGGAACCCCAGCCCTAATCCAGATTAGCGCCCCCCTAGCATACGCGGAGTACGACGTGTAGAAGACCTGCCCCCTCCATCTACGCTGTAGCGCCGCCCCTTCCGCCCTGTTCAGATGGGTCTCCTGCAGCAGCGCCATTCGTATTCCCCTACGCACTAGATAAGCGTGGACTTTGTGCCGCCTAGCCATGGTATGAAGCCCCCGCACGTTCCAAGTAATACACTTCACATTAGCAACGTCAGCCATTGTCCCATACTGTCCGTGCAAAGTCTCCCCATCTGGGTCTCAACAAAAAGCGAACAACAATCCCCCCAGCACTGATGGCGGCCATTTCCCCCAACCAAAACTCAACAACTCTTACATTAACCAAACCCCTGCCCACCCTCCCCAGAACAGGACCCAAATAACTCCATCTAGTTCCCATCCAAACCAAGCCCTCAGAAAACCCTTCGTCCCAAACTAACCTACGGTCGCCACCGTAGGATGGCCTTAAGGGCCAGGTGCGGGCTGGGTGGTGGCAGTGGGCCCTCGATGCCCTGGCTACCAGGACTAAAGCAAGCCCCAAACAGCAACGGAAACCCTCGGGGCAACGGCAAGGCACCCCACCCCCCCTCCTCCGGTGACCATGCTGAACCATCGGCTCCCGCCACCCCCGCTACGGGCCCCCACCCAAAAGGATGCAACTCACCCCGTCAACCCTGTCCATCAAGAAGGTCCTCAGCCGATTTTGGCGTGATCACCGGTGTGCCGGTGCTATCTGTCACCGAGTTCTCCGAGTCCGTCGATGCTCCCTCATCACCAGGGTTCTCATCTTCCGCGATAGTATCATCCCGTGAACCAGACAGTGCAGACAACACCTCCAGAACCCCTTTCCGCTCCGTCGATGTCTCCGCAGTAGAAGGGCCGCCCGACCGGCCCCGGCGACCCCGCACCCTCGTGGACCGCCGACGCCGTCTCTGCTCCGCCGTTGGCTGAGATGCGGAGGCGAAGCCATCTTTCCCAGCTCTATAAAGTTCAAGCCAATTGCAGGCATCTTCCGGGGTATCAAAAAATTGAGTCTTGTCATCGACAATGACGCGGAGCCGTGCAGGAAATAGGAGCGAGTATTGGATGCCCTCGCTCCGGAGCTCGCGCTTGACCGCCAAGAATGAAAACCGCCTGCGTTGGGTTTCATAAGTGTAGTCCGGGAAGATGTTCACCTGGCCGTTCTCCACCTTGAAGGGGCCATTATGTCTAGCGGCATTGAGAATGAGGTCCCTGTCGCGAAAATGTAGGAGGCGCGCCACCACCGGGCGCGGCGCACGGCCCTGCTGCGGTGGCCTTGCTGGGACTCTATGAGCTCGTTCAAGGGTGTAGAAAGAGGATAGACCCTCCGGGGCCACCGTGTCACGGAGCCAGGCCTCCAAGTAGGCCACCATGTCGCCATCCTCGATCTTCTCCGGCAGGCCTACTACTCGGATGTTGTTGCGCCTGTTACGGCCTTCCGCATCCTCCGCCCGCTGCTCCAGGGCAGAAATCCGGGTCAGGGCATCCTTCATTGCTGCGGCCAAGGTGCGCTGCGCCGGCTCCAAGGTTTTCACCGAGCCCTCCACTTCTTTGACCCTGTCCGACAGCTTGCCATGATCCGCCCTGAGGAGGCCCAGGCTCGTCGCCACCTGGGCAATGTCCTGCTGAAGGGCCGAGCGTGTGGTCGCAATCGCCTCCAGGACGCGATCAAACTGTTGCTGCAGCGGCGCGCCACCAGCACTCCCCGGGTTTCCATGGGCTTCCTTGTCCAGGGTCTCCGAGTCAGAGGCCGCCGGGGTGGTCCCCTTGGCCCCCCTCGGCTTCCCCATGTCGCGGGAAGCGCACAGTGTGGACTCAGATGAAGGTTTCACCAAGTGCGGGCGCCGATTATAACTCTCCCGAATGCAGGCCCTCGGGGTGAGGGCCGGTGACCCACCTCTCCAGGGCCAGGTGGATCTCCACAGTTTCGGCTCGCGCCACCACCGTGTCGTCTGAGGGCGCCGAGGAGGAGGCGGAGACACCCGGCGCCAGGCCGGGCAGGCCCGTCTGGTTGACGAGGATCCGGAGCGAGGGCCACCCACACCACCAGAGACTTTGTGGCGCCAGGGGGTTGTGCTTCCCATGGGATCGGGTCGATCGGGGGATGCAGCCAAGCGCCGCGTCGGGGGTCGGCACCACCGTCCGGACCTCCAGGCGTCCGTGCGCCGGGGTTCACTAATGTAGAGGCTTCCGACCGCCCCGGTGCAGTTACCAATATCAGAGTCTCAGCCGGGCAGAGTCCTGCTCCTCACTCTCCAGGAAGACACAAGAGCGGAGGGCACGCTAAGACCAGCGACGTTCTTCCAGGCTAATGGTCCCGTCTAAGGGGACAAAGGAAGTCCGGGCGCCATATTGGGTCGCTCTCCGCGGGACCACAAACTTCGAGTTTCGGGCGGATCACCACCCGTCCAGGCTGTGCCAGGCGCCTCAGCAGGGTCCAGTCGGGCCGAACAACGATTCGCGGGGGCTAGGGTGCCCCGCGGCCTCCGATTAACAGGATAATCCCGGGCTCAGTCCCGGAGCCGAGCTCTCAGGCGACCATCACCATCGGCGCCCAAGCCACGCCCCCATTGGTGCACTGTTATTAAATGTTACCCATTCCCTTACGCCGATCCTGATACTGTCCCAGGCAGCGCTGTCCATCCTGTTCCCGTGCAGTTTGTCCTGTTCCTGTCCTTTATGCTGTATTAAACCTGCAAACTCCTACTACCTCGAATCTTGACTCTTATTTATTGAGCTATCTGTTATTGCTATGTCCAGTCAAACCTAGATCCGGTATTATTTATTTATATACCACATTCCTCTTGGTCATTCTTTAGTTTAGGGACATTCACCAAAATCAACACATATGCCCCGCATTCAGGGGGAAGATTGATGCGGATAGGCATCTTCTTCCTATGATTTGAAGTGTTGGATTCAGGTTGGGCTGTGGGATAATTTTGGGGATTGTTCTTAAATTGATTGGAGCCCTTTTACTTTTATCAGTGTTAGGGTCCATCCTTGACACACTGGCTGTTTTGGTTGAGTTCAAATTGGGGGACTGTTTTGGTAGGGGTTGATTTTCACTAGTGCTAGGTGTGGACGTAGTTAGATTTAATTTGTTATTGCCAACGGTTTTAGAATTAGTGTTAATATTGGGACCACTATTTTTGGCCTTAATAGGGCCTAGTGTCCCGTTAACAGCTTTGTTAGTAGAAATCTGCCCTGTACACAGTTTTGATACGCGATCGTCCAATACTTTCAACCTTTTATCCAAATTTAGAATTTGTTGGTTGATTAGACCTAGGAGTGTGGACAATAGTGTCTCCATCCTCCCCCAAAATGCCTCATTCCCTGATGCTGCAGTAACTTCTGTGGATGGAGTTTTAGCTGCCATGGTTTCGTCTTTTCCCTTGATCCTTTCCTGTTCTACGGGTGCAGGAGCCCTCCGATTGCGCTTGCGCCCTCCTTTAGTTCTGTGTGTTTTTAATGGAGACTCAATATTTAGGTGCTTCATTTTACTTTTTGCTCTTTGGCCCCTGGTTCGCACGGGGATACTGTCACTTTTATCTCCCTCAGTAATTGATATATCAGAATCCACCTGTGAGTTGTTACCATTTAAGCACAGGTGGTCGTTAGCCAATAGTGCACAGGAATCTTGACTAATGTTTGTATCGACCCTAAGCAAAGTAGGAGTTGATGATAGCCTATTACTTGGGGTAAATTGTGGCGCTGGTGCCGAGTCCACAATTATACAGTTCTCATTTGGATCTGTGCCTGGGAGTCCTGCATAAGAAGCAGCGAGTAAAGAGTCCATTGAGTTATCCTGATTCAACAGAAGGGGGGGCAAGCTGGATGGGAGTGAATAGCGTCTTTCTGTGTTCTGAATGGCAGTCGCAACAACATCAATTGTTTTCTGGAGCATTTTATCAATGGCGGTCAATGTTGGCCGCGGGGTAGTAATAATTGATGGGTGGGCCAATTTAAGGGAGTCTTTTGGCCTAATGACAGTCGGTGTTTTTCCCCATAGTTCAAAAGCAGTTATATAGGCGATATACAGTACTTTGTCACTGACCTGACATAAGTTCCACCGATAATGAGAAGGGTCAGCCAAGGGGGGTGGCCCAGCCCAGCCTCATCCGGCCTCTGACGGCCACGGACGGCCCGCCCTTAGCCCGGCGTACGCCCGCGTGCGTCCCGCGATGCGGAGGGAGCGTCCTGTTCAAGTAGCGCCTCCGGGCGCGCTGTGGCCGGAAGTGGGAAGTGGCCGCAAAGCTCCCTGGGAGCTGTAGTCTCAAGCCGCGAGGTGGAGTGCGGTAGCGGCGAGACCACAGCGTTAGGGACCCAGGAGCAACTCAGCAAGTGTCTGCCTCGCAGGTAGGAAGCCCTCCGACTGGTCTCTGTGCGTTTTCCCCCCGCTCCACCGAGGTAGCGTCCTGTTAAAGTAGCGCCTCCGGGCGCGCTGTGGCCGGAAGTGGGAAGTGGCCGCAAAGCTCCCTGGGAGCTGTAGTCTCAAGCAGCGAGGTGGAGTGCGGTAGCGGCGAGACCACAGCGTTAGGGACCCAGGAGCAACTCAGCAAGCGTCTGCCTCGCAGGTAGGAAGCCCTCCGACTGGTCTCTGTGCGTTTTCCCCCCGTGGTGGGTTAATTTACGGGCGATCCAAGGGAAGGCAGCAATGACTAACCGAAGCTGCCTTGCCCACCTGATGAGCCAAAGTGCAGCATGGCCAATCCTATCGGTGCTACCATTTATGTGGGGTTATCCCCTTTACATATCATGGACCACCAGTCCATACCTTTTACTCACTGCCCCATTTGGTGTGCACTGTGGCTGTGCCGTCCCATCTTGTTCCCACCGTGACTGTGCCGTCCCTTCCAGTGAGAACCATGGCTGTGCCGTCCCATCTTGCGCGCACTGTGGCTGTGCCGTCCCATCTTGCGCGCACTGTGGCTGTGCCGTCCCATCTTGTGCGTACTGTGGCTTTGCCGTCCCATCTTGTGCGCACTGTGGCTGTGCCGTCCCATCTTGTGCGCACTGTGGCTGTGCCGTCCCATCTTGTGTGCACTGTGCTGTGCCGTCCCATCTTGTGCGCTCTGTGGCTGTGCTTTCCTATCTTATGCGCACTGTGGCTGTGCCGTCCCATCTCGTGCGCGCTGTGGGTCTGCTGTGCCATTTCGTGCGCAGGGCCGGCGCTAGGCATGGGCAATGTGGGCAGCTGCTCAGGGCCGGCGCCTGCTTGCAACCATGGGGCCTCGCACCTTTAAAGACATCAGAAGTTCTAGGCCCTAGGGGCCCCATGAGAGTTTATATGTTTTTTCTTTTTTATATCAATCTCTCCTGCTGGCCCGTCTCTGAGGGCCTAATGGCTGTATCTGCATGTTGATGACAGCAATCAGACAGGTAATTTGAGTGCCCTTACCTGTGATGGGGCCCTGCCCCTGTATGAATAAAAGACCGAATATCCTGCAGGGGCACAGCAAAGGATAGAGTGGCGATGGCGGCGCATCACAATGGAAACTGCTCACCGAGGACAAGTGGAAAGGGAGCAGAGAGGCGAATAAAAGGTGAAAGGCAAATGGAATACAGTGGGATGGGAGCAGATAGGTGTGTGTGCATCATTGAGACAAGAGGTGCACATGCACTTAGAGGAGCAGAATATGCATGCAAAAGTGGATGGAGCAGGGTTTAAAGTCTGCTGGGTCACTCAAGTCTTAGACCCGATAGTACATTAAAATGGACTTTGAAAAGGGGCCCAATATTCATGTCCTAAGTTCGCCTGCAAAAACATTGATCCAGTGTATGCACAATGAATGAAAGTTCTGAAAAGCAGGTGATGAGACTGACCCGCTCTCCATTTTTGCCCTCACCCTCAGAGGGGAAAAAACAAATCCTAACTCTGCAGCAGTGCGACCCTTGATACATTTAATGAAACTTCAGTGAGACTCATTCTAGTTCTTTCACAGTCTCATCATGTCAGAAATGGAGCATTTTCTATATTATATACAAGGAAGCTGTAGATGTTGCATATTCATCTTATGCAACTAATAACCACTGACAAAGCCAATAGTACTGGCTTGTTCTAGGTGTAATTTTACTTGTTATATTTATCTGGAGGCAATGGCGGGTTTTTTTCAACCCACTTAAAGCCCTTCTGTCAGGTCAGTATGTAGGCTTTTTTTTGGCTAGTTGTGTCTTGCTTTATGGTCAAGTGAGCCGGTTTTTACTGTTGATTTTTAGGATAATAAAGCAAACGTTGCCTGCATCAAACTCAAATCAGTGATGTAAGCTTTCTATGGCTACTTCAACTTAAAACACTCCTTTACAATTAATTAAAGGAAAACATTAAAGTGACACTCTACAAAGATGCTGATGTTTTAGAAAAATACATTTACTTTATTCATATGATATTCTGAGTATAAATGTGTAAAACACAATAAATGTACATACAGAGACAATCACAATAACCACACAAAAATGATAGACTTTTACAAGCGCACAACATACATACCATATTCATACTATCCCACATAGAACTCAATTCATCCACAAAAAATGACAATATTATGACAAAATATTAATGATATACAATCTATATAGATGGATTGATTAAAGTTTTTTGGGGAAACGGGTACAAGTCTAACTCGACAACCGTGTCAACTGAAACACAGTCTTCATCAGGAGTTTCAGATTATAGATGTGCTGTATGGAAAGAAATTATATACATATAATCTTAGGTATATACAATAAACAGTATCACGTATTGGTTACTAAAAACAATTGATGCATAAACAAAATGAAGATTAAAAAACAACTGCGGCCTATCGGAGATTAAAACTGTATGGTAATGTCTCACATTTACTTTAAATAAACTGGTGCCTTTAAACAGAGAAACATATTTGCTTATAGAGTAAGAAAAGTGGTTACATATATATGTATTTTAACGATAACCCTAATGACAGAGAAAGAGAAAGAAAAAACAGGGGTAGGGTGATGGGAAAGGGGGTTGGGTGGAAAAGGAGAGAGGGGGGCGGGGGGGAGAGGGAAAGAAGGAAGGGGAGGAGAAAGGAAAAGGGGCGGAGAAAAAGGGAGAAGAGAAAAAGGCGGCAAAAGGGATAAAAGGGGATGGGAAAAGAGGGGGATGGGAAAAGAACAAGCAAAAGAAAGGAAAAGAGACAGAATAGCAAGAAAGGAGAAGGAAAAGAAGGGATAAGCAAAGAAGACGAAAAGGAAGAGGAGGAAGAAAAAAGAGAAAAGGATGATAGTGGAAGGGAAAGTTGTTACAATTAGATGTCAAATGTCCTCATCAAGAAGTCTCAAGGAATTGTCTCCAATGTTTAGAGGAAGACAGCAGCTGAGTAATTTTCCTTAGAGTACGTATGCTCTGAATAATGAATACAAAATAAAAAAAAAATAGAAAAGAGAAGATAAACTGGATAACAGGAAAGAGACCAAAACTGCCTAGTTTAATGTGGTGCTAATAAGTAATTACCTAGAGAACAAGAAGAATTCTTTGGAATTAGCTGCTCCCAGAAAACCGCAGTGGCGTACACATAGATGAAGGATATAGATGTTAAATAGACTCTGAAGAATCAAATGTCCATGTAAAGATGATCTTTTGCATCCCAGCCTAAAGAGAAACATGATACAAAAAAACGTGAAGTGAAAAAACGGGAATCGCATGTTATGCAGACTGCCGCTGCGTTAATGTTGCTTTTACATTAGAAGCAACCCAAATATAAGGGTCAAAGAATATCCTGAATTACCTTAATAAAGGTGACCCTAACTCGGACCCGAGGAAGGCGCACAGCAATACACTTTTAGTGGATAAGTAGACGCGTTTAAACACGACTGGGCAGTTCAATTGAACATGTAAACGAGCAAAAATCGAGCAAAAAACAAATCCTAACTCTGCAGTAGAGTAACCCCTGATAGCTTTAATGACACTTCAGTGAGACTCGTTCTAGTTCTTTTACAGTCTCATCATGTCAGAAATGGAGCCTTTTCTATATTATATACAAGGAAGCTGTAGATGTTGCATATTCATCTTAATCAACTAATAACTACTGACAAAGCCAATAGTACCGGCTTGTTCTAGGTGTAATTTTACTTGTTATATTTATCTGGAGGCAATGACGGGTTTTTTCAACCCACTTAAAGCCCTTCTGTCAGGTCAGTATGTAGGCTGTTTTTTTGGCTAGTTGTGACCTGCTTTATGGTCAAGTGAGCCGGTTTTTACTGTTGATTAGTAGGACAATAAAGCAAACATTGCCTGCATCAAACTCAAATCAGTGCAGTCCTTCCATAGCATACAAAAATCTAATACAGCATGTGTAAATTGAAAACACATGCAAATATGGGACACCTTTCTAGCTAACTAACTCCCTAATGGGGGCCCCTTTTATTTTGGTACAGAGGCCTATTTTCTGTCCCAGTCTGATGCCGCATGTTAGGCAAGGCCACTGGAATTATGCGATTGTGTGGTGGCGATGATTTCTGAATAATTATGCATCTGACGCATTTGCCACATAATCCATCAGCCGCTGCATAATCTACAGAACAACAAAATTGCTTTCTATCTCAAACGGTTCAAAAGTTACTAAAAATGCAGCGACATGTCTTGCCGCATGTGGGAAGGCCCTTTGAAAAGCTGGAATAGTCAACTTTCTGTTTCCCACTACTACTAAATTTGGGTGTTAAATTGGTACTAATGGGTGCAACCAATGCCCGCACTGTGTTACCAAGTTTAAAAATGGCAAGAAAAATGAAGTAATACTATTTCAAAATGTGCCGGGTTATGCCGCATAATTTGCCTTTTCTTGCCACATAATTTACTCACCCTGCCACATAATTTAACCCTCTCCTGCCACATAATTCCAGTGGTCCTGCTGTTAGGGTAATCCATGGCAGTAATTTTGTTCCTGTTTATATTTCCCATGCTTTACTGAAACTTACATTCCCCAAGAGTGCTAGCTATTTCCAGCATGCGTGTTTGTGTATTTTATTTCACAGCATATTTCTCTTGGTTGATGCACCCTTTGTACTGAGTAGCATCCAGGTGTTAATAACAGGCTACAGTTGAGCACTTTGGAGTTGAGGCTGCAGGCAGTACAACTTTCACACTTTGCCTGTCTGTGGGTCAAAAAGGTGTTCAGATTACATGACCAGTCAAAATATGGCCCCTCTCCAGAGCACAAAGAGCAATGGTCCTGCATGGCAGTTGTGATTCTATGCAAGTGTGTACGAGGGAGCTATTTATTGGTCAAAACAACAAGGTGAAAGTGAAATAATGTATTGTAGTTACTCATTTATTTTAAACTGCTAACAACCATTGACAAAACCGAATCGCGGCCAGTATGAGTCGGCCGTGGCTGCGTTTTGTCAATGGTGGTTAGCTGTTCACTGTGGGGGCGGGGGTAATTTTAATTTAAAGGGAAAAAATACGTTATTAGCCAGCCCGATCCGATCCTGCGTCGTATCTGCCTATGGTCCTCACATGTTCCTATTCTGCCCGGGGCTCCACATATTCTAGGACCGGCCCTGCTCGTGCGCACTGTGGCTGTGTCTTCCCTTATCGTGCACAGTGTGGCTCTGCCAGTCCCATTTCGTGTGCATTGTCTGTACTGTGCCATGTCGTGCGCACGGATCCACCTGTACTGGGATGGGTAATGTAAAAGCAGCTGGACATGTCGCGGTGCTGGCTGAAGTGTGTTTACCGAGTCTTCCTGCTCTAATTAGGGCTTGACGTCGGTGCCCTTTGTTGACTCTTGTTGTGGCGTTACTGCCAGAGGGCTGGCAATGAACCGAGGAAGGGACTTTCATTCACGCAGATTGACATAATCCAGCAGGGATTAGGAAGCATGAAGCTGCTGCGGTCACTGCACACAGTCTTCAATTCGGCGCCTGTGGGGGGAGGGCAGGTTTAGTGGCACGACCTAGCCGAGCATCCAGCTGCTGGGTTTTCTAGATTCCTTGAGTACAGCAGTGACGAATGCAGGCTGGACCCTGGTGCATTGACGTGCACTCCACATCCCTGCGACAAAGTGAGAGTGGGACAACAGGCCTGCCTCATCTCTGCACTCGCATGACTGGCGTGGTCACCATACCAGCTTTCCACAGAGACGTCTGTCTATGTGGATGAACCTCAACCGGAAGCGCGCAGTCAGGAGGACAGGAAGCCCGCAAGAAAAGATGCCACCACCTGAGGAGCCTTAAGCGATGGAAGCAAGAAAGACATGCTCACTAGATCTGGGGTGCGCTGGAGCCTGAGGGTTGTGAGGTCTAGGGAGACCCTCCTCCGTGGGCAACCTGGTCCTAGCGTTAATCTACAGCCAGTCATAGCTTTTAGGATGAATTCTGCCAGCTTGGTTCCTTTTACCCAGTGAATTAAATCTAGTGTACCTGAACCCATAACACTTTGTTTACTATTAATAAATATGTTTACGTGTGTATTCAGTTTTCACGATGCCCTGGAAGGGCACATATTTGCTTGTCCAATGGGATATCTACTGGGAATCCCACTGGCTGGCAGACGCACTAAAGCTATGGAGGCACAGATAGGCAATGCTCACATTGACATGGCTTGTGATCGTAAACTGAACACTTTCTATGGGAAGCAGCCGCCTCTTTGGGATTTTCAGGGTATGTGTGTTTACCCTGACTTGGTGCTTAAGCCTTCATCCGAACTGGAGTTGCCACTGTTGCCGTCTTCAGTCCGTTGGCTCCAGGGGCGCAACTAGGTCTTCATTTCGGGGGGGGCTAACATGGCAAAAGAAGGGGCGTGGCTAATGTTAATCAATGGGGCGGAGCTAAAATGGCAGATAATCAGGATCGGTTAATGCCCCCTCACACCTTAAAACCCATACCCGCCCTGAACTCTAAAATTACCCCCGGCACCCCAAAACCCATACCCATCCTGATCCCTAAAATTATCCCCCCCTGGCACCCCAAAACCCATACTCACCCCACACCCTAAAATTACCCCCTGGCACCCCAAAACCCATTACCACCCTGAACCCTAAAATCACCCCCCTGGAGCCCCAAAGCCCATACCCGCCCTGAACCCTTAAATTACCCCTGGCACCCCAAAACCCATACCCACCCTGAACCCTAAAATGACCCCTGGCACCCCAAAACCCATACCCGCAGTGATCGCTAAAATTACACCCTTGCCCCCCAAAACCCATACTCACCCTGAATCTTAAAATTACCCCTGACACACCAAAACACATACCCACGCTGAACCCTAACATTAACCCCCTCACACCCTAAAACCCATACCTGCCCTGAACCCTAAAATTACCCCTGGCACCCCAAAACCCATACCGATCCCTAAAATTATCCACCCGGCACCCCAAGACCCATACCCACCCCACACCCTAAAATTACCCCCTGGCACCCCAAAACCCATTACCATCCTGAACCCTAAAATCACCCCCCTGGCACCCCAAAACCCATACCCACCCTGAACCCTAAAATGACCTCTGGCACCCCAAAACCCATACCCGCAGTGATCCCTAAAATTACACCCTTGCCCCCCAAAACCCATACTCCCCCTGAATCTTAAAATTACCCCTGACACACCAAAACACATACCCCCGCTGAACCCTAACATTAACCCCCTCACACCCTAAAACCCATACCCGCCCTGAACCCTAAAATTACCCCTGGCACCCCAAAACCCATACCGATCCCTAAAATTATCCCCCCGGCACCCCAAGACCCATACCCACCCCACACCCTAAAATTACCCCCTGGCACCCCAAAACCCATTACCACCCTGAACCCTAAAATCACCCCCCTGGAGCCCCAAAGCCCATACCCGCCCTGAACCCTTAAATTACCCCTGGCACCCCAAAACCCATACCCACCCTGAACCCTAAAATGACCCCCGGCACCCCAAAACCCATACCCGCAGTGATCCCTAAAATTACACCCTTGCCCCCCAAAACCCATACTCACCCTGAATCTTAAAATTACCCCTGACACACCAAAACACATACCCACGCTGAACCCTAACATTAACCCCCTCACACCCTAAAACCCATACCCGCCCTGAACCCTAAAATTACCCCTGGCACCCCAAAACCCATACCGATCCCTAAAATTATCCACCCGGCACCCCAAGACCCATACCCACCCCACACCCTAAAATTACCCCCTGGCACCCCAAAACCCATTACCATCCTGAACTCTAAAATCACCCCCCTGGCACCCCAAAACCCATACCCACCCTGAACCCTAAAATGACCTCTGGCACCCCAAAACCCATACCCGCAGTGATCCCTAAAATTACACCCTTGCCCCCCAAAACCCATACTCACCCTGAATCTTAAAATTACCCCTGACACACAAAAACACATACCCACGCTGAACCCTAACATTAACCCCCTCACACCCTAAAACCCATACCCGCCCTGAACCCTAAAATTACCCCTGGCCCCCCAAAACCCATACCGATCCCTAAAATGATCCCCCCGGCACCCCAAGACCCATACCCACCCCACACCCTAAAATTACCCCCAGGCACCCCAAAACCCATTACCACCCTGAATCCTAAAATCACCCCCCTGAAGCCCCAAAACCCATACCCGCCCTGAACCCTAAATTTACCCCTGGCACCCCAAAACCCATTCCCATGCTGAACCATAAATTCCCCCCGGCACCCCATAACCCATACCTAACCTGAACCCTAAAATTGCCCCCTGACACTCCAAAACCCATTACCACCCTGAACCCTAAAATCACCCCCCTGGAGCCCCAAAACCCATACCCACGCTGAACCCTAAAATTAATCCCATGGCACCCCAAAACCCACACCCACCCTGAACCCTAAAAGTATCCCCCCCTGGCACCCCAAAACCCATACCCACCCCACACCCTAAAATTACCCCCTGGCACCCCAAAACCCATACCCATGCTGAACCATAAATACCCCCGGCACCCCATAATCCATACCCACCCTGAACCCTAAAATTGCCCCCTGACACCCCAAAACCCATTGCCACCCTGAACCCTAAAATCACCCCCCTGGAGCCCCAAAACCCATACCCGCCCTGAACCCTAAATTTACCCCTGGCACCCCAAAACCCATACCCATGCAGAACCATAAATTCCCCTCTGGCACCCCATAACCACCCTGAACCCTAAAATAGCCCCCTAACATCCCAAAACCCACACCTGCCCTAAACCCTAAAATTACCCCTGGCACTATAAAACACATACCCACGCTGAACCCTAAAATTAATCCCATGGCACCCCAAAACCCACACCCACCCTGAACCCTAAAAGTATCCCCCCCACCCCTGGCACCCCAAAACCCATACCCACCCCACACCCTAAAATTACCCTCTGGCACCCAAAAACCCATACCCATGCTGAACCATAAATTCACCCGGCACCCCATAACCCATACCCACCCTGAACCCTAAAATTGCCCGCTGACACCCCAAAACCCACACCTTCCCTGAACCCTAAAATTACCCCTGGCACACCAAAACACATACCCACGCTGAACCCTAAAATTACCCCTGGCACCCCAAAACCCATACCCACCCTAAACCCTAAAATTGCCTCCTGGAACCCCAAAACCCATACCCGCTCAGAACCCTAAAATTAAACCCTGGCACCCCAATTTGTAACCCACCATGAACCATAAAATGACTCACTGGCTCCCTAAAACCCACTCTGAACTCTAAAGTTACCCACTAGCACCCCCAAAAGGTAATGATGTGCTGAAAAATGCATTAAAGTTACTGGAACTTACATAAAAAAACTTCTGACTGCTCCTCTGATACTATACTGTGGAGTCGGGCTGATCAGCAGCACTGCGTCCTGGCATCCAGCCCCTCGAAGGTCTCAGAGTAGATAGGTCTCCTGGATTCTCCTTGCCTGGGTCCCCTCTGCTTCTTCGCTGCTGCCCTTGGATGCGAAAATAGAAAGATCCATGGCCCTGTTCACCATTTATCTGGTGAGCAGTGCGGTGGATGTGAATTCCATCCAAGTGCACAGACAGCAGGGTGAAAGGAATGGCAGTGCAGGTGATGCTTTTCCTTTGAAAATTAATTTCTGCTGGTGTCTTAGCCCAGGGTTTGCTGTCTGTGCACTTGTATGGAATACACATCCTTACAAGTGCACAGACAGCACACCCTGGGCTATGACGCCAGCAGAAATTCCCATACAAAAGAAAAGCGTCACCTGCACTGGCCATGCCTTCCTCCCTGATGTGCACTTCACACCCCATGCTTATAACCCATCAAGTGCTTAGGTGAATCCCTGCCTTCAGGCAAGGATTTCACCTCTGCGCCACTCTAAAGGAAAACAAGAGGTCAGGGCAGGGGGGTTCACTCGAGGAAACTGTCCAGAGGCTGGCTGTCTGCTCGGGCTGCTGGGCCTCAGAATGCATAATAAAAATCACATTCTCGGCTCCGATGTGCAGCGTTAGTTAATGATTTCAGTGCGTGTCATCTTAGCCCGGGCAGAGGAGGCGACGGGGGAGGCTGAAGCCCGTTGAGCCCAATGGGTGTTGCGCGCCTGGTTGGCTCAGATGTGTCCTTGCGTGCCTCCGAGTTCGTGTTGTGGTTTGAATCCCTGTTCAGGTGGGCACAACTTTTGTCATTAACTGGATTCCAAATCCTGTTTTGTCTGTTAGTGGTCAGCATCGTAGGTTATACTTACTCTCCTTTGATCCATGAGTCTTGTAATTATGTGATTATTATTGCTTTTATTCCTACTTAATGTCGATATTCTATGTATTACCCTCCTTCCATCCTTTTTGTAAAGCGCTCTGATATCCTTTGGGATCTTGTTTGCGCTATATAAAACTTTATAAATAAAATAAATAAATACACAGTAGCCTCATTTCAGCCCCCCTCTCTGCGGAAGTACCTCCCATGAAAGCATCAACAGATCTGAGCACACAGTTGATCACAGTTGCTGGGGTACAGTCGATTGGTTCTGCAGACACACCAGGTGGTAGGTTTCAGATGGTTGAATTGAGCACTGCTTTGATAGTCTGAACTGTTCTGCTTGAGTTACAAACAGAACAAGCATTTACAATGCAATAGTTCTCACATTAGGAAAGTTTGAGCTATTGGTATTGTAAATGACACATTTTTTATTTAGGTGTTGGTTTTGAAAATAGCAAAATTATTAGCTTTGTCATTTACAATGCCAATAGTTTTCACTTTCGCAAATGTGACACCTGTAGCATTTGTAATGCAATATGTGTTGTAATTACGTGACTTAGATGTATTGATATTACAAATAACAATGGCTTTTAATTTTTTTTAATAATTAATACTTAAATATAAGTTATTGTAATTTATAATGGCAATAGCTTAAACTTTTGTAAATAACTTTTGTGAAGATTATGTTCAGTGTATTTTATTGTGCCGAAAATCCAAGAACAGATGTGAAATTTTAACATCTTTTTGTGACATTTGTAATAAAGCTTGAAACATTGAGAGAACATATTTGAACCAGTTGTTGAATGGTTGCACAGATTGATGCTGTGGTGGCGCTGAGTGATGTTGTGTGTCGACGAGTGATGCTGTGGCGTTTAGTGATACTGTGGTAGCACATAGTGATGTGGTGCCCCTGAGTGATGCTGTGGTGGTGCTGAGTGATGCTGTGGTGATGCGATAGATACGAGTGAGGGCGATAGAGAGTGAGGGCGATAGAGAGTGAGGGCGATAGAGAGTGAGGGCGATAGAGAGTGAGGGCGATAGAGAGTGAGGGCGATAGAGAGTGAGGGCGATAGACAGAGTGATGGCGATAGACAGAGTGATGGCGATAGACAGAGTGATGGCGATAGACAGAGTGATGGCGATAGACAGAGTGATGGCGATAGACAGAGTGATGGCGATAGACCGAGTGATGGCGATAGACCGAGTGAGGGCGATAGACCGAGTGAGGGCGATAGACCGAGTGAGGGCGATAGACCGAGTGAGGGCGATAGACCGAGTGAGGGCGATAGACCGAGTGAGGGCGATAGACCGAGTGAGGGCGATAGACCGAGTGAGGGCGATAGACCGAGTGAGGGCGATAGACCGAGTGAGGGCGATAGACCGAGTGAGGGCGATAGACCGAGTGAGGGCGATAGACCGAGTGAGTGCGATAGACCGAGTGAGTGCGATAGATCGAGTGAGTGCGATAGATCGAGTGAGTGCGATAGATCGAGTGAGTGCGATAGATCGAGTGAGTGCGATAGATCGAGTGAGTGCGATAGATCGAGTGAGTGATGGCGATAGATCGAGTGAGTGATGGCGATAGATAGATTGAGTGATGGCGATAGATAGATTGAGTGATGGCGATAGATAGATTGAGTGATGGCGATAGATAGATTGAGTGATGGCGATAGATAGATTGAGTGATGGCGATAGATAGATTGAGTGATGGCGATAGATAGATTGAGTGATGGCGATAGATAGATTGAGTGATGGCGATAGATAGATTGAGTGATGGCGATAGATAGATTGAGTGATGGCGATAGATAGATTGAGTGATGGCGATAGATAGATTGAGTGATGGCGATAGATCGAGTGAGTGATGGCGATAGATAGATTGAGTGATGGCGATAGATAGATTGAGTGATGGCGATAGATAGATTGAGTGATGGCGATAGATAGATTGAGTGATGGCGATAGATAGATTGAGTGATGGCGATAGATAGATTGAGTGATGGCGATAGATAGATTGAGTGATGGCGATAGATAGATTGAGTGATGGCGATAGATAGATTGAGTGATGGCGATAGATAGATTGAGTGATGGCGATAGATAGATTGAGTGATGGCGATAGATAGATTGAGTGATGGCGATAGATAGATTGAGTGATGGCGATAGATAGATTGAGTGATGGCGATAGATAGATTGAGTGATGGCGATAGATAGATTGAGTGATGGCGATAGATAGATTGATAGATCGATTGAGTGAGGGGGCGATAGAGTGAGGGGGGCGATAGAGTGAGGGGGGCGATAGAGTGAGGGGGGCGATAGAGTGAGGGGGGCGATAGAGTGAGGGGGGCGATAGAGTGAGGGGGGCGATAGAGTGAGGGGGGCGATAGAGTGAGGGGGGCGATAGAGTGAGGGCGATAGAGTGAGGGCGATAGAGTGAGGGCGATAGAGTGAGGGCGATAGAGTGAGGGCGATAGAGTGAGGGCGATAGAGTGAGGGCGATAGAGTGAGGGCGATAGAGTGAGGGCGATAGAGTGAGGGCGATAGAGTGAGGGCGATAGAGTGAGGGCGATAGAGTGAGGGCGATAGATTGATAGAGTGAGGGGGGCGATAGATCGAGGGCGATAGAGTGAGGGCGATAGAGTGAGGTCGATAGATTGATAGAGTGAGGGGGGCGATAGATTGATAGAGTGAGGGGGGCGATAGATTGATAGAGTGAGGGGGGCGATAGATTGATAGAGTGAGGGGGGCGATAGATTGATAGAGTGAGGGGGGCGATAGATCGAGGGCGATAGAGTGAGGGCGATAGAGTGAGGTCGATAGATTGATAGAGTGAGGGGGGCGATAGATCGAGGGCGATAGAGTGAGGGCGATAGAGTGAGGTCGATAGATTGATAGAGTGAGGGGGGCGATAGATTCATAGAGTGAGGGGGGCGATAGATTCATAGAGTGAGGGGGGCGATAGATTGATAGAGTGAGGGGGGCGATAGATTGATAGAGTGAGGGGGGCGATAGATTGATAGAGTGAGGGGGCGATAGATTGATAGAGTGAGGGGGGCGATAGATTGATAGAGTGAGGGGGGCGATAGATTGATAGAGTGAGGGGGGCGATAGATCGATAGAGTGAGGGGGGCGATAGATTGATAGAGTGAGGGGGGCGATAGATTGATAGAGTGAGGGGGGCGATAGATTGATAGAGTGAGGGGGGCGATAGATTGATAGAGTGAGGGGGGCGATAGATTGATAGAGTGAGGGGGCGATAGATTGATAGAGTGAGGGGGGCGATAGATTGATAGAGTGAGGGGGGCGATAGATCGAGGGCGATAGAGTGAGGGCGATAGAGTGAGGGCGATAGAGTGAGGGCGATAGTGAGGTCGATAGATTGATAGAGTGAGGGGGGCGATAGATTGATAGAGTGAGGGGGGCGATAGATTGATAGAGTGAGGGGGGCGATAGATTGATAGAGTGAGGGGGGCGATAGATCGATAGAGTGAGGGGGGCGATAGATCGAGTGAGGGCAAGCCCAACTGATGTCAAAATAACAAAAAGCGGTATCCGGTTTCACCAAGGAAAAGCAGTAGTGTGCCAACACTTCAGACACGTACAATACTGACAGAATGCATGAGGAGCAGGAGCATGACACCGCAAATAAGGGACAGGACAGCAGATGGGCTCTGTGCAGGCAGGGGTACAGGATGAAATGCAGGGTAGGCTCCTAGCAGGGCACAATGGTGGCTCTCTGTGGAGAACAACCGAGGCTCGGTCCGACGTCGTTCAGCACTCTGTAGCCCTTTGCAGGGTTGTCATTCACTATGCAGGCAGACGTTCTCTGTGCTGCTCACGGCTGGGTTCTGTGCAGAGGAGACACAGATAAAGCCAGCAGGGGGCCGGTCTTGGCTCCGTGCAGGTCCCAATCACGGCACTGTGTGGGAGGCGATCATGGCACTGTGTGGGGAGGGCAGTTGCAGCTGCCAGCCATGCAGAGAAGGAGAATGCAGGCATAAAAGTGATGTGCCACCGATGTGTACGTACAAAGGCCATCAGGGCACTTTAAAGGTAGTTGGGTAGCACACTGAAAGTCAGGCAGTCCCGTCAGCATCCAGATCAGTGTGCGAGCAAGGATTGGACAGCTACCAAAGCCAATGTGCAAACTGATGGTATTCGCAGTGCCCCAGAGACGGGAAATATGTCATGTTCCGGCACTATTGATATAATTAAATTACCTGGCAATATTATATAATTAAATGACCTTCATAGTGGCTTTGTATTCGTTAATTAATTAAATTACCTTTATAGCAAAGCACTGGATATGATGTCATGTTCCGGCAATATTGATATAATGTCAGGTAAAGTGACAGCGAGTAATGCCGAGTTCAGACACTTCGAAAAGCTGCCCTCGAGCATCAATAGTGCATTTTGGCTCACTGGGCAAGGAGATGTCACGCACTGTGTCAGGAGCAGAGGGGAGTGACCCATGGTCTGAATGATAAACAAACAGGAAGTGGGATAAGGGAGGGGGTTGCAAATGGTGGGCAATTTTGCGGCCTCTTTGATGTTCTGAGTGGCCACGCGGCTCACTGAGAACATCAAAGCAGCTGCGAAATTGCTCCCAAAGGCTGCCGGCGGACAAATGGTGCGCGCGCCCGGCACACATGCACTGTGCCCTATCCGCCTGCAGACTTTGGGAGCATTTTTGAAAGCCCCTTACTTAATTCTCGCAAAGTTTTATCAACTCACGAGAGCCCTGCTCAGGCATGCACCACTTCCGGGTCCCTTCTCCTACGGCCGCGCTGTGATAGGCGGCCTCGACTGCCTATTCGTATTTTGGCCCCGCCCGAGTCAGGCAGCAGGCGCCTGTCTTCTGGGTCGCTGCTCCTCTCAGCGGCGGCTCGGGCTGCAGCGGTGATTTTGCTGCCGAAATGTGGGGTGGGCACCTGCTGGCCAAGAATAAGAGTAAATGTGGGGTGGGCACCTGTGAAAGCTGGAAAATACGGGGTGGGCAACCGCTGACCAAAATTAAGCGTAAATGCGGGGTGGGTACCCGCAAAAAGCTGCAAAATGCGGGGTGGGCTCCTGCTGGGTTCAGGTACGTAGGGTGGAATGCCCCACACCCGGATTCCCTTGGGCAATTAATATACAGAACTCCAGGGATAAGAAAAAAAATAGCGCTCTTCTCTTGGGGCACAGTCCAAGGGCTCAGGCTGGGCAAGGATCAGCAGGGCAGCTCAGCCAAAACCGATTAGCAGTTCCTAGGAACAGTCTTAACTCAGCAAGGTGGCACTCCTCGTGACGCCGCAGTCTTTACTCCAGCAAAAAGTCTCTTCCTGGTCCAGTAGAAGGCAGAGGGGCAGAGCTGGGCACATGCAGGCCAGCACGTAGGGACCCCCAGGAGCCAGCAGCTGGGTCCCACGTGGTTCCTCCTGGCAGAGTGTACCCTCCAAGTAAGCACAAGCACAACAACAACCTGGGGACACAGCCCCTGTATTATATTACATTTCTTCTTTGTCCACCCTCTTCTAGAAGCCTCAGGAAGGGTCTTGGAGGTCTCAGTCCAAACTGGCTCTGGAAGGGGTGTCAATCACTTTGTTTACCAGGCTTCCTGCCTCGTTTGTGAGCTGGGGTTGGGTCATCAAACACACCACAGGGTGGCGGAGCCAGCATTGTACAGGGCAGGCACAGATCTATTCAGGGACAGGGGAGTTCTCCTCCCACTACTCAAATTGCAGATCTTCTATTCAGCCTAGTGCCCATAGTCTTAAAACTATCGACACCATGTCAGAAAAAAAGCTAGAAGAAAGGCAAAAAAGTTCAGGGATGACCCTGCAACAAGGGCCAAGTCCAACACAGATGCATGCAGTTGGGCACTCTGGATAGAAGAACATGACTGTACACCATGCGAGGGGCATTCCTTTCCCAACAGAAGGCCTCTGATTCATGTTTGTAAGAAATGGGTTTTCTGGTTGGCTAATGTATGCCCCCAAGTAAGGCAGAACCCACCACTCTAGTCAAGGTAAGTCAGATACATACCAAGATAACCTGTGCTCACTCTCTGGTACCTTGGCTCAGAGCAGGCAGGCGTATCTACAGAGGCAATGTGTATAGCTTTTATTCAACACACTCGCACAGTAACACAGTGAATACACCACAAAAATAAGAGACTACACCCTGGATTATATGAAAAATAGATTAATATATATTTCTGTTAGAACCTTTATCAATCAATCAATCAATCAATCAATGCATTTATATAGCGCACTACTCACCCGGAGGGTCTCAAGGCCCTGGGGGGAGGGGGTCCGCTACTGCTCGAACAGCCAGGTCTTGAGCTGCTTCCTGAAGGCGAGGTGGTCCTGGGTCAGGCGGAGGTGGGTAGGAAGGGAGTTCCAAGTCTTGGCGGCCAGGTAGGAGAAGGACCTTCCTCCTGTGGTGGCTCTTCGGATGCGGGGGACGGCGGCGAGGGCGTGGCTGGTCGATCGAAGCTGGCGTTTGGGAGCGTAGAAGTTGAGGCGGCTGTTGAGGTATCCTGGTCCTTGGTTGTGTAGGGCTTTGTGTGTGTGGGTGAGGAGCCGGAAGGTGATTCTCTTGTTGACCGGGAGCCAGTGCAGGTCTCTCAGGTGTCTGGAGATGTGGCTGCGGCGGGGGATGTCCAGGATGAGTCGTGCTGAGGTGTTCTGGATCCGCTGGAGTCTCTTCTGGAGTTTGGCGGTGGTTCCGGCGTAGAGGGAGTTGCCATAGTCCAGACGGCTGGTGACGAGGGCCTGGGTGACCGTCTTCCTGGTCTCGGTGAGGATCCATCGGAAGATCTTACGTAGCATGCGCAGGATGTTGAAGCACGACGAGGAGACGGCGTTGACTTGTCTGGTCATGGAGAGGGAGGAGTCCAGGATGAAGCCCAGGTTGCGTGCGTGGTCTGTTGGTTTGGGTGCGCTGCCCAGGGCGGGGGGCCACCAGGAGTCGTCCCAGGCAGAGGGTGAGGATCCCAGGATGAGGACTTCCGTCTTGTCCGAGTTCAGTTTCAGGCGGCTGTTCGACATCCATGTGGCTACGTCTGTCATCCCTTCGTGCAGGTTGGCTCTGGCGGTGGCGGGGTCGTTAGTGAGGGAGAGGATCAGCTGGGTGTCGTCGGCGTAAGAGATGATGTTCAGGTTGTGCTGGCGTGCGATGGCTGCGAGGGGGCTCATGTATACGTTGAAGAGTGTTGGGCTGAGCGAGGAGCCTTGAGGAATGCCGCAGATGACTTCGGTGGCCTCCGATCTGAACGGGGGGAGGCGGACTCTCTGTGTCCTTCCGGCGAGGAAGGAGGGGATCCACTCCAGTGCCTTCTCCTGGATTCCGACGTTGCTGAGGCGCTGTACTAGGGTACGGTGGCAGACAGTGTCGAAGGCCGCGGAGAGGTCCAGGAGGATGAGGGCCGCTGTTTCTCCGTTGTCAAGCAGGGCTCGGATGTCATCGGTAGCTGCGATCAGGGCGGTCTCGTGCTGTGGTTGGCCCGGAAGCCAGACTGCGAGAGGTCGAGGGAGCCGTTCGTCTCGAGGAAGGCGGCCAGTTGCTTGTTGACTGTCTTCTCGATGACTTTTGCCGGAAACGGGAGCAGCGAGATGGGGCGGTAGTTCTTGAGGTCGGTTGGGTCTGCTGATGGTTTCTTGAGTAGAGTGCTGAGTTCGGCGTGCTTCCAGCTCTCCGGGAAGGTGGCGATGTCGAAGGAGGTGTTGATGATGTCCCGCAGGTGGGGTGCGATGACAGCGTCGGCCTTGTTGAAGACGTGGTGAGGGCAGGGGTCTGTCGGAGATCCGGAGTGGATGGAGTTCATCGTGCGGATGGTGTCTTCGGTGCTGATCGGGGTCCAGGCCCGGAGGGTGGTGGTGGGGGGCGGTGGTTCGGTCGTGGCGTGCGTCGGTTGAGTGCTGAAGCTGTTGTGTATGTCCGCGATCTTGTTGTGGAAGTAGGAGGCGAGGGAGTTGCAGAGGTCTTGCGAAGGGGTGATGTCGTTGTTTCCGGCGTTGGGGTTGGAGAGCTCTTTCACGATGTTGAAGAGTTCCTTGCTGTTGTGTGCGTTGTTGTCCAGTCGTTCCTTGAATGCGGTTTTCTTGGTGGCGTGGATCAGCTGGTGGTGTTTTCGGGTGGCGAGCTTGAGGGCAGTCATGTTGTCCGGTGTTGGGTCTCTGCGCCAGGTTTTCTCAAGTGCTCTGCAGTTCTTCTTGGAGCTCTTGAGTTCGTCGTTAAACCATGGGGCTTTCTTGCTGCCGGGTCTGCTCGGCGGGGTCTTCAGCGGGGCGAGGTCGTCTGCGCTGTCGCTGATCCATTTCGTGAGGTTGGTGGCTGCTTGGCTGGGGTTGGTTGTGCTGGTGGGAGGGTTCTTGCTCAGGGAAGTAGCGAGCTGGTCTGTAGTGATCTTGTTCCAGCTTCTGCGGGGAGCCTGTTGCTGGTGATGGTGGAGCGTGGTCCTTCTGAAGCTGAAGTGGACGCAGCTGTGGTCCGTCCAGTGGAGTCCCGTGGCGTGGCTGAAGGCGATGTCCTTGCTGGAAGAGAAGATCGGGTCGAGTGTGTGTCCGGCTTAGTGGGTGGGGGTGGTCACCAGTTGCTTGAGTCCGAGGTTGGCGAGGTTGTCCAGCAGGGTGGTGGTGTTGCGGTCGTCGTTGTTCTCCAGGTGGAAGTTGAGGTCCCCGAGGAGGATGTAGTCGGCGGAGGGGAGGGCGTGTGGGCTGATGAAGTCGGCGATGTCCTCGCTTAATTGTGTGCGTGGTCCCGGGGGTCTGTAGATGAGGGTGCCTCTGAGGGTGGTCTTGGGGTTGGCGTGGATCTGGAAGTGCAGGTGTTCGGCGGGTGCGAGGGTGTCGTCAGTGTTGGTCGTGATGCGGATGGTGTTCCTGTGGATGATGGCGATGCCTCCTCCTGTCTGGTTGACGCGGTCTCTCCGGATGATCTTGTTGCCTTCTGGGATGGCGATGGCGATGTCGGGCGCTGAGGAGGCGTTCATCCAGGTTTCCGTGATGAAGGCGACGTCTGGGTCTGTGGTGTCGAGCAGGTTCCATAGCTCGACGGCGTGTCTGTGGACGGAGCAGGTGTTGAGCAGGATGCACTTCAGGTGGGTGCTGCTGGTGTTCGGCTTGGTGGGTGCTGGTGTGGCGTGGGTCCGGTTGCAGGTGAACTTGCAGGAGTGGCAGCTGAAGGGTCCTTGGGTGCGTCTCGGTGTGGCTCGATAGCAGCCCGGTGTTCGGCCGGTGTTGAGTGCGTTGAGGTCGGTGGCGTCGTAGGTCCATCGGGGCGGCTTCCGGCGGTGGGGACCAGGGGTCCTGGCACTGGGCGCGGTCCAGGCGCGGACGAGCGCAGACGGGCTTACCTTTGGCGCAGTAATTTCTGTCACCTTAAGCAGTTCAGTTTCTACCTGCGGCCCTAAGCCGCTCTCTGGGTCCCCCACAGAGGTTTCCCTTTCACAATGGCTGAAAAAGACAATGGCCCCAAGGTCAATGCGCAGAAGGGGCATAAACTTCAGGGGCAAGGAAGAGACCTTGCTCTGTCCCTCGCTTCTGGCTCCAAAATCTAGCTGCCTGTGAGCACGTGGTGCAGCTGCAGAAGCACAGTACCTTTAGGGGGGCTGAACCACTCGTCGGGTCTGCCACCATACCCCACAGCACCTCTATGGTGTTGGGGGAAGTTCGGCGGGCCCCGGTCTCTGGGTCAGCGTCATTGAGCTCAGGAGTTCCTGTGGGAGGGGGGAGACAGCACTGATGCTTCCATGTTGCCAGGAGGATGCGTCTCTGCCATGATGCAGCTCATAGACTCAGCGTGCCCAGCCTAGACACCGTGAGTTTTCAGGGAGACGCCGGTCTCGGGTGGGGCACAGAAGGCTCAATTTGCTTTGCCTATGTGGCTTGATTCAGAAGAGGGGCACAACTGTCCCTGAAAGACACACCAGCCTTTGGTTTTCCCACATACAATGGGATCAGGCTGGAATCACTATTCGGCACTGCGGTGTCTGTGTAGTAACTCAGGATGCTCGGGCTTCACGGAAAGGCAACAGCGCTTCAGGCAGGCAAGAAGTGCTGTTTCTGGGCAGCACAGAGTGCTGTGCCTGTAGCAGAATCAAGCACTGGGTTGTTTGGAATCTGGGAATTGCCAGGCTCCGAGTCCCACTGCAATAATGCAGATGCTGAGTCTTTGATGGCCCTGAGACCTTGAAAGTACAGGGGGCAAGCCAACAAGCCCTTGGAAAACACTGGAGGCACAAGCTGACAGCAGGCCTGCTCATCCAAATAAGTCACAAAGTGGTAGTCCCTCCTTCAGCCCAGCAAGCAGAAGGCAGTAGGCGAACACAGTAAAGCAGTTAACATGAATAGTGGTTTCTGCTGGCAGCACAGCACTCCTGGCAACATGCAAATGTAGAGCCAGCTGCGTCTGGTTACAAGTCCCACGTAGTGTCTTAAAATATGGAGCCAGAACCCCAGTTCTTCTACTTAAAAATGCCTTTGATGTAGGGAGTGACTTCAAAAGAACCCTTAGACGTAAACAGCAATCCCTTTCAGCCAGGACCTAGCTCCAGGTGATCCGTAGGGGATAATCAGCCCTTTGTGTGAGGGCAGGACACAACCTATTAAATTGTAAGTGTGAGACAGCTCTCCCTGCCCAGGAAGGCTATCAGTATGCAGATGAATGCAGATGTATCTTCTGTCACACCAAGCCTTACCTGTGTTGTGGCTGTCTGGAGAGCATGCACGAAGTGTAGCTGTCACCCAGCTCAGACGTGTATTGGGGACAAGCTGCAAAGCACAAAGAGTTGTCAGCACAGAGAAATTCCCACTTCTAAAAGTGGCATTTATAAAATAGTAATGAGCTGAAGTGGACTATGTCCTGTTGTGTTGCAAGGGGTAATCCTAAATGCCCACACCATATGCCTAACCTCCTTCTCCCAATTCACTCCATCATTTGCAGCTAGTTGTATGGTACCTTTTATCACCCTATTAATCTTTCAACTGCACCATTTTGTGCTAGATGATATACAGAAGTAGTTTTCTGTGTTATTTCATTACTTTTTACAAACGCTTTGAATACTTTTGTTATTAATTGTGGCTTATTGTCTCAGAATAGTTTTGGGCAAACCTTCGCTTAATAAAACCATATCAAGGACTTGTACTATCCTTTCCAAGTCGGTCCTGGAAAAAATGTCTATTTCTGGCCATTTCGAAAAATGATCAATCGCACCACACCACTAAATTGCTGCTATTATTTCACCTGAGGCTTGAGCCGGGTGCTTGAATCTCCCACTGGTTTTAATAATTTTGTTTTATTACGATCCTCTGTGTCCTTTCCCTCCCCCTGGCATCAGCGCGCTACGCTTTACCTTCAGAGGCGCTAGAATCTCGCACCGATTTCGGGGTGCGGAATCCTCGCCCTCAAGTATTTTTAAAATATAATTTGCATTTGGCAGATCACTTGCCTCTGCATGCACGTACTGGCCGAGTTAGGGCCGGCATCTCTGAGGGACTGGGACAAGTGCTCAGTGGCGGCCATCTTTGTGAGGGCTTTCCTCCTTTGCCCCTCAGGCGCCATATAAAAACAGAAAATGCACTTCTTTCTGTAAATTGCTGCTATTATTTCACCTGAGGCTTGAGCCGGGTGCTTGAATCTCCCACTGGTTTTAATAATTTTGTTTTATTACGATCCTCTGTGTCCTTTCCCTCCCCCTGGCATCAGCGCGCTACGCTTTACCTTCAGAGGCGCTAGAATCTCGCACCGATTTCGGGGTGCGGAATCCTCGCCCTCAAGTATTTTTAAAATATAATTTGCATTTGGCAGATTACTTGCCTCTGCATGCACGTACTGGCCGAGTTAGGGCCGGCATCTCTGAGGGACTGGGACAAGTGCTCAGTGGCGGCCATCTTTGTGAGGGCTTTCCTCCTTTGCCCCTCAGGCGCCATATAAAAACATACAGCGATGGCTCCGCGCAGCGGACGCGTACAGCGGGCGTGCCGGTTGCGCGCCGGAGTCAAGCCAGAGTCCTGCCCGTCTGCGCCCGTCCGCGATCGGACGGGGCAAGGGGCAGGACTCCCTGCTCCAGCCAACAGTGAGTCACTGCTAAATAAGTCTAATCATCAATTGTGTTATACTAAATCAGAGTTGCTGTCACTCAATCAGAAATCGGGCCTAAGCTGTTCCCCACACATTTTCGGCCAATTCTCTACCTCCCTATTGTAAAACGTGTAATTCTACACTATCACTGTTCAAAGGAGAGATTAAGGAAATAGCTAAATTAAAGCTCCTACTACTGAATTGTAGGTCCATGAGGAGGCATAAAGTCGAGATTTACGACTTACTGCAAAATAGGCAAACGGACGCCCTGTTTCTCACCGAAACATGGTTGGATGACACATCCTCCCCGGAGGTTCTCGAAGCTATCCCCCCGGGGTATAGTCTACTGAGATTAGACAGACAAAAACAACGCGGTGGGGGATTAGCTATAATATACAAACAAGAACTAGATTGTGCTCTTACTAAAGCTACCATACCTAATACAGAGTGCGGTATGTTCACTCTTAAAATACACCCCAAAAATACGGTTAATGGTCTACTGATATATCGCCCCCCAGGCAGTGCAGCTAACTTCGCAAACCAACTCTTGGACCTAGTACATCAACCTGTAATCAGACACAAAAAATTCCTGGTCTTGGGAGATCTTAATCTCCATTGTGAAGACAAAGAGTGTAAAGAGGCACAAACCGTGATAACAGCTCTAAACTCAGTCGGGCTTGGGCTACTATCCACGGCTCCTACACATCAGCTGGGCCATACACTGGACCCCATCTTTTCTAATTGGGATGGTGTTGTGGTCCTACCCCCGGTCCAGTTGGTCGGGTCAGACCACTGCATCGTCCCGTTCGAAATAGAAGATACCCTCCCGCCAACTAAATCTAAAAGACCTTTACTTGTTAAGCGTAGGGTCTGGAAGAAATTCTCCCATGAACTATTCGAACGCGCCTTACTTAACCACTCCATGTCCCAATGTAATACACTTCAGGAAACATGGAACAGTTATGAGAACTGGATGTCCAAGGCTCTGGACGAAGTAGCACCATGGGTTTCTAAACCCCCGACCAGGCAATCCAAAACAGCTGCGTGGTTCTCTGAAAAACTTAGATTGGCTAAAGCCAAATGTAAAACGTTTGAGCGGAGGTGGAGGCTGAACTATGCCCCTGAATTCAAAGAAGATTATAAAACAGAGATAAAAAAATACCACAAACTATTAAGGTCAGAAAAGGGCATCTATTTTAAAAATAGAATCGAATCAGCAGACAACCCCACCAAAGAACTTTTTGGCATCTACAGAGAACTCACGACCCCATCCAGGCTTGAGGCTCAAGACGTCTACTCTAATGAGTTATGCGATCTTGTAGCCGATTATTTTGTGGATAAGGTGGACAAAATTCATGTCACCTTTACAGCTAGTAACATTCCACCAACCAGTCCTGGAACTAATGTAGCTGTTCCCACACAAAAATCGCGGCTATCATGCTTTACAACGCCAGAAAGAAACGAACTCCTGGGTATTGCTAAAAGCATACAATCCAGATCTCCATCTGACACATGCCCAGTGGCGCGGTGTAAAGGTGTTATGGAGAGCACGCTAATTGACCACATTAGCCACATGATCACTCTGTCCTTTCAAGAGTGTCACGTACTGGAAGCATGGAAGACTGCCCAGGTCATTCCCCTAAAGAAAAAACCCAACATCCCCATCTCACAATTGCAAAACCTTCGCCCTATCTCCCTTCTTCCTTTCTGTGCAAAGATTGTGGAGAAAATTGCAAATAAACAGCTCATGAAACATCTAGAAGAAGAAACCCATCTCCACTCATCTCAATCTGGTTTCAGAACCGGCTACTCGACGGAGTCAGCAGTTCTATATTCCACTGAGCGCATAAGGCAGATAGCGGATGAAGGCGAGACAGCAGCATTAGTTTTATTAGATCTGAGTGCAGCGTTTGACACCGTGCTGCACTCCACGCTGTTGTCTCGCCTGACGGAGATGGGGGTGACGGGGTCAGCGCTAGCCTGGCTGAAGTCTTATCTGGCTGACAGAAGCTTTCAGCTACACTGTCCACCCTTCAAATCGTCCCCACGCAGGGTAAGCCATGGGGTTCCTCAGGGGTCAAGTTTGAGCCCCACCTTATTTAACATCTATATGGAACCCCTGGCTCGCGTTGTGGAGACTTTTGGGGTGGACATTGTTAGCTACGCTGACGACACCCAGTTGGTGTTTAAACTCTCACCGACCGTAGTCAAGATGCCATCAACTTCTCGAACTGTATGTCAGCAGTGGCAGTGTGGATGAATGACAACTGCCTACGCCTCAATGGCGAAAAGACAGAGTTGTTGGTGGTCGGAAGAGCAACATCTTCATGGTCAAGACTATGGTGGCCCAGTGAACTTGGGGACCCCCCCATTCCGAGGGAGTCGGTACGTAACCTTGGTGTTATGTTGGACACCGACCTCTCGTATAAGACCCACGTTAATAAAGTCACAGGGAGATGCTTTGGCCTACTCAAGGTTCTTCGTAAGGTCTTAGACCTCTTACCTGCTGTAGCCAGAAAAACTATTGTTCACGCCCTAGTAACTCCACACCTTGATTACGGCAACGCCATGCTGTTAGGGCTAAGCCAAAAAGCACTACACCAACTTCAGTGCGTGCAGAATGCTGCCGCACGTTTAGTGCTTGGCCTCCCGCGCAGAGCATCAGGAAAGTCTGCCTTGGCTAAACTCCACTGGCTTCCCGTCAGGGAGCGTATTAAATTTAAAGCCCTCTGCTACGCACATCGCATAGCCCAGAACAAAGGTCCGGATTATCTCAAGAACCTCCTGGCCATACATCGCCCTACTCGCAATCTAAGATCTTCTGGTGCGATGCTGTTTAAAACTCCCCGTATTCTTAGGGCCAGAATGGGCGGTCGCTCATTCAGGCACTTAGCCCCCAAATACTGGAATGCTCTACCTCTGAATATGAGGATGGAGCCATCTGAAATAGGATTCCGGAGGAAACTAAAAACATTCCTTTTCCCCACTTCATAATCCTGTTCTCTCAGGCCCTAGGTAGAATTTATCAGTAATTAGCGCGGGGACACACTGTTCTATGTGTAGCCAGGCGCTTTATAAATGCTGTATTATTATTTATTATTACAATAAACCGTTGGATATCCTCCCCTTTTATGGGACCCATGATGTCTATTCCTATTTTTTTCCAAGGCATGCTCAGTACACTTTTACAGGATATAAAGGGGATTTCATGGTGACCAGACCTTATCAGCTGCATTGCATGACACGCTTTCTCTCACCCCCAACCTCAATGTCCTTGTCCATGCTGAGCCACCAGTATTAGTGTTTCATGGTCATTTTAGATTTTACAACTCCCAGATGGTCTCATGGCTCAATTCAAGTAGTTTATTCCCAGGGCTTTTCTGACTATAGTGCGTAGAAAAACTGGATGAACAGGAGCCTATGGGAACCCGACCTATGTGAAGTAAGCAGCAGCTAGCTGTTTTGTTGATATATACTCAGGCCGAGCCGGACTGGAAAAGGTCATGCTTGAGGGAGGCAAGGTGCCCTCGTACTCCAAGCTGAGCGGATGCTTCCTAAGAAGGCCATGTGATACTCAGTTAACAACTTCTTTGAACAACCATGGAGGGGATGGGGGTTACTGCTTGGGAGACCCTGGTGAAGAAAAACTTAAGGTCCAGCGACAGAATGGTGCTAAGAAAAGTAGTTCTCATCGGTACCCTACAGTTCTTTAAGGCAGAGCTGAGAGGCGAAATAAAACAAGATTTGGCAGAACTCCACTCGGATTGAAGTGAACGAATAAGTACACTTCGGGTAGATGTCAACTTAGTGGCTACCAGAGAACTGAGGCACAGGAAAAGATTCAAAGTCTATAAGAGAATACCCACAATCTTAAAAAACGACTTGCACCCTGCAAACACAAACGGATTTGACAACCATGTTATGTTCTGTTATGTGGCGAACTTATATCGCGCGCGAATCACCGGGGAGAATCTCGGCGCTTTCCTCATTCACACCTGGAGAGCAAGATAGCAGGACAGAAAGTCAGGGCTGCTAATACAAATATGCTTTGAGTTGTTTCCTAAAAGCATAATAAGAGGAAATTCCCCGCAGAGCCACTGGGAGACTGTTCCAATATTTGGGGGCTAAGTAAGAGAAGGCCTTGCCCCCTGACCTACTGCGTTTGATGCGCGGTACTTGGAGTAATCGCATCGAATGAGACCTCAGCGCTCGAGTGGGTCTGTATCTTACCACTTTCTTTTGCAAATAGACGGGACCTAAGCCCTGAAGGGCAGAAAATGTCAGACAGCAGACCTTAAAAAAGGACCGCTGTTTGACCGGAAGCCAGTGGAGGGATTTTAACAAAGGCAGTGACGGTGTGCCAGCTGGTTGATTCAAAACTAGCCTGGCAGCAGTGTTCTGAATGACCTGCAACTTTTTAAGGTGGGATGCTCCGACCTCGGCTAGCAGAGCGTTGCCATAATCTAGCCTACTAATAATTGTCCCTTGGGTCAGCGTCCTTCGATAGGTCATAGGGATAAAGGGGAGAATTTTTCGTAACAGCTTCAACCTGAAATAGCAAGCCCCGGCTATTGAAGATATATGGTCTTGCATTGAGAGGGATTGATTCAATTTTATGCCCAGGTTGTTAACACTCTGTGCCAGCACGGGAGGGGCACCGAGTTGCGTCGGCCACCAGTCTGAGGACCATGACTCTCCTGCCTTGCCCAAAAGCATAATTTCTGTCTTGCTTGGGTTAAGCTGAAGATAGTTTTTACCCATCCAGTTGGAAATCTCCAACATACCTGTACAGAAACGATGTTTATCGGCCTCTCTATCTGGTCCACAGTTGAACACCAGTTGGGTGTCATCGGCGTATGACACTGTTTCGAACCCCAGGGCTTCCACCACCATAGCCTGCGATGCCAAATAGATATTAAAAAGGGTGGGGCTAAGGCAGGAGCCCTGGGGGACACCCTTGTTCAACCAAATGCTTTTGGACTGATAGGGGCCCATGGTGACAGTTTGCTGTCTGTCCTGCAAAAAACTCTGCAGCCACTAGACCCTGAATACCAGCCGAGCTCCACCTCTCCGCAAGCTTCGTGTGTGAGATGGTATCGAAAGCTGCGGAGAGGTCAAGCAAGACCAGAATAGCCGATCCTCCTCCGTCCATAGTCATCCTCAAGGAATCTGTTATGGCCAGCATGGCTGTCTCTGTGCTAAAGCCCCGTCTGAACCCAGATTGTGAAGGGTCCAGGATAGAATTTAATTCAAGATGTCTATTTAATTGTTGATTAATTTAGCTTTCCAGCATTTTTCCCAAAAGAGTGAGCAAGGAAATGGGGCGATAATTGCCTAAGTCCTGAGGGTCAGCTGTAGCCTTCTTCAGTATTGGGCGGACAAAAGCTTCCTTCCATGCAGATGGAACCACGCCTACGGAGATCGAAAGATTGAAAATCTTTTGAACCGAAGGGGCCAGAGCATTTGCCAAAAGTGCCATAACCTTGGGGGGGGGGGGGGCAAGGGTCTGCCAGGGAGCCTGATTTAGCTGTTTCCAAGGCTTTAAGGACCTCCGTAAGGGAGATAGGTGTAAAGTGTTCCAGTAAACATTCAACCTGGTCAGAGTAACCTTCCCCACACCCTTCCGATGAGGTGGGGTCCTGTTTAGGAGAAGGAAAGTTGGCATATATTTTTTCAATTTTTTGCTGAAAACCATAAAGTTGGAATATTTGGAAAATCTAATAGGGGGAAAATGTATGTATCCGAGGACTGCAGGAGGATTCCAAAGGCTGGGGGAGAGGGTATGGCGCCTCGGCCAGAGCTGCCAACTCAGGAGCTGGGGATCCGGGTTCGAGTCTCCGCGCAACATCCTGTGATTCTGAGCAAATCACTCAATCTTTCCGTGCCCATGGATAGCGCCTGAATTCCCTCACCGGTGATGAGCTGCGCTGTATGAATCTACAAACTTTCAAATTTAGATCTGAAATGGTTTGTTGCAGGCCTGTTATGCACTCTACTCTGCAATGATCAAGTGAAACTGAAACTAGATAGAGAACATCAAGCAGGACCACTGAGAAGAGCGACAACCACAGACCGAGACATATGCTAATAAAGGTTCATGGCTTCCAAATCAAAAGGTTCCTCACAGCAGCCCTTTGGCAAGATATGGTAACTTACAATGACTCTGAATGCTTGCTCTTTTAAGGCCTTTCCCAGGCATACAAAAAACAAAGACACTGTGCTAACCTAGAAAGAGAGCCATCTGGCACTACTACTAAAGAGCAGCGTAGATCCGACATCTGGCACTACTACTAAAGAGCAGCGGAGTTGAGGGTACTGTCAAAGTGGGATGTAAGAGCTTGGGAGGAACTGGTTGCATATGGATATGTTGGTGAATGATAGGCCCCTCAAGGAACCTAATATGGAAGCCCAAACTGAATCAGCCATCCAGTGCATATATGAGGGAAACAGCTACCGCAACGCGCCCTCAGCTAACACAGTATGAGTGTTTGACTCCATGCAAAGACAGCTTCATTTGGAAACTTACCCCTCACCAGACATCCCGATACACTTTAATCCTATGTTTACAACAGCTGTGTTGATGGTTCCCTTAAATGTCTGGTTACAAGGTTACTGCATCATGGCCTCGCATATGTATGTATCATAAGGGAGAGCTTAAGAAGACTACAACAAATATTTTCACGTTGAAGAGCGGGGAATATTCCATTGTACACATTTGTGACTGTGGGTGTCACAAACGTGGCTTAAAGAAGCTGCTACCCGGGACCCAACCCACCTAGAGAGGTCTGCAAGGCACTCAACAGGCATGAAACATGTAATCTCCCAGTTCTGCGTACTTTTTTGCATTCCACCCCATACCAAAAAGATGTCCAGAGAAAGATCTGACAGGCCCTGAGGGGAGTCTTGATTACTGCGAGGCATTGGCTGGAGATCTGGCGAGACCTACATCAGATGCCCCAAGTGTGGACGGAAGGGAGACTGCTATAAATATTGCTTGATTGGTATGAGTACCCAGCTTGATCCGAGGTGCTGAAGTGGTTGGGACATGACTGGGGATGAATTATGTTGTCGTATATTGTACATTTTGTCCGAAGTCCTTGAAGACCGTCGGTAAATAGTAGTCTACCCGATACCTAGAGATATTGCTACTGTTATTAGGAGCGAGGCCACCCTCTTTGCTATACCAGACTAGGGCTGAGAGGCTTTTTGGGAGCGGTGAAAACAGCAATTGCATGTCATCGAGAAAATGAGGTAGGTGGAGTAAAAGACTGATTTTAGCACTGCGTGAAACCCAGTTGTATCTTCTCTATGGAAGGGAACCCGTCCCTCAAGTATCCAGCTAAACTGAAAAACGTAAATTTGTTCATGCTTTGAATAAGATTAAACAGGAGAAACACGGTTCTCTGTTCTTTACAGGATGCTGATTTTCGATGATGGACAGACTATGGACCTTAACTGATGGCTGAGTTCAGAGTGAAGTTTATAGCATAACTGGATCTATGATAAACTACAGCATGTAATCTTAATCTTGGGTGACAGGTCGTGGAGGGAGGGGAGTAGTTAATGAGGTTTATTTTTTTTAGTTTTATTACGTGTTCTAAACGGTAGGTATAAACCAAAGTCAGAATATAACTAGCATTGCAGATATTTGATCAGGATCATAACATGTGAATACGCACATCAATGGAAGACTATGTTTGAATGGTATGTGGTACTATTGACGTTAAACGGTATATACAAATTAGTATTTTCACTGTTTAAAAAAAAAAAAATCCAAATTCGTCATTTTTCAACAACACGGTCTCGAGTATTCTCCTAAATGAGTAATGGTTGGAAATCCTGCAAAGGGATAAGGCAAATAATTAAGTTTTTATGTCGCGAGGTGGGTGAATGAACGTCCACCTACTCTTGAGAGGCAGAATCTTGGTAGGTGGAGCAAGGATTGTAAGCAAGATCAGAGTCCGTGGATCGGTCGGTAGGAATCTTCCTGCATAGGGAGAGCTGTGCAGAGTTTTGCATTACCTAGTTTGAAAGGTACATCCCGCCTCACTCTTTGTATCAGTCGAGTCTCGGTCCCTCAGGCCCTCTCGTTGTTTAGTGGGAACTGCTTCTTCGCTGTGTCTCAGCTTCACGGTGCCTGTCCATCTACCTGGGATCGTTGATCTATCTCCCCGGGATCGTTGATCTATCTCCCCACCTATGCCATAATATGTTCTCCATTTTCCCCATACTTTTTTATCTTCATTATTCTTAAGGAAATTATTATTCATCTAAGTAATTACTGTT
This sequence comes from Lissotriton helveticus, assembly GCF_964261635.1. NCBI lineage: Eukaryota > Metazoa > Chordata > Amphibia > Caudata > Salamandridae > Lissotriton > Lissotriton helveticus. The sequence goes on along the minus strand of NC_136059.1, from coordinate 160,263,253 downwards.
AGCAAACATTGTTGAAACTTAGAGGACACTGCATCTGAAGTGTCGTCTGTGTAGGTGGTAAACGAGAGACCTAGTGGACGGATGGTATTTTCTAGGAGTTGAACATAGATGTTAAAAAGTGTGGGGCTTCTTGTGTGTACATGTACAGTGCCTATACAAAAAGCATGAATAAATTGTTTGTTATAAAAAAAAAAAGCTTGGGGCTTAGCGAGGACCTCAGTGGTATACGCTGTTCGGAAAGTTAGATCTAAGAGGTGGTAATGTAACCGCTTGAGTGCAGTCTGCACAAAAAGATGCATTTGAGTGTAAGGCTTTTCCTTGGACTTGTACCTTAGCCACGCGATTGAAAAGAATTTAATGGAAGACGGTGGCAGTTGTTGCACACAGCCCCAGCAGGACCAAGGCTACTGCTTCGCTATGGTCTGCTTAGAGGCAGATGTCGTCTAAGCAGGCCCGGTACTAGTGGAGAGGCCGGGTGGGCCAGGCCCTCCCATGGTAGCCCCATGGCCCATCCAAGGTTCATTTACAAGCGCTAGCAGCCTAGTTGATTAACTTAAAAAAAAATGCCCTTGGCTGATTGAAGTCCCCGTTCTAGAGCTGTGGTGTGAGGTAACCAGTGTCTGATGCATAACCTGTACTGAGCAGGGCTCTATTCCTGGTCCGCATCTTACCGTTGAGGCCAGGTTTTTTTGGTAGTTACATTTCCGAGGGACAAACTTGTTTGTCAGTAGATTGAAACGTAGCATTCATTGTACCACGTAGATGGTGGCTTAGTTTAAGACTCCGAAATTGGGCTAATTTTCTTATTAAAGATCCCATTTGTCACCCGGGTGTGACAAATGGGATATTTCTTTCTTTGTAGTTTTATACAGCGCTAACTCAACCCTAAGGTGTTGGAACTCTTTACTGTCATGAGCACCAGTTCCATTACACAAGGGCACATCCTTTTTTGGAGGCACGGGGAGATTAAGTGATTTGACCAGGAACACAGGTTGTTGCGCTGACGCCGAGACTCGAACTTGGTTCCCTCGTTCCAAATTCCACAGCTCTAGCCGTTACTCCACATCATCTAGCTGCTTTCAAATCAAGAAGCTCGGGGTCTCTTCGAGACCATTTGAGAAGAATTCTTCGTTGAGTTATTTGCGAAGCCTCCTAACTAACCTGCGATGGCTGTTGTCATTTTCTAGCTTCTGCGCACGTTTGTGCAGGAGAGCTGCGTGGCTGGTGTGCAGTCGACGCGCCAGTCTCTACGGCTTTTTTACAGAGCCGGTTTGTTTCCCTGGGAGACCCCGAAGGCCAGGGAGCGGAGGACTTGGTTATCCCAGTGACCGAGGCAGCGTCAAGGGGGCTGATGTGCCGTGCTCTGCTTCACGGAGCTCTTCCTCGCTTCATCTTGTCCCAAGGAGGGTTGCGCACGGGTGTTTGGGCAGCGCAGAACAAAACTCCGTGCCTTCGTGATTCACGAGCAGCAGACGGTGCAGGCAGAAGTGAAGACATAGTAATTAACTAAGAAAAATCAATTTGGAAAGACCAAAGGCCTAGGTCCATTTAATGGGGGAAAGGCAAGGCATTCAGAGAAGAGCCATGGAAACGCCCCTTGCCGGTTTGCTTTTAGGCAGCCAGTGCACGGCAGGCCGGGGCAGGTGCGTGTCTTCCCTCCGGAGCTCGGGGGTTGCCATGGCACATAGTAAACAGTGTTGGTGGCGGCGTGCTTGTTTGTCTCTGCTGCGCCGCCTTTCATCTGAGAGGCCGGTGTGAGGCAAGAGGAGCCTGTGTGTGATGCAGGCAGCAGCATCTTTGTGCGTGGCCTTCACCCGGGCATCGCTACAGACGTTCTTAAGGTGCTTATTGTTTGGTCTGTGGTGGCTCTCTCGAAGGGTGGCTGAGAGGCTGTGTGAGATGCATGGAGCCTGTGTCTGGTGCAAGGAGCATGTGTCTGGTGCAAGGAGCCTGTGTGAGGAGCCTGTGTGTGATACAAGGAGCCTGTGTGTGAGGCAAAGAGCCTGTGCGAGGAACCTGTGTGTGATGCGAGGAGCCTGTTTATTTATTTGTAAATACATCTCCCTTCCATGGGAAGCCATTTGAGGGAGTTGAGAGCTGGAGTGATGTGATCAAATCTTTTTACTCCAGATACCAGTCGATCGGTCATGTTCAGCACTGCCCTTAGAGGGGCTAGGTGAGCTTTTGGAGTCCCTGTAAGGATGGCGTTCCCGTAGTCGAACTTAGAGAGAACCAGCGATTGAACTACTGTCTTGAGGTCCTCATGGGGCAGAAAAGGTTTCAATTTCTTGAGGTGTTTTAGAAAGAAAAGAGCACTTTTTGCAGAGTTTTTGATGTGGGCCTCCATTGATAGGTTCTTGTCAAGGGTGATGCCTAGAGACTTAACTGAGTCGAATAGAACGAGGGGGCAGTTTAGGGCAACCAGATTCTTGAGCCACTCTTGGATAGGAGGATGGTTGCTTTTTGGAGAGAATAGGATCAGTACCATTTTCTTGGAGTTGAGCTTTAAGTGGTTGACGTTGAACCATGTTTGGATCTCTGTTAGAGTGGTATTGAGGTACTTTTTGAACTTGTATGGTGGTATTTATACTAGGATCTGGCGCCTCAGGGGAAAGTACACCTTGTTTGATTTTACTGAATCTAATTCGGTTGGTAACGGTGCTATAAGGAGAAGAGAACCACACTCCCTCTTCTATGTTAGGCAAGAGCCACAATGTACAAAATACTCCTTAGCACAAGTTTTATATATCTTATTGCTAGTACATGTGTTTTCACAATACATTCATCAAGCATTCATTAATAATTGAAATCCTTGTCAGTCAGGGTTGTCGATTGGTGTCGTTTATTTCTGATGACTTCACAGCCAACACGTGTTTCGTCGCCAGGGGATGTAACCCTCGACTTTCTCAAGGCTGTTAGATACAGAAAATTAACTTAGTAAGGTTCAGTATATGTTCATTTGCTTATAAGTTCAGTACAAATGCATATCTTTTAATCAATTGATGAATTCAATTAATATTCTGAGCTTAGGTGGTGAATCGGTCATGCAAATTGTGCCTAGATACTTTTAGTTTTGCCATACGTATTTGCAGTTGGTATATTAGGTATACATAGTGTGCTTCTGGAAAATTCAGAAAGTATATGAACCTATTAAGATATCATGGAGAAACCCAAAGTACTGATTGTCACCGTGTTTCTAGTTTTATTTAGTGCATGGTGAGTTTGTTTGAAAAGACAGATAGTGCCCTTTTTTTTTGTAATTTTTTGACCCGTGATAGCATGCTTGAGCACATAATTTTGACGAGGGTACCTATATTCCGTAGAGTCTTTCTGTCTGTGGGGAGAAAAATATCAGTGACTTTAGCTAAAGTTCCAAGTATATCGTATTTGTTTTTGTATTCGGGAGATTTGATACCAGAGGTTTTAGAAATACATCATCGTATTCAGACAGTCTCTCTGTCGGCCCTCCAATGCCTGATATGATTGGTCTTCCTGGAGGGAAAGTGTGAGGTTTGTGTACCTTTGGCACAGTGTAAATACATGGGTATCTGGGTCGGTCTACTTTCAAATATGCTAATTCATTTTCATCAATTAGACCCATCCCATGCCATCGTTTCAATAGTGTGTTGATATATTCTGTTAGTCTCCATATGGGGTTAGTTCCTATTTTTTCATAACATTCTGTGTTTTGTAATTGGGTCAAGATTTCATTGTCATAGTCATTGCTTTTCATTATTACCATGTTTCCCCCTTTGTCGGCTTCTCTGATCGTGAGTTCTTTGTTTCTGCTCAGTTCTATGAGTGCTTTTCTTTCTTCCTTGGTTAGATTATCTCGGTGTGTATGTGTCGCGGTGTCTTTAGAGTCATGTTTGTCTAAGTCAGCTGTCACTAATTTAAAGAACTGATCTATGTTATTGCCTGCAGTGAGTGTTGGTGTCCATGTTGATTTCTCTCTTAATTTGCTTGTGATATTATAATCCATGTTTATGTTCAGATCTCTCATTATTCTATCTGTAAGTAACACCTCATCTTCACATTCAGTTATAGATAATAACAGTCTTGTGTCAACAATATCCTGTATACAAAGATCACCACATGCCATCATACCCAAATTCTGCTGTAATTCTTTATTTGTTGATTTGTTCATTTCAAAGTGTTTTTTCAATTTTAAACGACATGTAAATTTAAACAAATCAATTTTGGTTGTACACACATTACCAACATTGTTAGGGCAGAAACTCATACCTTTTTCTAGTACAGATATCATATCCTTCGTAAGTTCAGAGTCACTCAGATTCATAACTGATACATTGTTTATTTCCTCTGATTTTGGTTCCAGGATCTGGTTCTCACTCCCTGTCTGTCTTGACCTACTGCCGCCTCTTTTACCTCTCCTAGTTTTCCTTGTTGTCCTATTTTCCTGTTCTCTCTGTTCCCCTTCTTTATTCTGTGGATTTCTAATAAAAAACTGTTGTTAGGGTCAGTTATGCCAGTAGCTCCCATTAGTCCCTCATTATAACTTTCAGTTGAGTTCATAGTATCTAGGGATGTAGAGCTCGAACCCACCGAGATGGTCTCACTTTGATTTTGGGGTTTAACTTTCGGAACTAAGTGATCATATTTTTTGTCGAAAGTGAACACTCTCCCACTTGTGTAGTCACGTTCGTCTCTTTTAAGTTTCCTGCTCTTTCGTAATTTTAGATCAGTGACATGTCGTTGTAATATGTCATTTAGGGCCAGATGTAGGTAGCCAAATACCGGTCGGTAACGGCCGAATTCGGCCGTTACCAACCGGTATTTGGCTTTCGACATGTAGGGGGATTGCAACAGGGCATTTCGGTAATTTTACCGATTCGGTAAATATACCGGTCGGTAAATTTACCGACCGGTATTTTTACAGAATCGGTAAAATTGAGATGTAGGTGGGACTCTTCTGAGTCCCACAAGCCCTAGAAATTCGGTATTTTACCATCAAATTCAATTTGATGGTAAAATACCGATTCAGGTGTGCATGCACATGTGTGCATGCACACCTGTGCCATATGACAGGCAGACCTGCCCTTAGGGCAGGTATGCCTGCCACATGGCCCCCGAACCTTTTTTGGGGGTGCTAGAGGGTGTCAAAGTGACACCCCCTGCACCCTTGTCAAAATCGGTATTTACCGATTCGGTAAATACCGACCGGTAATGCCCCATTCATTCCTATGGGCTTCAAAGCCCATAGGAATGAATGGAGCATTACCGGTCGGTATTTACCGAATCGGTAAATACAAATATTTACCGATTCGGTAAATGGAACATCTGAATGTTCCTACATACCCCCCCTTCTTATTTACCGATTCTTAATTACCGAATCGGTAAAATTCGGTAATCAAGAATCGGTAAATAAGTTCTACCTACATCTGGCCCTTAGTATCTGGTAATTCTTATTGGTCACATCTGGTTGGTTTAGTTCTTTAATTTCTAATTCTAGTTTGTCAATATCTGTTTGTAGCTTAGCTACCTTTCTTTCGCAGTTTTCTATCAGTATCAACATTAGTTTGTTGGAATTATTCGTTAATTCCTTTTCCCAAGCTGTTAGAAGATCTGGTTCCCTGAATCCCGATTGAAAGGTGTCGAGTAGGTTGAACTCATCAATGTGTTTATTGAGTTGGTGGAGAACACATGACTCCAGTGTTTTTGCCAGGAATGGGAGGTTTGAGATAGGTCTGAGGTTATTAAGATCCTTAGGGTCGGCTCCTGGTTTCTTGAGAATGGGCGTGATTTGTCCTAGTTGAAGGGAGTCTGGGACACAGCCTGAGGTGAAAGAGGCGTTGATGATTTTTGTCCAGAAAGGGGAAATGGTGTGGTTGAGTTCTTTCATGATTGTGGAAGGGAGGGGGTCCATGGTGTTGGGAGGAAGGTTTAAGATGAGAAATTATCTTGAAGACCTCGTTTTCTGCCATTAGCTCAAAGTCGGACCAGTGCGCATTGTTTTTTAGCGGGAGGCCGGTCTGATTGTCCTTATACAGCACTTTTTCTGCATGGTCAGGGGAAGTTTAAGGAGCCTGTGTGTGATGCAGGCAGCAGCATCTTTGTGCGTGGCCTTCACCCGGGCATCGCTACAGACGTTCTTTAGGTACTTAGCTCCTGATTGAGCCCAGAGGGGGCCCCCCTAAGTACCGTGCAGGGAGGCCCCCTCACTTTTCGTTACGCCAGTGATTTTATGGTGTGTGGTGGCTCTCTCGAAGGGTGGCTGAGAGGCTGTGTGAGATGCATGGAGCCTGTGTCTGGTGCAAGGAGCCTGTGTCTGGTGCAAGGAGCCTGTGTCTGGTGCAAGGAGCCTGTGTCTGGTGCAAGGCGCCTGTGTCTGGTACAAGGAGCCTGTGTCTGGTGAAAGAGGCCTGTGTCTGGTGAAAGAGGCCTGTGTCTGGTGAAAGAGGCCTGTGTCTGGTGAAAGAGGCCTGTGTCTGGTGAAAGAGGCCTGTGTCTGGTGAAAGAGGCCTGTGTCTGGTGCAAGGAGCCTGTGTCTGGTGCAAGGAGCCTGTGTCTGGTGCAAGGAGCCTGTGTCTGGTGCAAGGAGCATGTGCGAGGAGCCTGTGTGTGATACAAGGAGGCTGTGTGTGATGCAAAGAGCCTGTGCGAGGAGCCTGTGTGTGATGCGAGGAGCCTGTTTATTTATTTATTTATTTTTAAAGTTTTGTATAGCGCTAGCTAGACCCGTAGGTATCATAGCGCTTCACATACACATTGTGAAAAACAGAAGGGCCTTGCCTTACCCAGAAGGCTGACAGTCAGTAAGCAAACCACGGATAAAGAATATAACATGAACAATAAATAACTGTGCAAAAAAACAAGGTGATTAGCATAGTCCATTCACCAACGATCCTTGAATGGGAGCCAATTCGGAATATTGAGGTCTATGTTAGTTGACGTTGATCCGGAAAGTATTTGTTAAGGAGATGGAGTTTTAGGTCCCTTTTGAAACAGGAGAAGGAGGGGTTGCATCTGAGGACTCCAGGGAGAGCGTTCCATATCCTGGGAGCGTTGCCAGAAAACTATCGGAATTGGGTGGTTTTCTTTTCATTTTTGGTGGAATGAGAAGGAGTGAGTTGGAGCTTCTCAGGGTTCTGGTTTGACCTGCTCTTACCAGTTTGTTGTTAAGGTAGTTTGGGTCCGGAGATTGGAGGGTTTTGTGCGTGATGCAGGCCAGTTTGTAAATACATCTCCCTTCCATGGGAAGCCATTTGAGGGAGTTCAGAGCTGGAGTGATGTGATCAAATCTTTTTACTCCAGAAACCAGTCGACCGGCCATGTTCAGCACTGCCCTAGGTGAGCTTTTGGAGTCCCTGTGAGGATGGTGTTCCCGTAGTCGATCTTAGAGAGAACCAGGGATTGAACTACTGTCTTGAGGTCCTCATGGGGCAGAAACGGTTTCAATTTCGTGAGCTGATTTAGAGAGAAAAGAGCACTTTTTGCAGAGTTTTTGATGTGGGCCTCCATTGATAGGTTCTTGTCAAGGGTGATGCCTAGACACTTAACTGAGTCTGATAGAACGAGGGGGCAGTTTAGGGCAACCAGATTCTTGAGCCACTCTTGGATAGGACGATGGTTGCTTTTTGGAGAGAATTGGAACAGTTCCGTTTTATTGGGGTTGAGCTTTAAGTGGTTGACATTGAACCATGTTTGGAACTCCGTTAGAGTGGTATTGAGGTGTTAGATGTCATCGGGGGACTTGATTTTGAAATAGATTTGGGCGTCATCCACGTAAAGGTGGTAACTCACTCCAGCTTTTTTCAAGATGATTGTGAGGGGCTCCATAAAGAGATTGAAGAGGGCCGGGGAGAGGATCGAGCCTTGTGGTACCCCAAGTGTGACCTTTGTTGGCTTCGAGAGACAGAAGTGGATTTTAATTTGTTGCGAGCGAAGCTGGAGGGAAGAGGTGAACTATTTTAGTACTGTGCCATTTATGCCAGAGCGCTTCGACAAGGTCTCCAGAAGAGCTGGATGATTAACCGTGTCGAATGCCGCAGATAGGTCAATAAGGATGAGTAGGCAGGCATCACCATCATCTAAGGCTTTGCGGTTGTCGTCCGAGACGTTGACTATGGCTGTTTCAGTGCTACAACCTTTCCTGCATCCCGATTGAAAGGTGTCGAGTAGGTTGAACTCATCAATGTGTTTATTGAGTTGGTGGAGAACACATGACTCCAGTGTTTTTGCCAGGAATTGGAGGTTTGAGATAGGTCTGAGGTTGTTAAGATCCTTAGGGTCGGCTCCTGGTTTCTTGAGAATGGGCGTTATTTGTCCTAGTTGAAGGGAGTCTGGGACACAGCACACTTTCTGCGTGGTCAGGGGAAGTTTAAGGAGCCTGTGTGCGATGCAGGCAGCAGCATCTTTGTGCGTGGCCTTCACCCGGGCATCGCTGCAGACGTTCTTTAGGTACTTATTTTATGGTCTGTGGTGGCTCTCTCGAAGGGTGGCTGAGAGGCTGTGTGAGATGCATGGAGCCTGTGTCTCGTGCAAGGAGCCAGTGTGTGGTGCAAGGAGCCTGTGTCTGGTGCAAGGAGCCTGTGTGTGATGCAGGCTGCAGCATCTGTGTGTGGCTTCCACACGGGCGTCGCTACAGACATGCTTTAGGGTACTTATTTTATGGTCTGTGGTGGCTCTCTCGATAGGTGGCTGAGAGGCCTTGTGAGATGCATGGAACTTGTGTGTGGTGCAAGGATCCTGTGTGTGGTACAAGGAGCTTGGGTGTGCTTCAAGGAGCGTGGGTGTGGTGTATGGATTCTTGGTGTGGTGCAAGGATCCTGTGGGTGGTACAAGGAGCCTGTGTGTGATGTAGGCAGCAGTATCCATGCGCATGGCGTTCTCTTGGGGATCACGAGCTGCGCCCTCCTACAGACGTGCTTTAATACTTATTTTATGGTCTGTGGTGACTCCTTCTCAGGGTCTAGTACTCTAAATTAATCAGTACTTATATAGCGTGGCTTATCACCCATGAGGGTATCAAGGCGCTCGGCTGCGGGATTTAGTCAAAAAGCCAGGTCTTGACTTTCTTCCTGAAGTCAGTCAGCAAGAGTGATGTTCGGAGGAGGAGAGGGCATGAGGAAAGTCAGGAAAATGGTCAGGCGATTTAGTCGATGTTTCTTAAGTAATTTTGCCCGACGTTAAACGCCTCTAATACCATACGAAGTTTATCAAATAAAGAGGCAGGCGCTGGAGACAGGAAGACAGGAAACAAGTTTTATTCCGACGGAGCAGAACACATCAGATCGGACAACAAGGTATCGTCTCGAGGTGCTCTCTAGCAGCCTCTCTGAGGCCTGGCCTTTTATACACTGGTTTACGACATGTGACCGCTCTTTATTACAATAAAGACATTGTGAAGCAATGAAAAATGACATCCCCGGTAAATCCCCCCCCCCCCCCCCCCCAGTTCCGGCTCATTACAACACGTGGCTACAGTAGAGGTCCTCACCCCCCATACAATAGGGGGGGGGCTATCACGCAGCTGAGTGTTCCGCCGATTCCTTTGGAATGTGTGCGCCTGATCGAATCTCAGGGGGTGGGGAGGTCATGATCAATAGTAGCTCCTTTGAAGAGGGGCGAGTGCATACAGTAGTGGGCAATAAACTGTATCCTCAGGCCAAGGGATGACCAGCGGTCCGTGCAGACAATCGGGCTCAGAGGAAGGGGTCATCAATGGAGAGATATTCATGAAAGAAAGGATCGGTGTGGACAATCGAGCATAGAGGAAGGGTTTATCAAAAGAGGGGTATTCATGGAAGGAAAGGAGGTGTTGGTCAGGCGCGGGGTGTGATTTCCAGAGACAGAGTCATGCGGAAGAGGAGGGTTCATGACTTGTGCCTGTGAGCGCGGGGGCAGCCAGGGTGCATGGGGGAGGCTTGCAGGGTCAGGGAAGTGCGCTGATGATCGATCGTGAACAGGGAGACCATGGTACCTAAAATGGCTGTCGTGCATGTTCATACGTGAGTCTGAGGAATGGGCAAGATGGCGCAGATGATGTTCAGTTCACAAACTAAAATTCCACAGTCCTCCCTTTTAACATGTCTCGCCAGCTTGTCAATTCGGATCTATCCCCATAAGACCACGTATTTCTATCTCATAGAGGGGACTCATGTGCTCAGTTCTAAAGTCCAAAGTCTTAGGGCACATACAGTTAGAAATGAGTGAACACAAAGGTGGCAAACATTGAATACCTAAGCAACACCCACACAGTATCACGACTGGTATCAGTATAAATGTAAACAACCTCCATCCCCAGTCCTTCAAAGTGTCCCAAAACCAGCTTCCAAGCGACCATCCTTCTTGCTCCTGGTGAACCTCTGAGGATAGTCTGTGGAGGTGTTCGATTGCTTTGTAGACTGAAGGCGAGTTATCTGGCACATAGGTGCAGCAGCTGGAGCCGATGATGCGGCATGCTCCTCCACGGTCGGCCAGAACCACATCTAGAACAAGGCGGTTTTGAAGAGCCACTAGGCGGACTGCCTGAAGCTCAGCCGTGTTGTTAGCGAGGATGCCAGCCGTGATGTTGATGGTTGTTTCTACTGCCTGAGTCAGATGTCGGATAGCGCGGCTATTTGCCATTGGGCCCCACAGAGGAACAAGTCCCTTCACCGCATCCAGGAACTGTGCTCCGGTGGAGTCGGCTTGTCCAATGTCTCCGGCGCGCTTTTGCCGGTGATGATAGGCTGGGGCCACATACGTGGGGGGAAGAATGAAGGCGATGTAGCACGTACCCCTCCAACCTTTCGGGAGCCAGGTGTAAGCTTTGATGCCACAAACAAAGTACATATTCGGAGAAGCAACAAAGGAGGGGGGATCAACTGAGACCAATGTTCTGGTGATGTGGCAGGAACTGTGACCCACCGGCTGTGTTCCTTGGCCTTCGAGGCACACGAGACCTGTGACATTGATGACAGACAAGGCCACAGTCAGAGTGGCAGCCGTGCGCTTCCGCAGGTGGGAGAAGGTGGGTCTAGCTGGATTGTGGAGCACTTGCATTTCAACTCGTTCTTTGGCAGGGATGTTCATATGGAAGGCGGAACCTGAGGTCACAGGACAAAAGGGGGCAGACGTCCTTCCTGTTTTGTTCAGCCAGAACCCATAGTAGAAGTGTGACACTGTTTGACCAGAAGCGGCGTTGTCCTTGTGGCTTTCCTGCAAGAGGATCAACCAGGCGAGGCAGGAGCTGTGAACTGAGAGAGGAGAAGGGATGAAGGGGATGGAGTGTCCAGTGGCATGCGGGAGCAACCCGCAGACCCAGCAGTTTGTGGCATTTGCAGCAAGGTTGTGCTGGTGCAATAGTTGCACGAAGGAATTGTTCCAGAACTCCTTACGCCTTTCTCGGAGCTGAGGCGAAAGGGAGATCAGGTGATGCTCTTTCATGGTGGTTGGCTGTGCAGTGGTCAGCAATATCTGATGAGCGGGTGTGCTGTCCTCCAAGATCCAGAAGGAAGTCATGAGGAGGAGGCAAAGGAGGAAGAGAATGAAGAAGGCGATTGTCTTTGATTTATGCAAATTGTCAGTCTTTGGGTTCCTGTAGTGGGTATTTCCGGTTGCGTCCATCATCTTCTTATCTGGCGCTTCCATCATCTTCTTATCTGGCGCTTCCATCATCTTCAAGGTGCTCGGTAGTGGGCAGAACCACAGACTTTGTTTAGCTTCTCTCGGGGTAACCCTTGGTTGTTTTAGGCCACCGTTCTGAGATTTTAACTTAGTCCGTGGTCTACTTAGCTGAAGCTCCCTCCTTTCGACGCAGGAAATACCCTTCCCGGGATGGCACAGTGGGATCAGGGAATTTTGCAAGTTCAAGTGCCTCGGTATCAGGATAGCAGTTCAGTGATGGGCGGTCTTTGTTCAGGAGCTCTTCTTGGGTGTCGACGTTGTCTGTCGTGGCCAGGGTCGAGGAGACCTTCTTGCAGTGGTGGGCGTGCAGCCAGTGCCTTTTTCCCTCTACTCGAAGAGCCGTCCGAGTGGTGATCAGTACTTGCCAGGGGCCCGTCCACCGGGGTTCCAGACTCTTTGCCCGTTGAAAATTCCGGACTTTTGCACAAATAATCTGACAGCAGGACGTCGGGGACGTCGTGAATGGAGGTCGGTTTGGGGGCAGTCCAGAGGTTCATTGGTCGCCCAAACACAACCTCGTAGGGGGTCCAGTGGTGCTTAGTGGGAGTGGAGCGCATCGATAGCAATGCCAGTGGGAGGGCATCCGGCCACTTAAGTCCTGTGGTGGCCACTATTTTTGACAGTTTCAGTTTTAGTGTAGCATTGTGTCGCTCAACTAGGCCAGCGGATTGGGGGTGGACGACCGCATGGAACCTCTGCCTTACCCCCAGCCCCTTCAAGATTAGTTGGATAACTTCAGCTATGAAGTGGGGGCCATTGTCGCTCCATAAAATTCGACAAAGGCCGTAGCGAGGGAAAAACTCTTTCAGTAGTACTTTGGCAGTAGTCATGGCAGTGTTATCACGGGTTGGATAGGCTTCCACCCATTTGCTGAAGGCGCATACAATGACTAATACGTACTTCAGGCCTTGGCATCTCTCCAGCTGGATGTAATCCATCTGGAGGACCTCAAAGGGGTGGTCGGAGATCCCAAACCCTCCCCGGGGTACCACAGTTCCTTTCCCGGGGTTGTGTTGTAAGCAGATAAGGCACTGCTGGACCAGGCGTTTGGCTGAGTCGGGGATTTTGTTGTTGTGCCAGACTTTGGAAATTAGTTCAATCATGGGGGCAGAACCTATGTGTGCAGGGGAGTGTGCCATAGTCAGTATGGGAATCAAGTATGAGTCAGGCAGCAACCATTTGTTTGTGTCTTTTGTCCGCCAGCAGCCTTCATCGTCCTTCAGACCCACCCGTGCCCATTCAGTCAGTTCGTGAGGTGTGCTGGCCGACTGGATGTCCCTAATCGTTTCCCTAGCGTCTGTCCATTTTTCTGCTTGTGACCTGGTCACATATATGCGTGTCGTCGTCCTATTCTCAGCTGTGGTTCGGGCAGTGATGTCGGCCAGTGCGTTTCCCTGTCCAACTAAGTCCGTCACCTTCTTGTGTGCCTGGCATTTGATCACTGCTAATCGTTTGGGGAGGAGAACTGCTTCAATCAGGGCGGAGACTAGATCTCCGTAAAGGATGGGCGTGCCGTGGGACGTCAGGAATCCCCTTTCCCTCCACAAGAGCCCAAAACGATGAACCACCCCGAAGGCATACTGGCTGTCCGTGTAAATGTTCGCCGTGGTTCCTGCTGCTATGATACATGCTCGTGTGAGGGCAATTAGCTCTGCCGCCTGTGCGGATCGTTGCGTGATGCGGGCTGTTTCAACTACTGTTCGGGCTGTCGTCACCGCATAGGCAGCTGAAGTGGTGCCGTCTGGGAGTTTGATACAAGAGCCGTCTACCCATAGCTCTCCATCAGGGTCTGTAAAAGCAATGTCTCGGAGGTCAATTCTACTCCTGGTCTGTTCGTCCGTAAGGGTCACACAGTCGTGTATAGGGGGCACATCGGGGTCATTTTCAGGCAAGGGCAACAGTGTAGCAGGATTCAAAGTTGTGCATCGCTTCAGAGTGATGTGGGGTGCAAGTAGTGTCAATTGGTAACCCGTCAGTCGTGCACTAGTCAGGTGTTGAGTCTTGGTCTGGTTCAAAAGGGTGTCAACTGCGTGGGGTACTAACACCGTGAGAGAGTTCGAAAGTACAATTCCCTCACTCTGACGGATAGAGACAGCAGCGGCGGCTACTGCTCGAAGGCAGGCAGGTAAAGCTCTGGCGACTGGGTCAAGAGTGGCAGAGAAGTAGGCACAAGGGCGTTGTTTGGAGCCGATGGGCTGAGTTAGAACAGACAATGCGCATCCCTCCCTTTCGTGAGTGAAGAGGGAGAAGGGCTTGGAGTAATCTGGTGTTCCTAGGACGGGTGCCGAGCAAAGGGCATCCCGCAACTCCTTAAAGGACGCTTGGCATTCGGGGGTCCAAGGGAGTGGGAAGGGAACATCTTTGGCCAACAGGGAAAGTAGGGGCTTTATAATGAGACTGAAATTTGGTAACCATTGTCGGCAAAAAGAGGTAAGGCCCACCAATGAACGGACTTGCTTCTGTGTTTTTGGGATGGGGGTGTCTAGGATGGTTTGGATTCGGTCGGGTGTAAGTTTCCTCCCTTCTTTGGACAGGAGATGGCCTAGGTATGTCACTTGAGGCTGGCAGAACTGTAGTTTCTTTTTGGAGACTTTGTGGCCGCTCTCCGCAAGGAAGTGCAAGAGTTGGATAGTGGCCGTGATTGCAAGTGGAGTGGTGTCGGCCGCCAAGAGGATATCATCGACATATTGGATCAACACCACTCCATCTGGTAGCTGGACGGCGTCCAGCTGTCTTTTGAGGGCCTGGCTGTAAATGCTGGGACTTTCACTGTAGCCCTGAGGAGCTCTACAAAATCGGTACGAACGGTTTTTTAAGGTGAAGCCGAAGAGATAACGGCTGTCTGGATGGATGGGGATAGAGAAAAAGGCATTCTTGAGATCAATAACGGTGAAGGTGGTGGCAGTGGACGGGATGAGGGTCAGAATGGTGGTGATGTCTGAGACTACGGGGTACTGTGGCACCACCACTTTGTTGACTTCTCGCAGGTCGATGATGAAGCGGTACGCTTTCTCATCTCCCTCACCTTGCTTCTTAACAATGGGTAAGATAGGGCTGTTGCAGACATTACTAACCACTTCCTCTACCACTCCTGCATCTACCAGGGACTGAATAATCGTTACCAATGCCTTCTCGCCTTCGGGCGATATCCGGTACTGTGGGATTTTCGGGAGTATTGCATCTGGTCGAACAGTTGTGTGCACAGGGTCGATCATCATTCGTCCTACATCCGAGTCGTTTCTGGCCCATAGGTACAGCGGTAGGGTGTCGAGCAAGGTTAGGTCAGCATCAGTTATAGAGTACATATGTCGTGCGGGGCGGGATCTGGACATGTTCGGGTTGTCGTACAGGATGACTCGGACTCCATCTGGGGAACACCTAATAGTAGCTCGGAAATGTTTTAGTAAATCAATGCCCATAATGGCGTCAGGAGAGTTGGAGGAGAGCAGAAATGTTGTGTCAGTGGGGTTGTTTCCTAGGTCAAAGGAGATAGGTACAGACAGGGGATTAGTGGAGGGCGTTCCATCGAAACCTATCGATGTAATGTGTGAGCCAGACAAGGGTGCCCTTGGAATCAGTCGCTTTGATAATACACTACGTGTCGCTCCAGTGTCTACCAAGAATGGAGACTTTGTACCCAGGACCTTAGCGGTGACGTAAGGACCTTGCTGGTCAACACAGAGCTCGACTGGATCCCTCCCTTGCCCCTGGCAGTCCTATGCGAAATCGGGAGTGTTCTCACTGTCAGATAGTTGGTACTGGTTCTGTCGGGGACGGTCAAATGTGTTCAATCTTCCTGGTCTGTCGCTGTTGGTGTCGTTTGTGTACCCCCGTCCCTGTCCTCTAGTCCTGGGGCCATTCGTCATGTCCCTCGTTTCTTTATTTTTAATTAGTTCCAGAAGAGTCGGACATTGAGACTTCCAATGCCCGAATCCTTTGCAAAATGCACACTGATTATCTTCTATATCCCTACGTCCAGAGTAGGGAATGGGTGTGCGGTCCTTTGGGGGTGGATTTCTAGGGGCGATTGATTGGTAGCTCCCCCTGTGTAGTTCTTTCCCGACTGCCACCCCTTGTATCTGGGCTATCATCACCCTTTCTTTCAAATCTTTCTTCTTTCTCTCGGGTGCCCTATCATTCTCATTCTTTTGGTGTTCGTAGTACTGAGCCATTTGGAGGATAGCGGCGGGTTTGGAGGCCCCCCAACTACTCTCGCTCGTTTGCAACTTTTCGGAAACCTCTCGTGACAGACCCTTTACGTAGTTTTGCACAAATAGGTGTTGTCCGGTTGCGGTGGTCATGTCTTGGCCACTGTAGTCGGAGAACACCGTTTCAAATCGGGAGAAGTATTCTGACACGTCTTCCTGGGGTTTCTGACGGCAAGCCGTGACTATTGACCAATCTACCTTTTTCTCTGGGATCAAGGTTTTCAGCTTCTGAACTATTTTGTCCGGAAGTTCCAGTATGTCTTTTATCGGTTTCCTTCCGGGCTCTCGTCGTCTATCTAGCTCACTGAGTTGATTCCAGGTATGTCCGAACAGATCTGTGTGTTCGGCTTTCCGGATTTGCTTCCACACGTCAGCCGGCAGACATAACCCGAAAAACAAATCAATGTCTGCTAGAGTCATTATCGTTGAGCCCAAGGCTGTGCCTAATTCGGTGTAAAATGCTGTCGGGTTCTTCCTTAAATCAGGCAGGGTTTGCCTAAAGGTTAAAATATCTTGTCGATCCCAGGGTTGGTAAACCCAATTGTACACAACCCTTCCTTTTGCATCTGCGTGGTTGATATCGTCGTTTGTTCCCTGACCTCTTGGGAGAACCCAGTAGGGGGCGGCTTCTCTGATATGCATCATAGTGTTGGCTACTTCTAATGGGGACTCAGCCGTTTCAGGGACTGTGATCTTAACCTCTGGTTTCTGTCCCGTGAGGTGGCGGAAGACTTCAAGCGTTTGCATGAAGAGGTCCGTCACATCGCGTTCAGTCCCATCTCCAACATCGATCTTTCTATATAGAGCCGTCAGCTTAGCAGGACCCTTAGTTTGATACCTATCCTCATATGCGTTCAGGGTGTGGTAGCTGAACCGTAAAATGAAATGCCGTCTGTGGCTACCGGCATGTGAATTGTGCATATCCATCGTATATTCTTCGCTCTCTTTCCGTTCTACCAGTGTCTTTGCTATCTTGTCAATCCCATCCCGCTCGTCTTTGCTCAACCTATTTGGTCTGGCCGTTGGCTGCTTGCTAGCCTCGAGTTCATCTGATGTTGTTACCGATGTGGCTGGTGCGAAGGCCGTAAGAGCCGGGGCACTAGCGCTAGAGTCACCCTCGCCCGCACTCAGAACTGGTAGGTGCTGTGCTAGAGGCTGACAGGGGGCATAAGGAGGGGGCATGTAGATAATCGGAGGACCTAGCAGTAACTCGTCGTTTGCCCGTTGTTTGGAGGGCATCTCCGGGTAGAGCGTAGAGGGGGTCCTAACAGGGCATTGGCCTGTCGACCCTGATTCTTGCGTTTGTCTAACTTCCTCTCTCCTTCTTATTTCTTCATCTAGTTCCTTAGCGGCCAGGTGGGCTGCCTTTCGTAACTCTTTCCCTATTCTTGCTTCTTCTCTTTTCCTTCGTTGCTCTGCTTCTTTGCGCCACATGCCGATACTATCGAGCATGGTGGGTGTTGCCTTATTTATTCTAACAGCTGCTTCTAGCGCTTTTATTTTATGATCATCAAAGGAACCTATCAGTGGCCACTGACTTTCGGGATCCTTTTTTGTATATTTATGCCATAACTTACTATAAGCTATAGTGACTAGTCCTTGTTTAGTGAACATGTCCTTATTAGGGGTGCCTTCCAATGGAGCTGGATGGTTCATCTCTAATAAGCGGTCCGGGTTGTACCAACTACCAATCAGTGGGGAGATGACAGGCATGACAGATTACAACGGGGGACAAAGGTCCGCACTACCTATCTTTCACTATTTGCAAAGACTAGACAGAATATTGTTATTCTACGTTATTTGCAAGCAGAGAACCTCAAAAGAACTATACTCCAAACAATCTATGTTCGGACAATCAATCAGTGGGGAGAAAAATAGGCACGGCAGATTACAATGGGGGACAAAAGTCCGCGTTACCTACCCTTCACTATCCGCAAAGGGAGATAGAATATTCCTATTCCTCCCCGTTTGCAGGCAGCGAATATCTCAAAGAGCGACAATGCAAATACTAGTATTTCAATCAATCAAACAATCAATCAATTCGCAATTCGTCGTGTGTCACGACCTTACCCGGACCGCATGGACAGTTTCTTGTCTTCCGCTTCCAGCGCCCGATCGTCCTCTACTCTCTGCTGCTACTGTGGCACTCCTGATGGTTCCCAGTCAGTACCGTAGATCACTCGGGAGAGGTCTGCTTGGAACCAGTGATGTTCGGATGATCGGCTGTCAGACGAGGGTCTATCGGACAGGAGCTCTCCCGATCGTTGCAGTCGTTCACTCTGTCGTCGGGACCTCTCCCACTGGATCCACGTGTCGCTGATGGGCCCTACGTTGGGCGCCAATTGAGGAAAGTCAGGAAAATGGTCAGGCGATTTAGTCGATGTTTCTTAAGTAATTTTGCCCGGCGTTAAACGCCTCTAATACCATACGAAGTTTATCAAATAAAGAGGCAGGCGCTGGAGACAGGAAGACAGGAAACAAGTTTTATTCCGACGGAGCAGAACACATCAGATCGGACAGCAAGGTATCGTCTCGAGGTGCTCTCTAGCAGCCTCTCTGAGGCCTGGCCTTTTATACACTGGTTTACGACATGTGACCGCTCTTTATTACAATAAAGACATTGTGAAGCAATGAAAAATGACATCCCCGGTACAAGTGGAGGTCTCTCAGGTGCTGGGTGATGTGGGTCCTTTTGAGCAGGTTGAGGATCAGTCTAGCTGGTGCGTTCTGGATCATCTGGAGTTTTCTCATGAGTTTGCTGGTGGTGCTTGAATAGAGTGCTTTGCCGTAGTCAAGATGACTGGTGATGAGGGCTTGTGTCACTGTTTTTCTGGTGCTTATGGGGAGCCATTTGAAGATTCTGCGGTGCATGTAAGTGTGGTAGCAGGCTGAGGGGACTGCTTCGACCTGTCATTTCATGAAAATGTCACTGTTCAGGATGATGCTGAGGTTCCATGTATGGTCTTTCAGTGTGGGGTAGGTTTGAGTGCCGATGGTCACCAGGTGTCAGGATGGCAGGTGTACTGGGGGAGGTGTGGTTGCCAAAAATCAGCACTTTGATTTTTTCCGTGTGAAGCTTCAAGCAGTTGTCCTTTATCCAGGCCGGCGATATTTTTCGTGCAGTTTTGGAAGTTGGACTTCATTGTTGTTGGGTTCGCTGAGAGCGAGAGGACGAGCTGGGGTCTCACTACAGGGCTAAAGGTACCCAAGTGCATGTTTTCTGTGTGTCTTTGCTGGGTTAGATAGTGTGAGAAGCTGGCCGGGTATATGATGTCTACTTATGTAAGTGGACACCTTGCACCAGTCTAACAATCCTTATTGTGATTTAAGAGATCTTAGACAACCTTAGAAAGCTCTCTAAGTGGTAGCTGTGGAGAGCAGCCTTCAGACTTAGTCCAGAAGGAGTGTAAAGCATCTTGTTGTACCAGAATACAACCTTCTAGTATAGATTAAGTGAAAAAGAACCACACAAGGTATTTATAAAAATATATATTTAGTATAGAATACTCTCTCACACGTCTAGATGTATCCTACACAGAGATCAACATATTGCACACAATACTTAGCATAGAAATACAGTAAATACCACAAAATACACAGTGTGCCCTGGGAGGCAGGGGGGACACCAAACCATATACTAAGAAAGTGGTATAAGTACTGTCTGAAACTCTGCCAGACAACCAATGCCACAGCTTTTGCAGGGGAATAGTTTTACCTGTCTTCAGCCCTGCCCTTAATTCACCGAAGCGGCTCTGCTGCCTGATTTCCACACCGTGCCGCAAGTGAAGGTTGG
Organism: Lissotriton helveticus; assembly: GCF_964261635.1. NCBI lineage: Eukaryota > Metazoa > Chordata > Amphibia > Caudata > Salamandridae > Lissotriton > Lissotriton helveticus. Next base: position 160,243,621 of record NC_136059.1, on the reverse strand, counting down.
GGACTGTATCTCCCGGCATCCCTGAGTGGCGCTCACTGTTCGCGTCACCTCATAGAGCCCGGAGGCGCTTAAAACAGCTGTGCGCCTCCCGCAGCGCGGGACGCGGGCGTGCCCGGGCCAAGGGCGTGCCCGTCCGCGCTAGTCATAGCCCGACAGAGACTGGACTAGGCTAACCCTCTGATATTTGGACATTGGTAGCCCTATAGCTGCGTGGTAAGCTTCAATTATTAGTGTGGTCGGACTTCCTGTATTCTTTTTTAAGTACCTGGTATATTCCTTGTTCATTCTACGTTTACAAAGGGAAGCATCATGAGTAAACCCAAGGGGCCTGCTGCCACCCTTGATGCTTTCATCATCAGGGCTGAATCTCTATTAAATCATGACATTTAAATTGCCGAAAGGAGATTATCTCTTGGACCAATACACACACAAATGTGCTCACCTAGGCTTTCAGGTACCCCGCATTTATCCCCACTGGTATCCATAGAAACTGGTAAAGAGGTTGGATTAGCAAACAATTGTTCTAATACATCTGTTTCTACAGGGACAAATGATACAATCAATTTGACAGTGGGAAATAGATCAAGAAAGCAAAACCAGACACTGGGGGAAAAAGGTAATGAGAAGTGTGTAAAAAAGAAAGTTCCAGCTCCAAGGAAACCTAGGGCTAGGGCTACAGGGGGTTTGGCACAAGGAGGGAAAATAGAATCCAGCTTTGATTTGTCTAGAGTACCTGTGAAAATTGTATGTACCCAGATAGAGCCTAATGATGATCAAAATATCAAAATTACCCTGCCCTAGCCAATTATTATGGGGATCTTAAGTCCATTGTTTAGAGATCTCTTGAATCTGCCAAGGAAGCTATACTATCTAATTTAGTGGGCCATATTAGTGTGGCTCTAAGGCCCTTGGAAGAAAAGTTGGCCTGTTGCAAAATTCTATAGGACTATTGAGTAAAGGTAGATTTCCCCCTAGTGATTGTACTCAGAAGAGAGGGATGGAAAAAAAGATGGTGATCCGCTAAAACTAAATGTACAAGACGTCAATAGGCCTATACCGCTTGAGCCAGAGAGAAGTATATGCCGTGGTATGACCAGGAATAGCCTGAGATCACACAACAAGTCCACGGTAGACGATAGGGCGGCAACAATGGTGGCTGAGATAGGACCCACACTTGGAACACGGCGACCCGGGAGAAGGCTGATCGGCCATATCTCTTGCAACTAACGAAATTGGAACCTTCAGAGGAGTTACCCGCTCCGGAGGGACTACTAAGTAATTGGCTCTCGGGCTGATAGTTCCTAAGACTACACTTGGGGTTCCCTTTTATTTTCTACAGCTCTCACTACTTGGGAGTGACGGATTAGGTCACGGGCCCTGCCGGGTCGGAATTATCACCGGCAGAGCGACCTCATCTTTTTCACACAGTCTATTACACAGCCCTGAGGATTCGTGGAAACATATTTCCATATGCGATGAGACACGTGTTGGCTGGCTCTGAAGAACCAATTAAACAAGAACTGAATTGAACTGTTACCATACGGGGGATTCCTGTTTTTCTGTTTGCTTTGTCATTTGCTTTTATGTGTCTACAGAGACACTACTGTTGGAGATTTTGTTTTGTGTGCATAGGGTATTCTGGTTGATGCTTGTGTGTCAGTACTTGACTGACATACTTCAGAGTGTCTAGAAAGGTTTTTCCACTCACCCAGTTGCACCAGCATACCGTTTTCTATCAAAATACTTTATGCGTCCACTGTTGCAGAGCGCCCGGCGCCTCTCTGGGACTAAAAAACCTTGTGTTTCTAGCATAGTTATTGAGATAGGACCCAGTATTTAACCACAACGCAATGCAGGAGGTTCTTTACTGTGCTATCCAGCTTGCGATAGACCAGAAATCCATATTGATAAACCAATACTATACAGCCCCAAAGTTACAGATCTAATTCTCCGTAATGACGTCCTAAATTTACCACCCGCCTCATACCCATATGCGTTAGTTTTAGCAGGGGTACCGACGCCCAGGAGGGACCAGAATGAGAATTGGATGAATCTGAAAAATAAGGTGATAGATTGGCTAGTAAAATTTAGGCAATTCAATCCAATGAGAGCAGCTGATATCCTAATGGTACGCAGGGTAGGCTGGGTGGGAGAATCTAGGAAGAATATTAGTGGGAACTGTGTGGTGGTAAATTTTAGGCAGCCACAGATGACTAGGGCCATTTTAGCCACCAAAGAGATAATTGCCTTGGGGAATACTAGTATCAGTGTGCTACCGTTGGGATATTTTTACAGACCGATGTAGAGTGGTAATGCAAACGGTGTTGAGCCCAATGGTCCCTTTGAACAATGGCTTTGAGGTTTTATCAACCCTCGATGATCTGGATTGACATCTAAAGTTCCCTTATTGTAGGTTGGAACCACCAACAGTGCCTCGGGAAGACGATTGTCGGGACAGGGGTTCTGTCTCCGAGACACTGATGGTGGAGATCCACCAGCCTTATCGGCTAAGGGACCCAATGGATGAAGTAATTATCCCAGAGACAGTAGAAGTTCCTCGAGAACTACAGGTGGCAGACATAGAGGTGCTCCCAACCAACACGATCGATACAAAGGATTCATCTATAACAACTAGGACTACAGGAGATGACCTACTGCGGCCTAGGGTCTTTAGCGACAAACCGAATCTGCGTGTTACATCGTGGAATATTGCAGGTTTAAGGAGGAATAAGGTTGATCCCTCTTGGAATGAATATATAGAGGTTAGTGATGTGTTACTTCTACAGGAGACCTGGCTTTTAGAAATACCTCACTGAGTTGGTTTTACAAATTTAGTGTGGGGGCAAGTCCCTCAGTGAGAGGAAGACCGTCGGGAGGGGCTTGGTGATTTTGATTCGGGTATCCCTGGAGATTTACATTGATCCATTAAATGTACCGTCCAAAGATATACTGGGCCTGAAATTAGTCGCAAAGAATGGTGGGGTCTTATTTTTATTTAATATCTATAATAGACCTGGCCCTGCACATCGCGAGTCGGCAGTAATAAACCAACTAGACCTACTCTTTGATACACTAGGATACAGACCAAATATAGTTGGAGGTGACTTTAACTGTATTATGAACCTGTATCGGGATTTAGTACTTTGCTGGAGAGTGAAGACCTTGCGTATACTATCACAGATATAGAAAGTAACAAAGAGGTAAAGTGTACAGTAGCGGCGACTCAACTATTAAGGCTTATAATAGCCCATAGTTTGAGAGCCTGTAACGGGCGCCTTCCATCTGATAGACCAAATGTCTATATGTTTAGCAGAGGTAAATCGCGTAGTAATATAGACTATATTTTAGTGACATTGGGTTTTTGGAGCCATTTGGTTGATCTCAAAATAGATGCCAGAACCGAGAATGACCCTCGACCCTTGAGTTTGATGGTGTTACCAGAATTCTTTTTTCCTTTCCAAACTGGTTCTAATGAGACTGGCACCAAGGATGATGAAATTATATTAAGGAAAAATAATCGAGCTGTAAAATGGCCACATATTCTAGGGAATACCAATGTAATGGTTAGTATTTATTCTATTTTTGTAGATACCATTGCACCTTTTATAGAACATCCCACAGGCCAAATTAAGATGACAGACCTGCATGTACGCTGGTAAATGCCTTAGGACCAGTACTAAGTAAAATACCCAAAGAAGGGTATGCAGGAGCATCAGACAAGACTGGTTTTGATAATCCCTAGTATAATGGGAATTGCCAAGTGGCCAAGACAGAGTTAATCCCGGCCTTTAGGAGTGAAAATGTAGATAGAATAAGGGCAAAAAGACATAATTTTAAACCGACCCTAGTAGAGGCAAAGAGGTTGAGGCGATTTGGTCTGACCTAATTTGTGCGGCTAAAGCTAAGGACCAGGCATGTTTTTGGAATTTGATGGCTAAGGCGGACGTACGCTACCTTGAGGGGGAATGTGCGCTAGCTGCTGGAATCTTTTTTAATTCAAACGATTTTAGGTTCGCATTAAATGTTGTGCTTTGCACTATAACTTTTAAATTGCCACTCTTGCCTACCTGTTACTCATTCTCCCCCTACCCCGGTCCACCGCAGGCTTCGCCTGTTTGTTGTGGAGGGTAGCGTGGGTGTTCTCTTGGGCTCAGCCTCACTTCCGGGTTTCGTGGGTGGAGTCAGGGGTTGGCGGGGTAGGCTTCTTAAGCCCATGGCTGAAGGCGCGCCAAAGGCAAGCCCGTCTGCGCCCGTCCGCGCCAGTTCCGCACCGAGTGCTAGCCATGCTGCCAGTTGCCTTCCCATCCAGTGTCGCCCTTGGTCTAGGTCCAAGCTGCTACAGTTGAGCAATGGGGTATGCACATCTTCGGTACGTTGCAATCCTGCGGAGCCTTCTCTCCCTCTTTTTCAATGTAAATCTTGCGCTTTCTCCTTGTCCACTACAAAAAGACGCACATGCTTACAGGTTAACTTTCCTATGTCGCCAAATCCAGTGAGATCCTATACAGCAGGCCTACTTAATTGTCGCTCTCTCCCCCGTCCTCAAGCGATATTTGACTACTGTTATTGTTATGTTATGTTATATTTATTTTTGTATAGCGCGCGGCGACTCAAAAAGAGTATCCCGGCGCTTTAGCAGCGAGACCTACAGTAAAATAACATAACACGACAGTAAAACAAAAAGGGGAAATGCAGCAAGAGGAGGGAGAGAGGCCTATAAAGTGAACAGCCAGGTCTTTAGACCCTTCCTAAAAGCAAGCAGGCTGGTGGCGCACCGGAGTGTCAGCGGCAGAGAGTTACACAGCTGTGGTGCCAGCAGTCCAAAGGAACGACCTCCGATGCGAGCTCTTTTCACACGTGGCACCACTGCCAGAAACTGTGACTCCGATCTAAGAGCACGGGCCGGATGGTAGAAAGACAGTCTCCTTTGAAGGTACTTCGCGCCCCCGGCGTGAAGGGCCTTATAGGCCAGAGTCAGCGTCTTAAAGATGATGCGCTTGCGGATAGGCAGCCAGTGTAAGGCCTGCAAGAGACCCACCACACTAGCACGCCTATTTAAGCCATAAATGGCTCTTGCCACCGCGTTCTGTGCCACCTGGAGCCGCTGTAACAGATACTCCGGCAGGCCCAGGTAAAGGACATTGGCATAGTCCAGCCTGGACCCGACCAGAGCCTGTACAGTCAGTTTCCGATGTTCCTCCGACAAAAGGGGTAGAAACTTCCTCAGTACCCTAAGGAGACCGAAGCAAGTGCCCGTCACCCCCAAAATCTGGGCTCTCATCGTCAAGCCCTTGTCCATCTTGACCCCCAAATTCTTAGCCACTAAAGATGGACAGGAAGGTGGAAACATGCTAGTAGGCCACCAGATGTGCCGGTCAGGGTCCGACGCACACCCAAAGAAGAGAACTTCGGACTTTTCGGAATTGCACTTGAGGCCACTCAAATGAAACCATCTAAAGACAGCCCCAAGGCAATCCCGGATGCTTTCTCCATTAAAGTCTCCTCCGCTCTTGCAGGAGAAGATGAGCTGTGTGTCGTCGGCATAGGACACGATCCGGGCCCCAAAAGACTCCGCCAGTGCCGCCAAAGGGGTCATAAAGATATTAAAGAGGGTCGGGCTCAAAATAGAGCCCTGCGGGACCCCAACACCCAATGGCGGCATCACAGCAGAGTCCGGGGAGGCCCAGACCGTTTGTCGACGGTCAGCTAGAAATGATGAAAACCAGCTGAGCACCGTCCCCCTGAGGCCTATCTCATAGAGTCTAGAGAGAAGGCGATCATGGGGGACGGTGTCAAAGGCCGCCGACAAGTCCAACATGACCAGCATGGCCTTGCCCCCCGAGTCCAGTACCCCTTTGATGTCTTCCGACACCTCCAGGAGCGCTGTCTCTGTGCTGAGATTAGGGCGAAAGCCCGATTGGGAGGCATGCAGAATCTCATGCGATTCCAAAAAATTGGAGAGCACCGTGTGTATGTGCTTCTCCAAAACTTTCATAAGGGCAGGCAAGAGAGAAATTGGTCTATAATTGACCAAAGCCTCAGGGTCGAGGCCAGGCTTCTTCAGCAACGGAATCACCATTGCCTGCTTCCATGCTGGCGGAACCAGACCCTGACTTAGTGAAAGATTAAGAAGTGGGTTGACCAAAGGATCTAAGACTTCCGCCATTCTGGATAGAAACTTAGCCGGGCAAGGGTCCAAGGGCGATCCAGATTTAAGCGTGCCCATAAGCCCTAAAGAAGCGGCGGCTGAAAGAGGAGGGAAGATTGCCAGCGTCGGGCCAGATGAAACTGCCAGACGCGAGCTATCCTCTGTGCAGGTTACACCTGCAGGCACCACCAGATGGAAAGAGTCCTGGATAAGCTTTATCTTGCTGGTGAAAAAGTTAGCAAGATCCACTGCCCAAGACTTCGGAGCTTATCGCGCGAAACATTAGAGCGGGGAGCTGTAAATTCTCTCACTATGGAGAAGATTTCCTTGCAGGAGTTAGAGGCAGCCTCTATTCTCCCAGCAAGATAAACCCTTTTTCCAAGGCGAATGTCCCGCTGATATGCCTTAACCGCTGTCTTGTAAAGCAGTTTTGCCTCAGGATCATATTGGGAGCGCCAAACTCTCTCCGCTCTCTCTGCTCTCCTCGAAGACCTGGGATTTGCTCTTTCTCACAGAGACTTGGATTAAAGATTTCTATAATCCAGATATTAATTTGGCTATCCCTACTGGTTATCGGTTAGTGGGCATAAATCGTGAGGAGACGAAGACGGGTGGAGGAATTGCGGTCATTTTATTATCCCACCTAAAAATCATGACTAGGAAAATTACTACTATAGGTCTCATTGAAGCATTGTACTTCTCTATCTTGGATGCCTCCTCTGCCATCTTTTGGGGTGTCCTGGTATATAACCCCCGAGGAGCACTACCATCTTCTATGACTACTCTCCTGGCCACGATTGCGGATTTATCATTAAAGCATCCCCACTTTACAGTGTTATTGGATTTTAACCTTCATGTAGACGTAGGCATCTGTGCGCGAGCCAACAATCTCTTGGAGACCATGCTGGGCCTTAACCTGACCCAAAGGGTTAGGGGACCCACACACCTAGCAGGCCACACCCTTGATCTTGTTTTCTCAAACTGTGTTGACCTTACTACGCTCCCCTCTCTTCCCCTGACATGGTCTGATCACTACCTGATCCCTTTTGAGCTGTCTCTGCCACGGCCGCCTAACATTCCATCTAAAATTAGGGACATTGGCAGAAAATGGCACAGGGTTACATGCAATGCTCTGGAACAAACTTTCCCCAATCTGATAGGATTACCGTCTAACGACGTCAATGCTGATGTATCTAAATTTAATGTGTGCCTTTCTTCCGCGATTGATCAAATTACCCCCATGGTTCCTCTTAGTTCTTTGAGATCCAAACCCTTGGCACCCTGGTTCTCATTGGAATTGCGAGAGGAAAGAAGCAGATGTAAAAAAAATAGAACGGATTTGGCGACGGGCATATGACCCGGCTGCTAAAGCCCTCTATAGAATCTCCCTTAAAAACTTTCACAAACTTAAATGTAGCATTATGAAGGATCATTTTGTAGAAAAAAATCAAGACTGCGGAAAATTCAACAAAGACTTTATTTAACATCATTAAAGAATTTTCTAACACCTCTGCCCAGGCATGCCCAAATGTGCCTAGTCAATCTCTCTGTGACGGCCTCTCAGATTTCTTTCATGAGAAGATTTTAAACATTATGGCAATAATTAATCAGAATAGGGTAGCGCCAACATTGAATAATAAAATCACCCAGGACGAAAATTCTGTTTCATTCAAACCCTTAACTACTGAATACGCTCTATAGCTGTTTCATAAATGTAAATCGGGCTCCCCTCTCGACCCGGCCCCTGCACAGATATTGAGTGATCTTGCCCCGTTATTGATCAACCCGCTTCTGGAGATCTGGAACACCTCTCTGCTCTCTGGCCTGTTTCCTTCTGTATGGAAACAGGCTATGTTGATCCCAATCCTTAAGAAAGCAGATGCTGACCTTCTATGCTTTAGTAACTACCGGCCCATCTCACTTCTCCCTAAACCAGCTAAAATTCTAGAGAAAGTGGTGCAGGAGCAACTGTCGGAATATCTGGAATCACAACAACTTCTGCATGATTCTCAGTCTGGCTTTAGGCCGGGCTTCAGTACTGAATCTGCATTACTGGAAGCATCGGAGTCAATTCGTGAGTGTGTGGATGGGGGCGAGGAGGCCATGTTGGTCCTCCTCGACCTATCCGCAGCTTTCGATACGGTCTCACATGGCATTCTTTTGGGCCGCCTCCATGATATTGGCATTGGGGGAATACCGCTGGCATGGGTGAAATCTTTCCTGAAGGATAGATCGCAGCAGGTCTTTCTCAGGCCATATGTTTCCGCTGAGAAACCACTGGTATGTGGGGTCCCGCAGGGCTCTGCACTTAGCCCTCTATTCTTCAATGTCTATCTGGCCCCTTTAGCGGAAGTGGTGGAATCCTGGGGTGTCAGAGTGATCTCTTACGCTGATGATACTCAGCTTGTGTTTTCATTTAGGGATCACTCTGATGGCAACATGTCCAACTTCCGTAGTTGCCTCATTAATATTGCATCCTGGATGACCACCAATAACCTCAAACTGAATACGGACAAGACTGAGGTCTTGTTCTTCAATCAAAAATCTCCCCTCCCCGCCAATGTATGGTGGCCGACGGAATAAGACCCTCCACCTGTTCCATTTCAAACGGCCCGTAATCTGGGCTTTCACTTTGATACTGATCTGTCCTGCAATACTCAAATTAATAAAGTCTTGGCAGCCTGTTTTGGCAAACTCCGTATGATCAAGAAAATTGTGCCCTTCCTTCCGCTTGACTCGCGGAGGACAGTGGTCCATGCTTTAATTACATCTCACTTGGACTACGCAAACAGCCTGTACGTGGGAGCCCCGGCCTACCTGATTAAACGACTGAAGATTGTGCAGAATGCCGCGGCCAGGCTGATCTGCAACATCCCGTATCGCCATTCTATCACTCCATATCTTGCTAAGCTGCACTGGATGCCGGTAAACTACCGCATACAATTCAAGGCCTTGGTCATCGCCTTTAGGGCCCTTAACGGTCTAGGTCCTGCCTATTTGAGACATAGACTCAAATCTGTCCAATCGGTTCGTGACCTGAGATCAAACCATCTGCGCTTGATGTACGTCCCGCGTTTTCGCCGCGCAAGTACTGGGGGCCGGGGTTTTGCTGTGGCCACGGCAAAGCTCTGGAATCACCTCCCTCTTGATCTTAGACTCATCTCATCTGAATCTCTGTTTCGGAGGAGACTTAAGACCTGTTTTTTTTCCATGATCTAGTTCAGACTGTATCCCTCTGGTGTCGGTTGTCTGCAGCGCGGGACACCCCCGTCAGGGGTAGCCGCGCACTTTATAAGCTTCAAAATAAATAAAATAAATAAATAAATAAAGGTAATAGGTCGGGAAGAACCCAAAGAGACCTATTCCTTGACAAAAACACATGGGTAGAACATTTCTCTGGCCTCTATTCTGAATCCAATGGCAATGCCTATGTGGTAACAAATGACATGAAGCATACTGCAAAGGCAGCTAAACTGCACTTCACACTAAACAAAACGATACTAATATTGGAGTCAGTTAAATCAGACAAAGCACCAGGACCGGATAAAATCCCGGGTGATCTTTTAAAACATGATTTGAGTATTTGGGGGACCCTATACTAACCATCTTTGCAATGCAATAGCTGATTTTGAACCAATATCAAATTCGTGGAAGGGGCGGAAATGTCAATTTTTAAAAAGGGAAATCGACATGATCCGGCGAATATCGCCCCATTAGTTTGATCGACATCCCACAGAAACTATTTGCCTGGCATATATGATCTAGTCATGGATCGAAGAGGTTGACTTACTCTCAAAATACCAAGCTGGGTTCAGAAAGAAGACTAGCACTATTGATCAAGTCCTCAGATTTTTGTGTCTTTGCTGGAAATATATAACCCTAAGGAAAGCTAGTCTATATATTGGCTTTGTAGACCTGAAGGCTGCGTTCAATTTGGTACCCAGGAGCCGGCTTTGGGGTTGTCTGAAAGATTTAGGGGTGCCAATCGAACTGCTTGTCCAGATAATTAGGCTACATGAGGGAAACTATGCTAAAGTGAGATGGGGGCCAAGGGGTGAACTTACCAAGGAAATACCTGTGAGACGGGGAGTACTTCAAGGTTGTGTGTTGGCGCCCACCTTGTTTACCTTATATGTAAATGATATCCCCTCTTTCTTGGAAGGCTGTAAAAATGATTCCCCTAAGCTGGCAGGTGAAGTAATACCCGCATTACTTTTTGCAGATGATACTATCTTAATCACGCAAACTCCCAGCGGCCTCCAAAATCTGCTGAATTCCTTCCATCTGTACTGTACTAATAAGGGACTTGAAATAAATCCCAGCAAGACCAAATATGTCTATTAATCCCCATAAATCATTTACAAAGAATCTAGAGTTAAATTGCCAAAGATTAGAATATGTACACAGTTTTAACTATTTAGGCATCACATTGGACACGAAATTGACCTGTAAGCCCAACTGGAAAAAAATAGAATAGTGTTGCTCCAAAATTGTACCCCTATTATAAAGAAGCATGTGGGGAGTACCTCTAAGGCTGTATCTCCTGCCATTGAGGTTTTTAAATTCAAGGATCAGTCAGCTGCCTTGTATGGAGCACAAATATGGGGACCCTATTGTAAACGTAATTTTGAAATTGGAGAAAATAATGAGTATTGGTCTTTTAAAGGCCATTCCATGGTTCCATCAAGTGTCAACCTGGTTTGAAAAAATGGGGTTATCACACTACTGGGAGGAGCCCTCAGATCGGACTATGGCATGTAGTAAGGTTTTTAAGTCATCTTTTTGGACCTATATTAGCAGTAAATGAATACATGACTCTAGCCTAGGATCCCTAACCATGTCGTTTCTCTTGTTCAAAGACATAGCCCAGTTTGAACCGTTTCTAGATGAGGTGCGCCCGCAAATTGCCAAATCTTTGTACCTGAAATTTAGATATGGGGTTTTACAAACAAATAATAATAAATCCGAATGGGGCAGTAATCGCGATGATAAAGACTATGATAAATGTACGTTTTGTAAAAATTTGGCAGAGGTCAAGGAAGATGATGCACATATACTTTTTTTTGTCCTTTATATGACACTCCAAGAAAAAGATGGATTAAACCCTCTGCAACACTTTGAACTTAAGGTACTGTAGAGAGGCAGAGCGTCTATTAAGGACAGATACCACGCAATTGGTGGTTTTTTGTGTATCTAGATTCCTGTGTAATGTGATGTTTATTAGAGCCAAAATTGGTTTGAAACTATAATACTGCTACATGTAACTCTAGCAAACAATTGACATATTTTGTATTTATATTTTACATGTTATATATTTTGACAAATTGTAATTATGAGTGCGATTGAAAGATTTTAGATAGTTTTTAATGTGATTACTTTTATTGTTTGAAATAATTTAATCATATTTATTGTATTTATAGATTAATTGTTTTGTATTCTATACTTAGGACGGACCATGAAAATTGTGATTTCCAATACCCAATCAATGTGCCAAAAACAGCTATCGATTAAGTGTATGATGGAAATGTTTACTTTTTTGTGCACTTTTATGGTCTAAAAGACCGAAATAAAGTTATAATTAAATTGAATTGGTATAAGTACCACGCCTCGGGTCAAGACATGGTCGAGATGACGTAGAAGTGCTGGGGACCCAAGGAACCCCCCAAGATGAGTAGATGGAAACCCCACGGAGAGTGAGTTCAGTGTGGAAACACAACTGTGTGCGTTGTACAACTCTACGGTTGGATTTTTAAAGATTAAGGACCCTTCCCAGAGGACCCTGAAGAAACCCCGTGGTTGATAGGTTGGAGAGCCACCCCACTTGTGAATACCCTAGTAACCACATTACCTACACCAGGGAAGCCAGGTGCATACGAGTGAAGTGGTGTTGGAAATCGCTGTCGAACCCAATGAAGGACTTCAGGAAAGTGCTGCTGCTGAAGAAGGAAAAAGTGTTCGATGGAATCCGAAGGTGGATTCTAGATGAGAGGTTCAACGTTTGGGGAAGGGGGGGTGGTAAAGGGTCAGAGGCCTCAGCAAACCAATATTAATAGACCAAACCTGGTGAAATTTACTTGTTTGTTACAATGGAAAACCCCTTCTCCATTATGGTTAGAGTTATAGTGAAGGTGTCGGAACGAGTAAGGATAGTCATAAAAAATTCTTGGAGAAAAATCCAATTTATTGTCTTTGTGTATTATAGTCTGGTGAGAACATTTTGTAGCCAACACGTGTTTCGCCCCATTACATCGGCCGCCTGGCCTGGGACTTCCTCAGGGCTATACAAATTAAAGTGAAACAAAGTGCACAGTTGACATAGTGAAAGCGTGCCGAACAGTGAGGTGAATGGGTGAGTCCATCCCAGCATGGATGTTGTGCACAAGAGAAGAAGGAGTTGGTTGCACCAAGAGAGGCATTGCTGCTCTTATGCCTCTCTTGGTGCAACCAAATCCCTTTTCTTCTCGTGTGCACAACATCCATGCTGGGACACACTCTCCCACTCTCCTCACTTTTCAGCACGCTTTCACTGTGCACTTGGTTTCACTTTACTTTATTATAGCCCTGAGGAAGCCCCAGGTCAGACGGCCGATGTAAGGAGGCGAAACACGTGTTGGCTACAAAATGTTCTCACCAGGCTATGATACACGACAACAATAAATTGGATTTTACTCAAAGAATTTTTTATGACTATCTAGATGAGAGGTACCTGCAAGCAGAGGGGACTCAGGAGTGACCAGGGCACTTGGAAGGTGAATGCCGTCCAATGTCGGGTGTTGCAGGATGGGTGACGATGACCTTGACTGTGCAGCTGTGAGGACCAGGCGATGCTGAGGAAGACCAGGTCCCACGAAGGAAGTAGAGCGCTGAGGGGTCGGTGTCCGGTGGGAACACCAACAAGCCTTGGCAAATGCAACCAACGCAGGAATTGAAGAAGGAGCAACGTGCGGACAAGCAGGGGAGTCAGGGCAGACCACGAGCAATCAGGGGAGCCCAAAAGAAACAAAGGGGACCCTCAAGTGACCCACAGGACGGAGGCACTGGAGTTGCAAGAGGACCTGAATCAGCTCACCAAAAGATGCAGGCCATGATGCGGTGTGGCTGAAGATTCTGGCCACTGGATGTGCTCAAGGTTGGTGCTAATTGGAGCCCGAAGATCTTCTTTGAAGGAAGCCAACAAGCCTTTGCAGCTTCAAGTTGACGAAGTGCATAGAGGTTCGGTTATTGCAACCCCCACGGTGATACTGGCCTCAAACTTGGTGAGAGGGCAGGGCAGGCCTCGGGAGATGTGGAAAACCACCACCTGTGTTTGCAGACCCTTACAGAGTCCGAAGGAGCTCAGGATCAGCAAACCGGTCGACTTAGTTGCTCTGTGCCTGCTAATGCAGGAAAGGGACTCCTTCACTCCAATGGAGATGCATTCAGGTGTCCTTGATGCCCACAGGCCATGGAAGGTTCCTGTATGGTGCACAGGCACAGGTGATGCAGCAGACTGGAAAAGAGACGAAGTAGAGCCCAAACAAAGTCCACGGTGCCCAGACAGTAGAAGACGTGGTGTCTGATCTGAATCTAATCCCACAACAAATCTAGGGACCTACACCCAAGTAAGCCATTAAGTAGCCTAGGGAAAGGGTTGGGCTGATTCAGGGGACCCTCCCAGTGTTAGTTACTCCCATGTCCTTTGTCCGGTTTCGCGCCAGATTGAGAGCCAACGGCTCCCAAGACTGGTTTGAACTGGACAATGCACCGGGGCAACAAATTTGCCCCTTATGCTGACTTAGTGGCGCTGGCATGCAAACTCGCCCGGTCCCCATACACTAAATCCTGTCTGGGAGGTTCTGCCTTCTCCTGCTCAAGCTTGGCTGAGCAGCAGGAGGACAGAAATGTGTCTCTGGTCAACAACAACCATTTTGTGCTGTCCGGGTCTAGAAGGTTGGCACCGGCAACAATGAGAGCCTAATGGAGGTCTCTTCCAGTGCTTGAAATCATACCTCCCACACCGTTTCTGGTGTGGAGTATGATTCCAACATGCTTGATACCAAACGTGATAGGATTCGTTGCAGCCGTTTTCGAGATGGTCATCGCCTAATTACGCAGTGCCTCTCTATATGGTATATGGCTGCTTCACTGACAACCCGGTAGAATGGATTCTGTAGGCTGTAGATGTGCCCTGCTCACGCAGGGGCACCCTCTCACTTAGAAACAAGCACCCTGCCTTCAGGGTTGCAAAGGCCTGCTATAGGGGTGACTTATAGGTTTTAAGTGCAGTGACCCTAGATATTGGGAACCTATACCTTTAGTAAGTGGTGCTAGCACCAGCTTACACAGGCTGCGATGGCATTCAAGGGCATAGATTACACCCCGCCATTTTCAAAGATCACCATTGTGATTCCCTATTCCAAGTCTACATTATCTTCAAGGATCCCCTCTGGCACACAGTGACACATGAGAAGGCAGGACATTAAGAGGATGAAAACTGAGAAATACAAGAAAGAAAAACAGAAGGCATGCCTTATTGTAAATGATCATAATTGTTCAGTAAAAGTCTCCCTCATACAAAAGAAACTGCACTTAAAGCAAAGAGAATTATAAGCCTCGACTACAAAACCGATGCCGTACAAAAAGAAAGGCGCAATGCAAACCTTCCTCACAAAGAAAAGTACAACCAGGGATGGAAGGAGGAGGACAAGCCTGTGTCACAAAATTGATGCAACACGGGAAGCAATAAATAGCAGAACCACCCATCATAAAGAAGATGCATTATGAAATGCATGAACAGTACAAATCCTTCCTCACAAAACACGATGGCATAAGCAACAGCGGCACTTAATATTAGATGTAGCACGTGAATCAAGCATCAGTGCACGCCCTCCCATAACAGAAACAGCGTGGCCGGCAGCTGGGCACAATTGTACACATTGGTAGAAGGCTACTCAAGGGGCAGTAAACCAGGAGCAAGTTAGAGACATTGAGGCATCCCAGCCCAGCCCAGCCCCACCTATTGCCATGTAAGCCTCTCTCACGAAAACAGGTGATTGATATCAGCAATTAGACACCTGCTGAACGAAAGGTGTGGAGCATGGGTAACAGTGAAGGATTGGTGTGCATAGATTCAAAGTGGTGTTCATGTATATGACATCTCCAGCCAGCGGAGGATTTTTAGTGTTATAATTTGGCATAGAGGAAAGTCAAAACAATGATTTCTAATCCCACAGTCCCACTCTTAGAAAGTACAAAAAAAACTGCAAGTCCCACAATTCATCATTATGATGGCTAAAAAGCGAGCACCGGATCCTTAAGACAAGGGGGGGATCAATTGACAGCTATATGTGTGTGTGTGTGTATACATATACTACTCCCCGGTGTCGTGCTAATCTTGAAATTGGATAATTAAACTGCAACACCTTCCATACTTCTAGTCAATGTTGCATCACTGCATTGGATTATGGACTTTGAAACAAATGCTTAAGGCGAATGTCTGACCGTGTTTCTCTATGAGCACATCTAAGTGGGTTTCAGGGCTAATTGAAAGATCTAACATTTATATATATGTTGATGAATATTTAGTCTAACATTGTGTGCAGTTAGCATCATAATGTGAGCAGGGCCTACCCTTTTAATTACAGTAGTCATGCAAAGTTGTTATTGAAGTGTCTTTTAAATTAGAATGCGAAAACACTTACAGAAGTTGTCATAATCTCAAAATGCAGATCATCTAGGAGCATCCGCCTTCACTGGCACTGAACTGCATTAGACTCTACCAGTCCCTTTCCAGAGGTCCCTGCACAGCTGGCCAGTATGAGTGGTGCACTTGACTCTGTGCCCTGGGTCAGCATGCCAGTAGACTTCAAAGGCTTCTAGCATCCAGTACCTAAATAGCAACAATGCTGTTTTCAGGGACTCCACCTGCGTGCATTCCCCCGGGAGCAATGAATGGGGCAGATTAGGCGTCCAGATTTACAAGTGTTGGGAGGTTCGAATGCTGCTTCCAGTATGTGGCCCTGTTCAGCTCCAGAGAGCGAGGCCTCACAGTACAGACTGCAATAATGTTGCGAGGTTTTTCATGCTTTCAGCTCGGTGAAAAACAGGCGGCCTTCCACAAGCTGTTCATTTTTTAGGCATGAGGGTCCCTCCCTTGGACAGTGAAGCCTGGGGGCCCACCGCACTGCCGGTGCTGCGGGGCCTTGTGTTACGCCCCTAAGTAGTGGTGACGTGCACACATTTGAGGGAGTACTTGCTTCTTAGAGACTGTGTGTGCTTGTAGGAGTGGTGACAGGCACACCATTAAAGCTTTGGGAAAAGTGCCCAGACTACACAGCCTGTTTTTCAAAGTAACAGTGTGCTTGTAAGAGCGGTGACATGTACGCCATTAAAGTTGTGGGGTAAGGTGTCCTTGATTTGCATAGAGCGTCCCTGATGCAGTGGTGATGCACACCATTAAAGCACATTGGAAATTACCTTCCAGCGCTGTTTTTAGCCATTATCAGTGATTGGTACACTTTCTCTGCATATGCAAGTACTTACAGCAATATACAAATCTTTCTCTTCAGTGATTTGCTCACTCTCAAGTTACGTGATTAAGGGTTTTGTTTATTTCATTTACAGCTTTGAGGTTTACGTGTTTCTATTGATTTGCAAGCATTGTGGTGTAAGCATGAATATTGCTAGCACAATTACAACCCTACCTCCATTTCTATGTCAGCAGGTGAACCGCCTATAGAACGAGAGGATTGGTTTGACTGCTTTGAAAAGTATTTGGTAACGTTTGATGGCACAAGATTTCCGGCACTTAGGAAAAAGGCTTTGTTGCTAGGAGCACTGGGACAAGAGGGCCAACCTATATTAAAATATCTGCCTGGAACTCGCTGATGAAGTTGAAGATATATAAAAGATGCTATCTTGAAGTTGCGTACTAGGCTTGCAAAACAAGACAATATAGTTATGCACAGGCATACATTTTACACGCAACCACAGCAGGCCACAGAACCAGTTGATGAATTTGAATTGAGATTGAGAGAGCTATCTACAAAATGTCAGTTTGGCCAAGTGCAGAAAGAGATAAGGGACCTGTTAATAGTACAGTGCAATAGCAAAAAAGCACAAGAAAGTTTGTGGGCTGCAGGCAATCCAACTTTAAAGGAAGCTATTGTTGTAGCAAAAGTGGTAGAGGAGTCTGAGAAGTGCGTGAGGGAAATTAAAACTGTCCAACAAGAAAAAGGGGCTGAAGTGGCAACTATGCAGTGCGACCTAGAGGGTATTAATGTTGTGCACAGTAAGTCTAACTCAGGAGGGGCTAATGTTAATAAGACAAAGCCAAGTAAGGGGGTGATCACTACATAGAAAAACTTCACAGGGCTATGTCATAGGCGTGGACGTACATTTCACTTTGCAGACTCGAAGAACTGTTTTGCACAGGGGAAGGAGTGCCATAAGTGTAGAAAGAAGGGGCACTATGCACACATGTATAAAGCTGTCACTAAGAAAGTATCTTTAGTAGAAGAAGAAGATACTGAACATAGTGTATTGATGGTAAAGGAGAATGACTCTATAATTGTGGTGAAGAATAGGATTCGGCCAAAAGCAGATTTTGATATCAATGGGAACATCTTGTCTTTAATGGTGGACACAGGATCACTATACACTATTATTCCCAAACAAGTGTTTGATTTGATGTGCAATGACGTGATGTTAATTCCTCCCGACGTTGTCCTGAAGGGTTACCAGGGTGTGAGTATTGGTGTGTTGGGTTATATGGAGGCTGTGATTAAGTTTGAAGGTAGACAGACAACTGGCAAGGTGTACATTGCTCCAGAAGGACCAGCTATACTGGGGTGGACTCATCAATAGGATTTGAACATCAGGGTGAATCCTAGGGCGGAACAAGAAGTCATTATTATTGATGATATCGAACTGCAGGGCATACTCAATCACCAAGTTTAAGTTGAAGGTACTTGTAGAGCGCTTATAGACCAAGCGGTTTCTTGGCGCTGAGGACATAAGTGAATAGAGAGATGTCTACTCGGCTAAAGCCTGTAGGAAAAGCCAGGTCTTCAAGGCCCTAAGAAACTCCATATAGAGAGCAATAGTCCTAATACTAAGGGGTAAGGAATTTCAAAAGGAGAGGGCTAAGAAGGAAAAACTCATGCCGCCATGTTTCTTCTTTCTACAGAGGGGAATGTACAAAAGATGTTTAGATAAGGACCGGAGGTTGCGGGTGGGGACGTAATGTTTGAGTATAGCGGCTACAAAGGCAGGCGCAGTGCCAGCTGAGGCCCTGAAAATCAGACAACCAAGATTAAAAAGGGAACGTTCGGCAAGTGGAAGCCAATGTAAAGTTTTTAAAAGTGGAGTAATGTGATGATGTCTGGGCAGTTTATAAACCAACCTTGCCGCCTGGTTCTGGATTAGCTGGAGGCGGCGAAGCTCGCACGCCGGTATTCCGACATACAGAGCATTCCCGTAATCCAGACGAGATATAACCATGGCTCGCAAGATTAGTTTAAGTGCCTCGATAGAGAAAAAACTGGCAATTTTGCATATGGTACGTAGGTTAAGAAAGCAGGATGAGACCACAGCACTAACTTGATTATGCATGGAAAGGTCGCTGCTAACTTTAATGCCAAGGCTTTTAACAGAGGGAGAGGGAGGCGGGCCAAAAGAAGAGGGCCACAAAATTGGAGGACCACGGACTGGAAACACCACCCGTAAGTACAAGCTCAGTCTTATTGGGATTGAGCTTAAGGTGGTTAAAATTCATCCAGTCACTGTTCATCCACTCCAATCACCATTCACGGGTATTTGAAGGAAGGCTAGGGGAGGCCATTGGGTTTTTGCATGAAATAAGGATAAAGGAAAATTATCTGCCAGTAAAACATATTGTACGAAGAATACCAATGATAGCCAGAGCACAGACAATATAAAGCAAATGCATGATGATAAGGTCATAGAACTGTGAGGTGGCCGAATGGTTGTCTCCAGTTGTTATCACCAAGAAACAGATGGTTCACTACGATTGTGTGTGAACTTGAGAAACTTAAATGAAAGTGTAATTATGGACAAGTTTCCACTTCCAAACATAAATGAGATCATATTAATGCTGTCAAGGGGAAGAGTATTTTCAAAACTTGATTTTAGTAGTGCTTATCAACTGAATAAGCTTCGTTCCAATTCAAAGAAGTACACGTCCTTTGTAACAACAGAAGGAACATTTCAATTCAACAGGCTTCCATTTGGGTTGTGTTTGGCGGCCAGTGCTTTTCAAAGAATTATCACGAAGATTTTACAGGACATCAACAGAATAGTCTGGTCTTGTAGTTCCTATAAACCTATATAAGATCTGCGCGTTTAGACAACATACACTTTAGGTATGTCCATTTGTCCATACTGATTCTAGACACCCCTAACTGGTATGTTAGCCTGCATACCAGCTAGCTCACAGTGCCACTAGAAACCCCTCTTACCAAGGAGAGAATAGTTCATTGCAACTATGGAACATGACAACCATGTCCCATCAGGGATCGTGGAAACTATACTTCTTTTCGCTCAGTCACTGGTGCTCACTTCGTCTCAGAGAGATACACAGAATAAACAGTGGTGCCATTTTTCAAAAGCATTTATTGAACCAGTGTCATTCTACTGTAAAATAGGTGCGCTGAAACAACCATTAGCCAGTAACCGATATAAATGATTATAAGCACTAACAGAGTATAAGTATGGTAGGTTTCTACCATTGTGCTAAATCAATGAATACCGGCAAGTCTATAAAATACATGACAGTAATAAATGCATACTCCAACCATGCGTTGAGGGTCGCATGGTAGGAGTACGCATTTATTAATGTACCTAGCATATATGTGGGTGTAGGCCAAGAATCCCTCTAGGATAAAGTCAACCCCATTACCTGAAGTGAGAGACTGTGGGACCCCCATCTTGGCCTCGAGATGGACACCTCGCAAGGGATGTCAGACCACTGCAAGCTGCAGTGTCTGCCCGCAGGAGCCTCAGCGTCTTGTGTCAGTTTGTCACCATGGAAGTCCTGTTCTCCTCTTTCTATCTCAGCAAGAGATGGTGTATATATATACCCAAAGTGATACCACAGGGGATATACCTTGCTGTGTCATGTTGGACTGAGATGACGAAAGGAATTACCATTAAACATAGTTATTATGCAGGAGATGGTAGGCCTGCTGTGATTCCAAGAATCCTCATGCATATGAATTGAGGCTTAAGCTTTTCGGAGAAAACCCCATGTCATCTTTGTGACATTTTCATTAAAAGGTCAGTGCTAAGAATTGTTATGTAGTGTAATGCTAGGGGAGAATATAGGTGAAAGGTTAGGTGACTGAGCCTATATTGGGGTACTCAAATGGAACAGAACAGTCTTTTTTTTCAAGATGATATCGTAATTTATGGAACTGATGGGCAGGATCACAATAGAACATTGGGGGAGGTGTTATCCCGCCTGAGCGAGTGAGATTGACTTTACAGAAGGAAAAATGTGTGTTTGTAGTATCGCAGATAGACTATTTGAGGTACCGTATTATAAGTGAAGGAATACAACCCGAACTAAATCTGGTCTGTGCAATAGTGAATATAAAAGTGTCGGGGATAAATTAATATTTTTCACAGCAGTGGTGGAGTACTACTCCAAGTTTGTACAGGATTTTGAACATAAGACGGAGCTATTAAGAGAACTGTTGAGGAAAGGAGGTAAGTTCATATGGGGTGAAGAGCAGCAGAATGCTTTTAATGTGATAAAAGAGAATATTGAACATGCTGGGATTATTTTTTACAGTTTAGAACTGAGTTACACACAGTACGTACTGTTGATGCCAGTGCGGTGGCTATTGGGTGGTTTTGGCACAGGACCACGGGAGGCAACTGTGGCTTTTGCCTCACATTTGTTGACGGATGCTGAGAGGAATTACTCAGGGATAGAGTGCAAAACACTAGCAGCTGCATGGGCCACTTAACATTTTAGGGTATTTATGTGGGGTACAGTTTTTACGCTAAGAATAGACCATAACCCCTCCTTAAAGTGTTGGGTCCAGATAGAACAAGAAATTGTTCAGGGAGATTGGCACGTTTGGCTGTGAAATTGTAGGATTTTTCATGTCAAATAAAACATGTTCCTGGGTGGAGAAAGAAAGTAGCAAACTGCCTCTTGAGATTACCGGACACCAAGGCTGTGTGTGAAGAATTGGAAACTGAGGAAGTTGTAGCCAATCTTGGCAACATTACTGAGGGCTTAGGTAATTCCATCTCCAGAGCTGAATGGGTCGTAAGCATGCAGAATGACGATACACTTAAGGGTGTCATGAGGATGTTGAAGGAAGGGGTATCGAGGGAAAGTACTATACCTGAAAGACTTAGACCTTTTTATAAAATACATAGTGAGTTGTCCATACAAGGTGAGGGTGTGGGTTTCAGAGGTGAGAGGTTTGTACCACCCGAGTCTCTCGGAAGCAGGTTGTTTTGTCTTAGCGCATAAGGGGCACCTAGGGGAGACGTTAACTGGTAGGAGATTGAAGGAAAGGTTCTGGTGGCCAAGTATGGACAGACATATAAAGGAATGGGTTGAGAAATGTGATTGTTGTAGATAATCAGAGAAACAATTACGGGAGGGTTTTGGTAAAATGGATCGTGTGCAACATATTGTTGGGGCTGATGGTGCATGGGAGAGGGTTTGTCTAGACTTTATTGGTCCTTTCAATTTGCACGAGCATGAAAGATTTGAAGCAGTGTTGGTGGATGCTGGATCAAGGTGGGTGGAAGTAGTGTTCAAAAAATCCATTACCATTGAATTAATGATTAATGTTTTAAGTGAAGCTTTCAGGAGAGAAGGAATACCATTGGTAGTCCTTACTGACAATGGAACACAACTCGAGGGAGATGGAACCATTTTTGGGAAAAGTGGGTTTAACACATGCATGTACCTCTATAATTCACAAGGAAATGGGTTGTGTGAGAGGGTAAAACAAAATGGTGAACAGAACAATGCAGTTAGCTTCAAGCATACCCGTTCAGAAAGATATTAAAGAGATATTGTAGGCATATCTCACAACAGTGTATGATGGTATGGAGAAGAGTCCTTTTAAATTAATGTGCGGCAGACAACTGGGCACCTAGTTGGTCCTGTCATGGTTGGTGAGGAAATACACAAGATATTATGAGAGTTGTGGGAGGTGGTGCCCTAATTATTTAGGAGGGTGATAGGGTAAAAGTAAAACCAGGAGAAGTGAAGAAGGGGTTGTACAAGTTGAGAGGTCCCTATAAGGTTGAATGTGTAGGGGGAAATAGGCTAAAGTTACACAATGGTCAGACGTGGGATCTTAGTAGGGTGGCGGTCTCTCAGAAACATGGTAAGTGTAAGGAGAATTCAAGGGAAATGAAGGAGATTGAATCCCCCTGGTCATTAAGGCAATGAATAGAGTTGTACATTCATGTTGTGCACCCTCTTTTACGCGTTAAAACAGCATTGTACAAGGAGTGTGGATTGTCATTAGTGGTTGCCTTATATTGTGTTCTTCCTTGTGTATTTTTTTCAACTCTCCCCTGCCCCTTTACTGGATGTGTGGTGTTTACTCGTGTGTTCGCTTCACTTATGGAAAGTTTCGTTCTTCATCTTCAGGTTGAGTTAGTTTGTACTTCATTGTTATTCTTTTGTGTCAATAAGAAGAAAAGGAGATGTGGTATAATATTTTCAGGCAGTCTCAGTCAGGCTGAGACTGCTATGACATGGGTATAGTTCTGTGTGACATATTGAACATCCCTTGGTTCAGCAGTTGACAGGATTGTAATTGCGCCTGGCCGTGACAGTTGGGTAATGACTGTCTCTGATGAATAAAACTTAACAGAGTAGTGCTAAGACAGTGTCCCTTAATTATTTTACCACAAATATACTGAAGGGGCATTCAGTCAGGCCTCTTAATATATTTATCGTTTTTCGACTCATTGACACTCCATTTCCACCCACTCCAGCATACATTATGGTCTGTCCTCTTCAGCCATTGGACAACTTAACTATAGTGACTACATTATTCTATTTCACAAGGAACTGATCCAGATTTTTAAGTAGCTCCCTTCTGGGTCAGGGACTACTATGAGAATCTGTGCTTTCTGGGACCAAAACATATTTTTGCTTTTAGACAGTGTGTGCTTTCTTATGTTGATCAGAGCACAGCAGCTTCTTCAGCAATATAGTTTTGCAAAAATCGTAACAGAATACGCATTGATAAAGTCAAAAGGTTGGTAGCCGATGCCATACATATTGGCTTTGCCAATGCTGATTTCCTAATCTGTGTTCTTACCCAGCAGGCATCAGTAATTTATTGTGTATATAAAATAATATATTTGACTTTTCTTTTATATTGTACTAGTTTGTAAGATGTGTTTTAGAACTGTTCTAAAAGTTCCTGCGGCCCATCAGGCTTCGGTGGAAGATGCAGTGAGTCATGATTTGCAGGGCACAGTCTGCAGCACAATGTTAGCTGGAGGGCACCATAACTAGATTTAAGCACATCAAAGATGACATCACTGCCAGTGCCCTTTTTCGCCCCCCCCCCCCTCCTTACTGAATGTGCTGATTCACCTCATGACCTTAGGAACATGCCACCCAGGACTAATGGAGATCACCTGTAAGTGATCTGGTCTTTTGTGTAGCAGAAGCCGTTGTACAAGTAGGCCAGAGAACCTCCATTCCAGGAGTGCCCACTCATATCATTTATACTTACTAATGCACACACACTAAAAAAATTACCTCAAATATAACGAACCACCGTGCCAAATCTACCTCACACAAAGACAAACTTTCACACTTCCAAGGCATGTGCAATCCACAGACTATGTACCTTGGCCAGAGCAAAACATGAAGCCAAAATCAACCCCGTTAAAAACCAGCCCACACTGCAGGAGTCGGCGACTAGATAGACACAAGAGACCCACCCTGCTCTTTAAGCAGCCTGTGGCAAAATGCCTGTCCTACCCTGACCTTGTCTGAACCGCCATCACAGCCAACATACCATCCACACCTCCATATACCCACAATAATAAAAAAAAAGTATTTTCATACTATTCTCACTATCAACACCTACTTTGGTCTGAGGTGGTAGTTTCAGTATCATGATAAGAAGGAACATCACGCAATTGACGCTTCGACCCAATACCAAGGGTAGAAGACACAACTTATAAGTAAGCATTCAACATCACAATATATTTTTTTTAATTCTGAGAAATTTCCACCGATGCTTTTATTCTAAATAAGTGCATTTTAAATAATTCTGCTTTGGTGAAACCTCTCTTCTTCTGAGAGGAGGATTGTTTAGCACTTTCTCCATACAACAACTGGTGAAGTCAATGACTTCACCTTTCTTACGTATTGTTTGGGGGAGATAAGCTGCGTTAAATTACCTGTGCCTGTCTTGAAAGGCATTAATAAAGAACGAAAACCGTTTCTTGCTTCCAGGAAATATCCTTTTTGGCAACAAAAGGTAGATTTGCTTGCCAAAGGTTCCTGGCCTTACGAGCAATCAATACTAATAAAAAAATGAACAATGACAAGGCACAATAGCTTGGGCGGAGGGGGGTGAAATATGGCCCGGTACAGTATTATGTACATGGTGATCTTTAATAACTTAGCACTGTTGCTGGGAAAAGTGAAAATTACATTACGGGGATTGGGTGCAAGCAGCAAAATTGGCCTTCAAAGAACCTAATGCAAGATTTTATATCTATCATCTAACTCCATAATTTCAAAAACAGCACTTCTCTTTACCCACCCAGACATGAAGATTGTTGTCCTCATTTGACTTTGTTGTCAAAAAGAGCTAGTAGCAAAGGTGCTTAACCCAAACCACCCCTCTGCTCTAGTGTGTCATTGACTCGCTCTAGCCCTAACTTTTTATCACAAAACATATATTTTATCTTCAGTATGTCATAAGTATGTTCAGTGCTGGGACAAAACAGTTCACAGCCTACCGCCAACACATGTTGTAGAACTTTCTCAAGGCTCAAATTGGTTTTGTGCTTGAACCGATTCCTGATCAGGATCTGGGTGGGGGACAGCATAGTTGTATGCAGTCTCCATTTGCCTCATAGGCACTGAAGACACACGGTCACAAAACTAGAAGAAGGTGCAGTCCTCTCTGTGGAAATTGAACGACCACTCAAATTCGCATGTGAAGATGTTTTAGTGAAAGCAATCAATCAATCAATCATGCCATTTGTATAGCGCACTACTCACCCGGGAGGGTCTCAAGGCGCTTGGGGGGAGGGGTATGCTACTGCTCGAACAGCCAGGTCTTGAGTTGTTTCCTGAAGGCGAGATGGTCCTGGGTCAGCCGAAGGTGGATGGGGAGGGAGTTCCAAGTCTTGGCAGCCAGGTAAGAGAAGGAACCCTTTCAAGAAGTATTTCTGTGAAATGTGGTGGGACTTCTCTTTACTATCATAGTTTCTACACAAATATTTGCACAGTGTGGTGCGCCTTAAGTAAATCAGTGTCCTTTCAATTTTTGCCTTGTCTGTCTTCATAGCTACCCTCTTAGCATACGTAAAGTGGGGCTTCATTCCAGAACGCCTGTGGCACCTAAATTCAGGTCTTAAAACTCATAAAATAATACCAGTCCTACAGGTCTAATGACTTGAATATTGTACTCCTCCTAATTGTAATATTCTTGACCTGTGGTATATAAATAAATAATACCGGATCTAGGTTTGACTGGACATAGCAATAACAGATAGCTCAATAAATAAGAGTCAAGATTCGAGGTAGTAGGAGTTTGCAGGTTTAATACAGCATAAGGACAGGAACAGGACAACCTGCACAGGAATAGGATGGCAGCGCTGCCTGGGACAGGATCAAGGGAAAGGATAACTTTTAATAACAATGCACAAGCATATATACTAAAACAGTTACATTTCAGTGAATACAGTAGGCGGAGCAGTGGGTGTGGTCAATAGCAGT
Organism: Lissotriton helveticus; assembly: GCF_964261635.1. Lineage (NCBI taxonomy): Eukaryota > Metazoa > Chordata > Amphibia > Caudata > Salamandridae > Lissotriton > Lissotriton helveticus. The sequence goes on along the minus strand of NC_136059.1, from coordinate 160,217,516 downwards.
CGCGAAAGATAAGGGTGAAAGTAGGTGTAACAGGAGGCGTATACATAGACATGTGATGTAAACGTAACAGAATATGTCATAAATGGGGCGGAAACATGGAGGGGGCTACCTAAGGAGCCGGGACCTCTAACCTAATGGTGCGCGCAAACTGACAATGACGTGTTACTAGGAGAAGCTGGGGGCTATGAACTCTGTGCTAGGAGTAGAGACGGAAGTCTGGAGAGTCAGGGCGACATGTACCTAAACCCTATCTAGTATCTAATGTTTAGAGAACATGTTGATATAAACTAAGAGTCAGGAGGGGAGAGGCTAACAGACTCTAAGACTGGAGCATGCATTATTCTACATGTAGTGCGTGTTGAAGAATATTAAATGACCATTAATACAGTATTTCTCTTACATGGAGACGTAAAGGCTAGACAATGACGGAAACTATTGATGCGATTCAGTAGCTTAGGAATGCAGAGAAGGAGGGCTGAACTGATAACTAGAATCATAACATACTCTTGGCAGACTCGTAGGCAGAGCCAGGCCGAACCGGGCACTGCGAGGCAGGAAGTAAGTGAAGGGTCGAGGATACAGGTGGGGGCTGTATCGCTCCTCAGCGAGGGTTCAGGAGACAGGAGCTGAATCTGGTGTCCGGGCCCTTTTGAGGCCTAGAAACGGGGACTTTTCAATGAAATAACGTGCACACTGAGAAACGTGGCAACGTAACTTTACATAGGCCTGATACTCGTAGCTTTCACGAGAACTGGGAACTGGCATACTAGGGATGGACACAACTGTAAGTGCGTCTTTAATCAAACATGGGGGATACATATGCATATTAATCATGCACACATAGCATAAGATGGGGGACACGTAGGGACACAGAACATGGCAAAATTTACTTTTCCACAGACCCATCCATATACTAGTCTCAAATCATGTGGTCAATGGCCAATATTTTATTTCACAATCGCCTCTTTCTTCATTTAAAAAAAAAAAATCTTTTATTATTTTGTTTTATTACAACAGTGACAACAGCCATCTGCATTACAAATATTACATGTATAGTACTTAGGTGATACCTATTAGATATATTCGGACAACAGTTGCATGACGATTATTTATACAATAGTCATGTAGATACAATAGTTCTGACTGAATAATATTAAATCAGTGCCTCTTCTTAGTGCCCAGTCTTTATGGATAGTTGATGCGAATATTGTTTTGTGTCTACACCCCCCGCCCCCTCCTCCACAGGCCCCTCCTCCCTCGGGGGGAGGTTGACACCAGGAGCTGGAGTTCCCTGCAGCAGGGACCAGTGTAAGCTGTGGTTGCGATATCAAGGGGTAGTAAAAGGGGATGGGAACTTGGAGTAGAGCTGGAGCACATCAACCCACGAGTACACGTTTGCACGCTTGTTACGCCTATTCCCTTGGCCTTGACCATCTTTTTCTTATCAATATACCTTTCTGGGGCAGTGGTATACAATGGCTGGTGTCACAGTGGCAGCTCTGGTTGACCCCGAGACCCTTCTAACATGTACAGTGTTACTCGTCTGGAGCAGGCGCCATTGCAGGCTTGACTAGTGGGTACTCATATGTCTGCAGTTCTAAACGTATCGCTTCCCATTGCGCGGCAATTGGTGTTTTCGTAAGTCCTATGGTCTCTTCACGGCTAATTGCTATGCTTTCTGCTCTAGCCCACGCAAGTATGGAGTGTCGTCAAGCTTGGATGTGGGGGGGGGGGGGGGGGTTCGGACGCCTTCCAGCGCTCTGTGATTAGCCTTTTGGGTGTTAATATGCCAAGATCTAGAAACCTAAAAGTAACCTTGGTGTTACGTGTCCGGCGAAACTAATGTAGTAAATACACAGGCCATTCATAGGGGATTACCCTCTCAGTGCTGTGATGTAATGCTTCTGCTACCCCTCCCAGTATGTAGTTAGGCTGGTGCAGCTCCACAGCATATGCACCATGACTGAGCACCTGGGACAGGCAGAATCAGTACGATGAATGTATCTGTTGAGTTTGGCTGGCGTGTAATACACTCTGTGTGTAATGGCGCATGTTCCTAGGGATCTTAACTGGGCTGGCCAACACTTGCCCCCATTCCTTGTCTGAAAATTGCCTGCCCTGGTCTCCCTCCCACTTGCCCCGGAGGGAGTCTAACTTGACCGTTGCATGCTGGCGCAGTGATGCTGCGAACCACCGCGTCAAATGTCTACCTCGTCCCAAGTCACCTCTTTCTTCATTATCACATATGAGAGGACCTTTAAGTATGTAAGTCCAGAATGTCTGCTGTACAATTATTTTTGTTTGATTTAATAGACTAACCTTTTGCTAATAAGAATATAAGAATCTAGCCCACATATAGGGGACACAATTACCCCGACTTGACTCTCAGTTCAATAATATTGTCACAAGGACAGGAACTGGAATGTTCCTTAGTTCATGTTTCGTAACTCTTAACTTTTAATTATTATATTACTAAACCATGATGTGGTAGCGCATTGTCATTTATAGACCGCACATTTTCCATTGAAAGGCTATATACCCCCCCACTGACATGCAGTTTTACTGATCAATCCCTATAGCATGCAAATGATGTGTCGAATTGGGGTTTTTGCAAATATTTATCATTTACACATCACCAAGTCCATTTTTCTTATTATTTTAATCCTGTTAATTCTTTGCTTCATAGTTACAAAAAATGTGCTTTCCTGACTGCTGTTTTTGAAATATATATGTAGTTCAACTACAAATTATGTAAATATTGTGTTTTAGAAAAAAGAGGATATCCTATAGCTTTTCATTCTACACTCCTGTGTCAGACAGTTCACTTTGCAAAATCATCTACCTTTGCAGTCAGAGAAAGCAAAGTAAAGGGCAATATCCAGAAAAAAATATACAGCAACTTGGAAGAAGACATACGCTGACATTTGACCTCTGTCTTTGAATGCACAGCAAATGTGACAAGATAAAAACAAGATTTAAAGGCATCTTTATTGCTCATTTATTTCCTAAATGAACAGAACACCTGTTCTTTTCTAGCTCCAAGCTCTCTCACAAGAAAGGACCTGTAGGCCCTAAAAATAGCTTTCCGGGTCACCACATTATAGTGAGAGATTGGTTGCAACAGTACAGTTCTGAAAATTCAAAGAAATACATGCCATTGGAAGTTATACACAGCAGAAAAAAATAGCTCCATTACGCGATTATCAAGGCGATAATGGTTCGTCGAGGGAGGGGACAAGAGGGGGTTCACAAATATTGCCCCGATATGCATTCCATTTATCCCATACCGCCATCCAGTTTTGGGGGCAGCTGCGTGCAACGTAAACCGTTTTTTCCCATAGCATACTCCAGTCCATGTCCACTTTCCATGCACCCAGTGTAGGCGGCGTAGTCGCTCCCAATAAACGGCCAATATTTCTTTTGGCCACTATTTGACCATGGGTTGCACAGAGTTTGCCCTTGCTGATGAGGTCCATGGGTTCCCACAGGTTTAAAAGGCACCTATTGGCTTCGGGTCGAATCACTAACCCCTAGACCGTACTCATACACTTGTGCACCTTGCTCCAGTATTCCTGAATCGCCACACATTTCCATATAATATGCATAAAGGAGCCGTCAAGTCCGCACTGCCTCCAACCCAGCCCTTCGTTAGCCCTACCCATGCATACCAGCCTGGGACCAGAGATATAGATCTGGTGTAAAATCTGTAGTTGGACAAGTCAGTCTAGACGAATTTGCAACTTCCCTAGGGGAAGACACTGCCTCCTGCCATTCTTCATCCAGTTCTAGCCCGTCCTGCTGCCATCACCCTGTGGAAAAGTAAATTTTGCCATGTTCTGTGTCCCTACGCCTCATCCATCACATGTTATGTGTGCATGATCAATATGCATATGTTATTCCCCATTCCTGATTAATGTCGCAATTACAGTTGTGTCCACCTCTAGTATGTTAGTTTCCAGTCCTCGTGAATACTACGAATATCAGGCCTATGTAAGTAATGTTGCCACGTTTCTCAGTGTGCACGTTATTCAATTATAAAGTCCCCGTTTCTAGGCCTCAAAAGGGCCCGGACCACAGATTCAGCTCCTGTCTCCTGAAAGCCTCGCTGAGGAGCGATACAGCCCCCACCTGTATCCTCGACCTTTCACTTACTTCCTGCCTAGCAGTGCCCGGTGCACCCCGGCTCTGCCTCTCAGTCTGCCAAAAGTATGTTATAGTTCCCGCTATCAGTTCAGTCCTCCTCTTCTGCATTCCTAAGCTACTGAACTGCATCAATAGTTTCCGTCATTGTCTAGCCTTCTCGTCTCCATGTTAGAGAAATACTGTATTTAATGGTCATTTTATATTCTTCACGCACTACATGTAGAATAATGCACGGTCCAGTCTTAGAGTCAAGTTAGCTTTTCCCCTCATGACTTCTAGTTCATATCAACATGTTCCCTAAACATTAGATACCAGAGAGGATTAGGTACATGTCGCTCCGACCCTCCAGACTTTAGTCTCTGCTCCTAGCACAGAGTTCGTAGCCCCAGCTTCTCCTAGTAATACGTCATTGCTAGTTTTCGCGCACCATTAGGTTAGAGGTCCCGGCTCCTAAGGTAGCCCCCTCCTATGTGTCCGCCCATTTATGACATATTCTGTTACGTTTCGCATCACATGTCTATGTACACTCCCAGTTACACCTACTTTTACTGTTATCTTTCGCGACTGTTACACGTCACGCCTTCTACTCCACCCACTGTTACGCCTACTGCAATGTAATGCTATGTGTTTGCGCTATGTATATATGCCTGTATCTTGTTATTAAATGTTAGCCTGCTCATTCCCTGCTCATTCCAAGCTTATCCCAGATCCTGCCCCGGCAGCTGCCGGGCCTCTATTCCCCTGCTGGGCCCCAGTGGTCCTGCCGGGCCTTATTGTCCTATTCCTATGCAGGTTGTCCTGATCCTGTCCCTATGCTGTAATAAACCTGCACAACTCCTACTACCTCGAATCTTGACTCTTATTTATTGAGCTATCTGTTATGCTATAAGCCTAGTCAAAAATAGGGTATTATTTATTTATTTACCACATAATGGCGCCCGAACAGGGACTTGCCCTTTCCCCACGCGTCGGTGAAGCCACGCCGACCCCCTGACCCTCTGCAGTCGTGACGGAACTCTTCTGGCCAAGTGCAGATATTTCTGCTTCAAGTATCCCTCAGGCCCACGGAGGAGACGGAGGAGGCGGTCCAGCATCCGAACGAGACGGTGGAGGAACGCGGCGAGTCCCGACCAGAGCCCAAGCCGAGAGTCCAAGGTCCGAGGTATCCGGAGGTCCACCCGTAACTGAAGTCCGAAGTCCGAAGTTCGTCGTCGTAGTCCAGTCCCGTCCGAGGCCTTCCGTTCCGTACTGCCCGGTGAGTACCATTGCTGGGGTAGTGTCTCGACAGGGTCAGTCTAAATTGACTCTGGTCTGTGGGTTGGTGGTACCCAAGCCCACAAACGAAGTGTTCACCTAGGTGGATACGGGTCTTGATGCGTTCCGTTATGGGACCGGTATGTTCCGTACTGTTACAGCAGTGCATCCAGTAACTCTAGTCTGTTCCGTTCTCGAGAATTCTGTTCTGTTTCTGTTTTCAGTATTTTTCAGGTAGTATTCTGTTCGAACTGTTATTTATAATGTTGTTTAATGTATTTTCAATGTCGTGGTATGCCTGAATTGTTTTCCCAATTGTTATTGTTTTTCGTGTATTGTATTGTGTTCCGATCCAAGTTTAGAATGCCGCTCTTTTCCAAGTTACGTCAGTTAAAAACTAGAAAGGGTCTGCTAGAAGCAGCCGTTCCTGTTCCGCCTAGGGACAGTCCAGGTCACTTTATGTATCAGAAACATGGCATAAGCGCCATATTGTATCTAGATTTATGGGTAGAGTATACCAAACAGTTAGAAGAAAAGTATAGATGGCCCGTATCGGGTACATGGGATGCCGAATGTATCATGCGAATAGAAGAAGTATTATGGAAAAAGAAAGCCAGACAGTCACAGAAAGATGCCATCGAGTTATGGCGTAAAGAAGCGCATAGAAGAACGGAAAAGGAAGTCAGAAAGTCAGAGTTAAGTAGAGAATCCCAAGAACGAGCCCAAGAAAGAGAATTGATCGAGATAGGCGAACAAATCAAAGCCGAACAGTCAGACAGACAGAGGCATGCCCTCATTAAGGGTATGTATCCTCTTCTTGCCGAAGGCTTGCCAAAAGCGACCCCAGAGGCGCCCAGTAATTTCCCGCCACCATTAGTTCCGACCAAGCTACGTCACAAACCGACCGCAGCTGATATTTTTATTTCATCCTATTTGGATGACACAGTCCCCGAATATGCCAATCCAGTTCGCGCTCCGCCAGTCCCTGTAAATCAGGCACTTCCCGCTCTTCCAGGCACCGGAGTACCTGTCACGGTACCCCCGGGTCAGCCTGCCATACAAGTTCAGCCCACGTTACAATTACCGACCCTGCAAGCACGAAGAATGTCAGTCGACGATTCTAGTCTAGGGGCCGCAGGAGGAGGTCCTCCTCAAACCCCGCCGCCACACAAGCGTTTATCAGCACTCGAATTACATGCTCAAGCATCACAGCGTACTCCCAGGAGTAATAAGTCTGTCGCAGAAATCAGGCAAGCCCTTAACGAATGTGTTTATGATCCAGTTCCAGGCGAAAATACTATGGTTTTATATTCCTTACGTGTAAGAAGGGTGACCGAGTATCTAGTCACCTTGCCGAATATGAAAGAAGATCTAGACAGAATATATCGTTTCATCCGTACAGGGGATGATCCAGAAAGTATAGGCGAGATTATGTCCCAAAGAAAAGCCGAGATTCAGCTCATGATATTAAAGTTCCTGATCAATTGTCTAATAAGAGAACAAGATTACCCGACTAAAGATCCCGCCGACATGAGAATCCTAACAAGGTGGAGTGATAATATAGCCGAGGGTAAGCACAAGACCATTAGTGCTATGGAAAGTATGTACAAGAAAATTCGTAAAGAAATAATAAGGTTACACGAACAGCGTAAAGCAGCACAAGTAAGCGAGAAAGAAAGTATCTCTGATCCTGAAGAGGAAGACGAGAATCCCGTCAGAATAGCGTATGTAGGAAAATCCAGATTTCCAGATCGCCATTTACGTCCAGAACCTAAGTCTGTTTTCCATCATCCAGAACGAGAGCCTCGCTCTCTAGAACAAGTATTTCAAGCTACCGATCATATTCTGAAATCACGAGTCGGTTATAGCGAACTAAGTACTATGCACGAACAAGAACTAGCCCGATCAGCAGTCCGATGGATTACTGATTCTACCACTTTTCCAGACGAAATAGTGGCACAAATGTTTCTGAAACTGCCCCCAGCCGAGCAACGACTGGTGGGTACGTATATGATCCAGCACCTCATTACCCTGTATGAGGGTCAACATTCTGATCCAGGCCCGTTACACGATATCCAGAACGAGTTACTCCAGTATAGATGGAGGGGTCTAGGTACCGATTTGATTAGTGTCATTCTAGAACAGCGCCACAAATATAGAACGTTTCTGAACCCGCATTTCGTTCATGTCTCACCCCCAGAAAATAAATCATTCTACATAGACAGACAGAATCCGTTACGAGAAGTCCACCCAGTCCAAGGGGCGGGTGGCGTAATGCAACGAGTGTTTGTATACACTCCAATATCAAAGATGGAACTTCTTGAAATGAAGAAATTAATTCCCTGTCATGACAAAGATCCAGCAGGGTTCCATAGAGAATTAAAAGACATGCTCCGTATGGGAGAATACACTTACCCAGATATCATTAAAATGTTAAAAGTTCTGCTACCCGCAGGGGTGTATGAAAAGTTAAAGGAAAAAGAATGGGAGGTGGGAGAGAAAAAGATCGATTGGACAGCTCTAGAAGCTGAAGACAAGGCACGAGTACCAGGTACCGGTCTAGGAGATAAATGTAAAGAATTACCAGAATTATTGATTCAAGTTTTACCCAGATTATTGACAACGAGAAAAGAAGACTGGGATGCAATCTCAGCCTGTAAACAGAAACAAGAAGAAGATATTAGTGATTTTTATTCTAGATTCGAGAAATGTTTCAGTATTAACAGTGGTCTCAAGACAAGTAGTGAGTCATACCCTCATCTTTTCGTTACCAAATTAGTCGAGAATTCAAGTCCACAGATTAAAAACCGAGTTTTGAAAGTCGAAAGCACCTGGCAAGCAAATAGTCCGTCCCAGATGCTCCAGATGCTCCAGTATCACCAGAATAGAATCAGAGAAGAGCAAGAACACGAAAGAAAACGTATGAAAGACACGAAAATGAAAGTACTAGTTGCACAATCTATTCCTCAAGACAGTCAGAAGAGGGGTCCGAATCAAGCCAGTCATCCTGTGGCTCCCGTTAAAGGGAACTGTAATTATTGTAAACAGCCAGGTCATTTTATAAACGAGTGTACAGTTCTGAAGCACAATATAGCTACTGGTAAGACTAAAGAAAGACCACGTCCGCCGAGACAAGAACAAGTTTCACAGATTCCTCAGTCACAGAATGCACAACAGACAGTTACAGTACCGCAGCCTATTGCTGCAACACAGCACGTTACGTCGCAGATGTACCAGTATGCACAGTCCGAGTATCCAGAGTACCAGTCATATTCATGAAACAGCCTAGAGAGGGAGGTAGGCTTGCCTCTCATCGAGATACCTGTAGACCAAGAAGGTCCCTATGTTCATAGCCAAGTATTAGGGAAAGACAGAAAATTTTTGATCGATACAGGGGCAAGTAGGACCACAATTAGTCATGCCGAAGTTCCAGGGGCTCCGCTCTCAGGCTCAAGAAATGTTTCCCTTGGATTTTCAGGAAAACCCATAGTTAATGAAATATCACAGCCAGTTACTTTAGAAGTAGGTCCATTGTCCAGTACTACTGATCTGTTACTTACTAAGTCATGTCCAGAAAATCTGTTAGGTATTAAAACATTGAAAGAATTAGGTGCAATTATTTGTTGTTCCCCAGAGGGAATACGTCTGTTCCTACGTGACTTTAAAGGTCACTATGTATTACGAGATTTTGATTCAAGATTGTCTAATGTTCCGCAGCATTTATGGGCGCAAGGTCCAACTGATGTAGGTTACATGCAAATCACACCCTATCGTGTGACTCTCAAACCAGGTGTAGTGTTACCCCGAATCAGACAGTACAGATTGCCACCTGAGGCTGTAGCAGCCCTATCCAAAATTATTGACGAACTCATGGCTCAAGGAGTAGTTGTAGAAACTGACTCCAATGTATGCAATTCTCCGATCATTCCAGTCATGAAACGTACTGATCCGAATGCACCCCCAGTATATCGATTAGTGATTGATTTACGAGAGCTTAATAAATGTATTGTTCCTCAGTACCCAGTTGTTCCAGACATTTCTTCCCTGTTAACTGTCATTGATTCCGAAGCCATGTTTTTCACTGTTATTGACCTCAAGAATGCATTTTTTAGTGTTCCGATTCATCCAGACAGCCAGTTTCTTTTCGGATTTTGTTTAAATGGAAGGAGCTATATGTTTACACGCGCTCCTCAAGGTTTCACAGAAAGCCCTAGTATTTACAGTCAAGCACTTAAGAGACAACTAGACAACATTCACATGCCAACTGACACTGCCCTGCTCCAGTATGTCGATGATCTATTAATCACAGCCCGTTCTGAACGTGCTTGCGAGCGAGCATCACTTACAGTTCTGTATTTTCTAGCCGAGATGGGGCACAAGGTGTCACCTTCGAAGCTTCAATTCTGTGTCCAGCAAGTGGTATACTTAGGACACTTGCTGTCCAAGAGGGGTAGGCAGTTGACACCCGACCGTATCCAGTTAATAGCGAGTCTTCCCCAGCCCAGAACCCAGAAGGAGGTACGTGCTTTTATCGGCCTTACTTCTTATTGTAGACAATGGATTCCCCAGTATGCATTTCTAGCCAAGCCACTGATACAGTTAACGACACAGGAGGCAGCCGTATCGACTGTCCTCCCTTGGACATCTGACCATACACTTAGTTTTAACGAGTTAAAGAAAGCCCTATGTCAAGCTCCAGTTCTAGCTACACCGAACTACAGTAAGCCTTTTACACTTTTCGTTACAGAACGCGAAGGTACAGCATTATCTGTTCTCACACAAGATCAAGCAGGTCAATACAAGCCCTGTGCTTATTTTTCGAGCACATTAGATCCAGTCGCCCAGGCGTTGCCTGCGTGCCTGAAGTCAGTTGCAGCCACAGCACTAGCTATCAGACAAAGTGATTCCATAGTTTTAGGACACTCCCTGACAGTACAAGTCCCACATTCAGTAGAAGTTCTTTTAAACCGAACACAAACTCAGCACTTGACAATTGCACGCTTAACAGGTTATGAATTGACACTGTTCCAGCCACACATAGAAATTAGACGCTGCAACGTCCTGAATCCTGCTACACTGTTACCATCAGTTAGTTCAAATCCAGACACACATGATTGTGTGGAAGTAGTTAACATTACGACAAAGCCCAGACAAGACCTTACAGACATTCCATTACTAGATCCTGACCTGACACTTTATGTGGATGGTTCATGTATGAGAACTAGTACAGGAGAACTAGTCGCCGCGTATGCAGTGACTACTGACACTGAAGTTATTGAAACACACCGTATTGATACCCTGTCCGCTCAAGCAGCAGAGCTAGTCGCTCTGACACAAGCCTGTATACACGCCAAGAACCTGAAGGTTAATGTTTACACAGATTCACGTTACGCATTCGGAGTTGTACACGACTTCGGAGTGCTATGGCAGGAGAGAGGTTTTATGACTTCTCATGGAACCAAGATTCAGCATGGTCTCCTTATTCAAGCCCTGTTAGATGCCATACATTTACCGACATCTATTGCTATCATGAAGTGCAAAGCACATACGAAAGTCACTGACATTATTTCCCAAGGTAATGATCTAGCAGACCGCACAGCCAAGCTTACAGCACAGACTCCAGACATTCCAGTTAATCTGACACATACTCCAGATCCGATTACATGCATGACAGTTAAGGACCCTACTCAAGATGTCATAGATATCCAGTCACATGCTACTCCTGATGAAATCAAGAAATGGTCTGTACAAGGAGGGGTCCAGACAGATCAAGGATGGTTAACGAAGGGTAGAGCCACATGGTTTCTCCCCGATTCTATGGTTCAAGTCATTATCAATACCGCACATAGTCCAGCACATTTAGGAGAAAAAGCTATGTTAGACAGTATCCAGAACATTTGGTTCAACAAGCATTTACGAGCTGCAGCCAAGCAGAAAGTCCGTACCTGTATGATATGTTGTCAGTTTAATCCAGGTAAAAGTGTCCCGGTGGAACAAGGTGGTTTCCAGCCCCCTGACCACCCTTTTGAGGTCCTCCAGATGGATTATATTCAAATGGAGCGATGTCGAGGTTTCAAGTATGTCCTTGTAGTAGTATGCGCTTTGTCCAGATGGACAGAGGCATATCCAGTCCCAGATTACACAGCTGCGACCACTGCCAAGCAGTTGGTTCGTGAATTTTTCCCTAGATACGGACTCCCTAGAGTCGTATATTCTGATAACGGTCAACCATTTTCATCAGAACTCATGAGACACGTTTCCCTGTTGTTAGGGTACCAGTGGAAGTTTCATTGTGTACGCCATCCAGAAGCAGCTGGACTAGTAGAGAGACATAATCAGACTCTGAAAATTCGTATAGCAAAAGTCTGTAAAGACAAAGGTGTAGACTGGTTAGTAGCTTTGCCAGTCGCTCTGTTCTACATGCGAATGGTCGCACATTCCAGATCAGGTCTGTCCCCGTATGAGGTCGTATTCGGCCGCCCCCCTAACATGTGGGGTACTCCTAGACCCCGAAGTATTACCGATGTTTCATGTAATATGCTGACAGATTACCTAGCTTCCTTGATGTCTGCCCTCAACTCATGTCGTTCACAGGTTGCCGCCGCATTTCCAGACAATACCGAGGTGGCACCGCACGAGATCGTTCCAGGATCGATGGTCCTCGTTCGCAACTTTGACCGATCAAGTCCGCTGGAACCACGTTGGAAAGAGCCACGTCAAGTCCTCTTGACCACCCGAACTGCCGTCAAGCTAGAAGGCAGGAAGGGGTGGATTCACCTCTCTCACGTAAAACTTTTCAAAGGACCAAAGCCAGTCGTCAAAGACATTGCCAAGAACATTTTCCCGGATTCCAAGGATTGCCAGAACATTGTTTTAAAGGACTGTCCCGCACCAGACTTTGTTACAACCCCTCCCTTGTTAGAGAAAACTCCGCAACAGGAGTATAAGTTAAAGCTCAGGTCTAATAAGTCAGCCAGTTTGATTGTATAAGTCCTCCCCTAGGTGAAACGGTTAGACTGTTTCTGACATGTATAAAATAGACCCCCATAGTGAGAGAGTTAGTCGCAGTTCACTGCAATGCATCGTTTTTCTGAGTTTCATATTATTTCTCAGCCTAATGATTTCCTGCACCAGCTACGCATTTTTCCTGTATTTACCAGTTCCTCATGTAAATATGTCTACTAATGCTACAGTAGAACACACGTTTAGTGATCTGCCTCCTCACGAATATGCATACCGCCTTGCCATGCGTAATAACACATTTATCCGTATGTTACATTATTCACACCAGACCAGCAATGCCACTAATTGTTGGGTGTGTGGTCGACTCCCCCCTTTCCAGACATCGAAGGGAGTTCTGCCACTCTTTCCTTATCCATTCTCACACAATGGTTCGTGTGGAGCATGGTCCACGCTAACGTCATCCTCAACAGATATGTCTTTTCTTAACAGTACATGTTTTCCAGACAAGCAGGATTTTCCCCACAGAACAGGTTTAGATTTAGAAAATGAAGTATATAATTTAGGAAATTATTCGTCGAATTTCATGGTTCTGAATGTTCAGTCTGATACTACTCCAGACTCACCCGCTATTTCAGTACTACCAGTCAAAGGCGAATTATGTGTCCGTAGTTATGGTTCTGTACACATAGGTCATAGTGAATGTACTACTGTTATCCAGTATAGTGACAGTGGGAAATCTATTTTCAAAGCTTCACGTCATTCTTATTTTATTTGTGGTCAAACTGCATATGTCCGTCTGCCCCTCGATTGGGAGGGAACCTGTTACATTGCTTTCCTACTGCCACCTGTTTTTCTAGCCCCACCTGACTATCATAGGAATTCTTTCTTAGTACACACTAGACACAAGAGAAATCTCCCGATTGTCGATTATACTGAAACCGCCGCAGAGCAATTCATTGATATAAATAAAGGTGTTTTCCCTTATTTAGGCACAGTTGTAAATAGTAAGCTTATTCGTAGGTTAACAAGAACCCTTGAAGCAGTAGTAGATGAGACTGCCTCCGCTCTAGGTAACTTAACTGAAGAGCAATCCTTTATGAGAATTGTCGTTTTACAGAATCGTCTCGTCCTTGACGTCATACTGGCCGATAGGGGCGGGGCCTGTAGAATTCTTGGATCTAGTTGTTGCATTTTCATTCCTAATAACGCGCCGTCTGTTTATTCAGCTATAACCAGACTCCATAAAATTGCTCATCTGTTACACCAAGATCCAGGCACCTGGACATGGTCCGGTTGGTTCTGGAATATAATTTCCGCGTGGGGTTGGAAAGTCCTGTCCTTTTTAGGTATTGCAGTAGCGATCATATTTAGCTGCTGCCTCTGTATACAATGTGGCCCTGCGATTTGCAGTATGTGTGCTACCTCTTGTATTCCTAGTCCCAAGCCCCGTTCTAAATCTCGTTCCAAGACAATTCGAGACGAGCAAATGGTACTGTATGAAATGATAGACGGTATCATGAATATTGATGTTTCCTGATGGAAACGTAGTGACAAGGAGGGAATGTGGAAAAGTAAATTTTGCCATGTTCTGTGTCCCTACGCCTCATCCATCACATGTTATGTGTGCATGATCAATATGCATATGTTATTCCCCATTCCTGATTAATGTCGCAATTACAGTTGTGTCCACCTCTAGTATGTTAGTTTCCAGTCCTCGTGAATACTACGAATATCAGGCCTATGTAAGTAATGTTGCCACGTTTCTCAGTGTGCACGTTATTCAATTATAAAGTCCCCGTTTCTAGGCCTCAAAAGGGCCCGGACCACAGATTCAGCTCCTGTCTCCTGAAAGCCTCGCTGAGGAGCGATACAGCCCCCACCTGTATCCTCGACCTTTCACTTACTTCCTGCCTAGCAGTGCCCGGTGCACCCCGGCTCTGCCTCTCAGTCTGCCAAAAGTATGTTATAGTTCCCGCTATCAGTTCAGTCCTCCTCTTCTGCATTCCTAAGCTACTGAACTGCATCAATAGTTTCCGTCATTGTCTAGCCTTCTCGTCTCCATGTTAGAGAAATACTGTATTTAATGGTCATTTTATATTCTTCACGCACTACATGTAGAATAATGCACGGTCCAGTCTTAGAGTCAAGTTAGCTTTTCCCCTCATGACTTCTAGTTCATATCAACATGTTCCCTAAACATTAGATACCAGAGAGGATTAGGTACATGTCGCTCCGACCCTCCAGACTTTAGTCTCTGCTCCTAGCACAGAGTTCGTAGCCCCAGCTTCTCCTAGTAATACGTCATTGCTAGTTTTCGCGCACCATTAGGTTAGAGGTCCCGGCTCCTAAGGTAGCCCCCTCCTATGTGTCCGCCCATTTATGACATATTCTGTTACGTTTCGCATCACATGTCTATGTACACTCCCAGTTACACCTACTTTTACTGTTATCTTTCGCGACTGTTACACGTCACGCCTTCTACTCCACCCACTGTTACGCCTACTGCAATGTAATGCTATGTGTTTGCGCTATGTATATATGCCTGTATCTTGTTATTAAATGTTAGCCTGCTCATTCCCTGCTCATTCCAAGCTTATCCCAGATCCTGCCCCGGCAGCTGCCGGGCCTCTATTCCCCTGCTGGGCCCCAGTGGTCCTGCCGGGCCTTATTGTCCTATTCCTATGCAGGTTGTCCTGATCCTGTCCCTATGCTGTAATAAACCTGCACAACTCCTACTACCTCGAATCTTGACTCTTATTTATTGAGCTATCTGTTATGCTATAAGCCTAGTCAAAAATAGGGTATTATTTATTTATTTACCACAACCCCCTCAATGATACTAGTGGATCCAGGGTGTTATTAATGAGCTTCTTGTATGTGAGGGACATGGCCTTGTCCGGTAAGTGTCCATCAAGCAGTCTGTCCTCCAGGGGAGAGGATTCCGGAGGGGAAGACCCTGTAGGGAGGTTGGTTTGGAGGAAGTGTCAGACTTGCATGTATCTAAAGTATTCTGTATCTGCTAATTTGTGCGTCTGTTTGAGTGAAGCAAATGAAACCACCCCCTGTTCCCCAGAGATCCCCGATCCGGCATATCCCAATGCGATCCCATTTATCAAAGCCTCTTGTTCTCCCAAGGGAACACAGGCGTTCAGCGTCCCATAGCAGAGTTGCAAGTGTGAACTTTTAGGTCCAGCCTAACCTACGGTTAACCACATGCCAGAGTTGGACTGAGTGTTGTGTGGGACCTGTTAGTGAATACTTGTTAGGTCTGGAATATATCGCCCTAGTAAAGTTGCCCCTGCGAGTAGCAATCCTGTCCATTCTATAACATGGGACGTCACCGACACGATGGGTGCAGTGAGTGGTTCACGGCGGTAAGATGAGCAGCCCAGTAGTATTTTTTAATGTCAGGGAGCCCAATGCCTCCATCGTACCATCTAAGTGTGAGTTTGTGTAACGCTATACTCGGTTTACCGCCCCATAATAAATCCCTCAGGGTGTTCTCGATATCATTGAAGAACCTAGTCAGAACCAGGTCGGGGAATTTCTGCGTGGTGTACAGAAAACGTGAAAGGGTCATCATTTTGAAAAGTGCTGCACGCCCCAGAATTGACTACGGCAGCGTCATCCAGGTCCCGGCGTCGCGTTTGAACGTCTGTAGAGGGGGAAGAAGGTTACGCTCATAGCAGAGTTTGGCATCGGCTATGATGAAAATACCCAAGTATTTAAATCTGTCTGGAGCTGTTAAGATGGGACAGCCCTGTGGTTGGGAGGGAAGGTCCCCATGTAGAACGTACAGCAGCTACTTGCTCCAGTTAATTCTATAGCCAGAGTTTCTCCCGTATCTGGTGAAAATATCAAGGATGACTCCGTGACCTCTGCGGAGAAGCAAGATATAAGAGGATGTCGTCCATGTGAGAAGTTGACCTGGCATATGATGTCCACTATTCTAGTGGGCACCTTGCACCAGTCCAAACGACCCTTATTGATGGTAGGTTTAAAGTCAACCTTTATAGAAAGCTATCCTAGTGATTGCTGTGGAGAGCAGCCTTCAGGCTAAGACTTAGAGGCGAGTTAAGATAGTTGTTTTACCAATTATAATCTCTTGAATGATCAAATGAAGGCACACCACACAAGGTATATATCAAATATAAATGTATTTATTCTAAACACAACCCTTCTGGACTCTTTATGAGGTCAGAAGTAAAAGTACAATACAAGGAACTTAATTAGCATACGATAAGTTGCACAGTATACGTTATGCCCTAGGGGGCCTCACAAACCATATACTAAAATAGTGGTATAAGAACCACGTGAGGGTTGGAAAGCAGGGCTAGGGCCTGTAGAACCGCTGGGGCTACCAGGAACCACCCAAGGTAGAGACACAGGAGGCCCACGAGGGACTATCACCCGGATAAACCTGTGCCCAGATGCAGTTTGGGGATCCATTGGTCCAACAATGTCAATCTCTACACGTTCAAAGGGAACGCCCACCACAGGTAGTGGTATAAGGGGGGACACTTCAAGAGTCAAGACCCACAGGAGCACCAGAGTACTTGTGTTACCTCACCCAGAGAAGCCGGGTGCATAGGTGTCTTTTGGTGTCTGGTTTCGTCGTCGTTTCGTATGGAGAGCTGCGAAGAAATGCTGCAGGCGACCAGAGGAAAAGTTTCCGGGTGGATCCAAGAGTGGATCGGAGCTGTGAAGAACCTGAAAGCAGAGGGGACAGTGTCTGGGTTACTAGCCAGTGACCAGGATGGCGAGGAGAAGATGCCAACCAATGTCTAGTGTTTTCAGGTGAAAGAGGTGAAGCTTGACTCTTCAGCCACGAGAACAGGAGGCGTCATGACGACCAGGAGCTAGATTCGAGCTGTCCCACAAAGGATGTTGAGTGCTGCAGCGTCAGAATCCGGATTGGACCCAACAACCCTTGGCAACAGTAACCCATGCAAGATGACAAGATTGGCTTTGATTCAGACCAGCAAGGTCTGGGGGCCTCCTCCTTTGGAGGGGAGTCAGAGCACGTCTAGAGCAACCAGGAAATCTCAAGAAATCAAGGATTGGCCATCGTGGGGGCTCACTAGCCAACGGACTAGGAACCACGAAGGCGCCTCGAGCTGCGGTGAAGGAAGGGGACTCACGGGTCACTCGTGGAGTGCTGGCCTCTGTACTTCGGTGCAAAAGGTGCTCGGGGCAGGGGCTTCAAATACCCAAATGCACAACTTCGAGATACCTCGGGAAGTAGGTGCAGGTGCAAAAATGCAGGATGTCCAGGAGTTCCAGTCCCACATCTCTCGTGTAGGCTACGGGTCTCAGTTTGCTGGGATCTTGGGTCAGCTTCAGAGATGTCTGGAAGTCCGTGTCCTGTGTCGCAGATTCTTCAGGATCTGGCGGTGGCTCGAAAATGCAGACTGGCAAAGATGCTTTTGTTGCCTGTTTGAACAGGGTGGTCACTCCTTAACCTCAAGGGAGATTTCCTCCGTCTTACAGTTGATATGGAATGCCGAAGGTCTGAGATATATGTTGCAGAGTTTCGTCTAGGGTAATCTAAAGTCCTGGGGACTTTATATTCTTATAGCAAGGTTAGGTGTTGGACTCTAAGGCCCCTTCTGTGGGTGGACCTGCGGAGGGGGTGGTTACACCCCTTCCCCTTTGTCCAGTTTCGCGCCAGAGCTGGGGCCGAGTGCCCCTGCAACTGGTTTGAACTGGGAAATGCATGGAGCACTTTGTGTGCCCCAGGCAGTGTCTGAAAAGCATTCACTGAATGCAACCCACCCGGCCCCAATACACTAAAGCCTGTCTAGGGAGGTGCTAACACCTCCCTGGACAGGAAACCTATTGTCCAGGCCTCCCCTGCCGGAGTTTCGTCCAGCAGCAGGAGGGCCGACTCGTGTCTGTGGCAGCAGCATCCATTTTGTGATGCTGGGGCTCTGTTTAACTGTAACTGGGTTTACCAGTATGTACATGTCTTCTCCCTCTAGAAGGGTGGTATGCTATCCCCACCACCAGAACTGGGGGAGGGGGGGTAATATTCCAAAGTGTTTGACACCTTACACAACATGTTTTAATAAAGCCAAACCAAACTTAGCGTTAACCGCGAGGATTATAATGCACTTAAGAGTACATGGTATGGCTATATCATAGAACAGCTATAAGGAGATGGTTCCGAAAGCTGCAAAGAGGCTTAGCTCATGCCAGGGCACCCTCTCACTCAAAATCAAGCACTCTGCTTCCAGGATTGTCAAGGCCTGCCATAGGAGTGACTTACAGGATACTATGTGTCTATATATAAGGGCAGATATAGGTATACTATATCTAAGTAATGGGTGCTTACACCACCTTACCCAGGCTGCAAGTGCAGACCTGTCGTGTCAGTTTGGAAGGCTAACCAGAGGTGGCACAATACATTCTTCAGCTCCTGGTTGGCCTCCTATGCCCTGGGTGCCTACGGTACCATATACAGGGGCTCATAAGGGTGACCCAGTAACCAATCTGGTATGTACCTAAAGTACATGGTATCAATTTAAGAGAGATAACAGCTAGGCTGTGGGCGTGATTAGCAGGGCCACAGCCATATTAAAGTAAAAAAAACAGTGAAACACAGCAAAAAGTAGGGGTAACCATAGGAAGCAGACCCTACTCTCCTACAGTCTGCATACAGGGAGATACGGTCTTCCCACTCACCCACTTAAGTCCCCTGATGGAAGGGTTCTGTCGTATCCAAGCCGCCAAGCTTGAAGGTGATCCTCTTGTCGACGGGGAGCCAGTGTAGGTTTCTCAGGTGGGGGGTGATGTGGCTGCGCGTGCGATGTTGACGATCAGTCGGGCAGAGGCGTTTTGGATGCGTTGTAGTCATCGTAGGTGTTTGGCTGGAATTCCTGCGTAGAGTGCGTTGCCGTAGTCCAGTCTGCTGCTGATGGGGGCCTTTGTCATCGTTCTTCTTGTCGGGATCCACTTGTAGATCCTGCGGCGCATGCTGTAGCAGGAGGAGGAGACGGTGTTGACCTGTTTAGACATGGAGAGGGAGGAGTCGAGGATGAATCCTAGGTTGCGTGTATGGTCGGTGGGTGTTGGTGCTGTTCCCAATGTGGTCGGCCATCAGGAGTCGTCCCAGGCTGAGGGGGTGGGTCCGAGGACCTCAGTCTTGTCTGAGTTCAGCGTCAGAAGGCTGCTCATCAGCGACGGCTTTCATTCCCTCGTGGAGGTTGGTTTTGGCGGTGCGTGGGTCCTTAGTGAGGGAAAGGATGAGCTGGGTGTCGTCGGCATAGGAGATGATGTTGAGGTCGTGATGGCGGGCCACTTGTGCGAGGGGGGCCATGTAGACGTTGAACAACATCAGGCTGAGGGATGAGCCCTGGGGGACGCCGCAGATGATGTCTGTGACTTCGGATCGGAAGGGTGGGAGGCGGGCGCTCTGGGTTCTGCCGTAGAGGAAGGACGTTGTCCAGTCAATGGCCTTCTCTTGGATCCCGGCTTCTAGGAGGCGTGTCTTTAGGGTGTGATGGCAGACGGTGTCAAAGGCGGCTGACAGGTCCAGGAGGATGAGGGCTGATGTATCGTCGTTATTTAGTTGGCGCCTGATGTAGTCTGTGGCGGCGATGAGGGCCGTCTCGGTGCTGTGGTTACGTCTGAATCCGGACTGGGATGGGTCCAAGATATTGTTGTCTTCCAGGTGGCGGGCCAATTGCAGGTTGACCTTTGCCGGGAACGGGAGCAGGGAGATGGGCCGGAAGTTGTTGAGGTCCTTTTGGTCCGCTTTGGGCTTCTTGAGGAGGGCGTTGATTTCGGCATGCTTCCAGCTTTCCGGGAATGTCGCTGTTTGAAAGGAGATGTTGATGACCTTCCGTAGTTGGGGTGCGATGGCTGCGTCTGCTTTGTTGAATACGTGGTGTGGGCATAGAGATCCTGAGTGGATGGAGTTCATGACCCTGCGTGTCTCGTTGACGTTTGACCAGGAGGTCAGCCGGTTGACGCTGGTGGTGTTCACAGGGGGGGTGGAGTCTGGCGTAGTCGGGGCGGTCGTGGTGTTGAAGCTGTCGTGGATGTCGGCGGTCTTGCGGTGGAAGAAGGCTAGTGAGTCGCATAGTTCTTGTGAGGGCGGGATGTCGTTGGCGTTGGAGAGTTCCTTAACGATGCTGAAGAGCTCTTTGCTGTTGTGTGTGTTGTTATCCAAGCGGTCTGTGAAGGAGGATCTCCTGGCGAGTCTGATGAGGTGGTGATGTCTGCAGGTGGCGTCCTTGTGGGCTTCGTGGTTGTCCAGTGTGCGTTCGTGGAGCCATATCTTCTCCAGTTTCCGGCATACACTTTTGGAGTCTGGAGCTCGTTGGGGAACCAGGTGGCTCTCTTACTGGTGTGGCTGTTTGAGGGTTTCTTGAGCGGGGCGAGGGTGTTGGCGCAGTTGATGATCCACTGTCTGAGGTTGTGGGCTGCGGCGTCTGGGTTGGTGGGGTCGGTGGGTGGATTCTGGGCCAGAGTGATCATCAGCTGGTCCTCTGTGACTTTGCTCCAGCAGCGGCGAGGCAGCTGTTGGGTGCGGTGGTGCGTGGTTGGTTTCGTGAAGGTGAAATGGATGCAGCGGTGGTCGGTCCAGTGGAGTTCGGTGGAGTGGTCGAAGGCGACGTGGGGGCCTGTGGAGAAGACTGGGTCCAGCGTGTGGCCGGCGGCGTGGGTGGGTGTAGTGACGAGTTGTCTGAGGCCGAGGTTGGCGATCAGGGTGGCGGAGTTGGCGTCGTTGTTGTTCTCTAGGTGGAAGTTCAGGTCCCCGAGGAGGATGTAGTCCGTGAATTTGAGTGCGTGGGTCCTGGCGAGGTCGGCGATGGAGTCGCTGAACTGAGCCCGGTGTCCAGGGGGTCTGTAGATGTGTTCCTCTAAAGGTGGTGTTGGTGTGGATCCGGAAGTGCAGGTGTTCGACGGTGTTGAGGGTGTCGTCTGCGTGCGTGGCGACCTTGAGGGTGGACTTGTGGACGATGGCTACTCCTCCTCCGATTCCGTTAGCGCGATCCTTATGGGTGATCTTGTAGCCGTCCGGGATGGCTATGGCGATGTTGGGCGCCGAGGAGTCGTTCCACCAGGTCTCGGTCAGGAAGGCCACGTCTGGGGCAGAGGTAACGAGCAGATCCCAAAGCTCGACGGCATAGTGGCATCCAATGAGACCACCACTGCATCTTCTTGAATAGTGGCCAGTCGCCCATCACTCCATGTAGCCTTCACAAGTTGAGCGCTGTATTACGATGAGGCATGAAGCCTGATTGGTCTGGATGCACCAATTTGCCTATCACCTGTTTTAGCCGGCTTGCCAACAGCTTACGTACTGAACAAAGGGAGAGTACTTTTTTTTTATTGAGGTTCTACTCCTAATCCCCTAGGGTTTGATTTCTACAAAAACAAATGAAGGAGTATCCCCAGGACACAGTGTCCTAGTGATCAAGAATGGAGAAAAAGAGATGCAAGTAAAGAAAACATTGTTTGTTTTATAAACCCCTCATTCATCAACCTGGTTGGTGACATGCTTCATCAGCAGGGCCCACCTGAGTGACGGAGTGCCACTCAGGTGTGCTTAGACGCCTGCAACTGCAGCGGAGCTGGTAATTTTTTGTGAGTTGTGCAAATGATAGTGGATTAAAAGGTACATGTACTCTCTTAAGTTATTTTATTCTAGTCATGTGTCACCATTAAAAGCAGGTGGGGTACTTCTACTGGTGTGGAATTGGCCAGAAAGTGGCGCAATTAAAGTGCGAATATGGTCAACATGTTTCAACCTTTTTTGCTTTGATTTAGGTTTTCGTCCGGACCAGGCGAATCGAGTAGGGTGGTCTGCACACGCTAAGGTGCACCCGTCCCCGACTCGGTTAAGTGTCAAACCGTGTACTTACTGTTTGGTTTGCTTACATCCTTCTTAGTAGGATAAATCTGTAACAATAGAGCAGAACATAATAGTTGCACATTGATAGATAACTTGTTAGAGTGCATTCATTCTCCATACTGTGTATTACACGCTATATGTAGTGAATAGGTGCCAAAAATGCGAATTCCCCTTCAGGCAGTTTGGAAAAAATGGTCTGATCGCAGTATACGTATTACAATCGACATCATACTCACTCAACAGTGCTCGTTTTTGTCAGTGGGTGTCATACGTTCCTAAAGACTTCTAGGAGCGCTTCTCACATAGTGAAATAATGTGGTGTTCACTACGTGTACATTCTTGCACTACATGATGTTATTTGTAGTGCGTACATGCTCATCATTATCTTAACAAATGTAACATGCATGCTTGTGCGCCTTGTAATTGAATTCTTTTCGTGAAGGCTAACCGTGCACTGCACATTATCGTGAAAAACCAAGGTTATTATTGACCGGAAGTCGTGCACTCAACAAAAAGTCACTACACTTACTTTGAGCTAATTTTAGCTGGACCCGATGGATACCGTGGGGGGGCCTGTGCGTGAGCGTTCTGTGGGCGAGATAAATGTGGGTGTGCAACCCGACAGACATAACCCATCCCCAGATCACTTACTTGTCACGTTATGGCGGCCCGCCGGAAACCTGGCAAATGTCCACACGGTGTTCCAAGGATGCCAGTGGACTGCTTTTTCGTGTGTTTATAAAGGCAGGCCCACGGGGCAGGCGGAGGCCAATCAGTTACTAATGGCGTCAGGTGGGAGGGTTTGCGTGATGTCGCAATCCAGGGATTATGTCAAAATATAACGATCTCTGTGTTGTTGCCCAGGGGTCTTGGAGAAAGTTTCCAAAGTGTTGAAAAAAACGTTATTAAGTGTCCAGGTATTTCACACACCATGCTGAACATCGTGTTTGTATATGAATAATGTAGGCGGTTCTGTTGACCTTGTGGGAATATGATTGCTGCCTAAGGACGGAGGGGAACTTGTAACTATAGTGCTGCACGGGACAATGGTTGTCTCAAACTTTTTATTTGAGTATGCACACATCATGCTAAGCAGTGTGCATGTTTAAAACAATAATAACAAGCATTTGCAATGCAATGGTCTCGGCATCATTAAAGGTAGAGCTATTGTCATTGCTCATGACATTTTTTTCTTTAAATCAAAAATAAATGGGCATTGTCATTAACATTGCCAATACACAGCACTCTGCACTCAACAGCACACAATGCTCTGCACACTTGCTCTGCACTCACTGCTCTGCACACTCACTACTCTGCACACTCACTACTCTGCACACTCACTACTCTGCACACTCACCACTCTGCACACTCACCACTCTGCACACTCACCACTCTGCACACTCACCATTCTGCACTCACCACTCTGCACTCACCACTCTGCACTCACCACTCTGCACTCACCACTCTGCCCTCACCACTCTGCCCTCACCACTCTGCCCTCACCACTCTGCCCTCACCACTCTGCCCTCACCACTCTGCACTCACCACTCTGCCCTCACCACTCTGCCCTCACCACTCTGCCCTCACCACTCTGCCCTCACCACTCTGCCCTCACCACTCTGCCCTCACCACTCTGCCCTCACCACTCTGCACTCACCACTCTGCCCTCACCACTCTGCACTCACCACTCTGCACTCACCACTCTGCACTCACCACTCTGCACTCACCACTCTGCACTCACCACTCTGCACTCACCACTCTGCACTCACCACTCTGCACTCACCACTCTGCACTCACCACTCTGCACTCACCACTCTGCACTCACCACTCTGCACTCACCACTCTGCCCTCACCACTCACCACTCTGCACTCTGCACTCACCACTCTGCACCGTGCACCGTGCACTGTGCACTGTGCACTCTGCACTCACCACTCTGCACTCACCACTCTGCACTCTGCACTCACCACTCTGCACTCACCACTCTGCACTCACCACTCTGCCCTCACCACTCTGCCCTCACCACTCTGCCCTCACCACTCTGCCCTCACCACTCTGCACTCACCACTCTGCACTCACCACTCTGCACTCACCACTCTGCACTCACCACTCTGCACTCACCACTCTGCACTCACCACTCTGCACTCACCACTCTGCACTCACCACTCTGCACTCACCACTCTGCACTCACCACTCTGCACTCACCACTCTGCACTCACCACTCTGCACTCACCACTCTGCACTCTGCACCGTGCACTCTGCACTCTGCACTCTGCACTCTGCACTCTGCACTCACCACTCTGCCCTCTGCACTCACCACTCTGCACTCACCACTCTGCACTCTGCACCGTGCACTGTGCACTGTGCACTCTGCACTCACCACTCTGCACTCACCACTCTGCACTCACCACTCTGCACTCACCACTCTGCACTCACCACTCTGCACTCACCACTCTGCACTCACCACTCTGCACTCACCACTCTGCACTCACCACTCTGCACTCACCACTCACCACTAAAAATACAGAAAGCGGACACCTCCCTGTTAGAATCCTAGGGAAGAGAAGACGCGCCCAGAGATGACCACGTGAGCTCGTTCGCATGGGGAAGGAACATCGCTTAATCTTAAATACCATGAAGTGATTGTACTGTGGAAGAACGCCGCTACTCGGCCAGCATGGGCTCCAACTTGTTAAGCTCTTGAGATAACTAAATTAATTAGCGTGAATGCCCTTGTGGGAAATCAGCCCATTCTCTTGTACAAGCCGCCCGTGAATACAAAGAGAACACAGGCTACCTGATGTACGGCAGCCAACCAAAACACCGGCGGAAAGCAATTACTTTCCGTCAGGACCGTACACTTCTCATAATAAGCGCCAATGGACGCGACATAAAGCAATCTGCAATGCATCTTTGTTCTGCGAAATAACCGCTCGTGGCCCGCATCGCTATTGTTTAGGCACTAATCAAATGCTACAGCTGGCTGCGCCGCACGACGCCAACATAAATAAGGTCGGCACTTTCACACTCACCCCTTGCATGCAACCATTGTAACTCCACAGACCACACTTTGTCCCCAGCAGTCTCTTAGTATCGCGGCCGCCCCGGAAGTCAGGCACGGTCGCCTGTGACGGGGGCGGGGCCACGTTCAGACCGGAAGAGGAGGCAGGCGGAGTCGTTGCGTCTCGCGGCCCGGGGCTCCTGTGAGCGGTGTAGAGCCCCTGGGCCGCGCCAGCAGGAGTTTGGGCGCCGCGTGCTGAGGTAAGGTAAGTTCCAAAAGGCTGGAGCGGGATTGGTGCACTTGTGTGTGTATGCTCGTGTGTGTGTGTGTATGTATGTGTGCGACGGTGACGGCGGGGGGCGGGGGGCGGGGGACGGGGGGGGCCTGGGTGCACTTGTGTATGTGCGCGCGTGTGTGTATGTGTCAGGGGTGGTGTCTGTATGTATGTATGTGCGTGCGTGCATGGGCGCTTGTGTGTGTGTGTATGCGCATGCGTGTGTGGTGCTTGCGCTTCCCAGGAGACAGCGCCTGGCCACAGCGCGCGTTCCAGTTACAAATCGCCTCGAAGGATGCGCGCGGCCGGGACTGTCTCCTGGGAAGCACGCTCGGTGACATAAGATCTCGGCGGAGACGCGCTTCCGCGCGTCTTTAGCCGAGACCTAAAAAGTGAGTCTTTTTAGCAGGTGGTTTTTTTCAGATCTTTTCAAAAAACACCATTAGCTTGTTGGAAGGAGGTTACTGCACTTCGTGTTCAACATCGTGCATGTTTATAAGTCATTTGGACCAGGCGGTTGCTTCTCCGATCATTTTAGCAGATGTGGAAAAGAGGTTACTGCCTAAGGGCAGGGGGATTTCTTTTGCCTCATGTAACTATAGTGTTACCCGGGATGTTGGTATCAGGTTTTCACTGCAGATTGCACTTATGCATATATACTATACTATCGTTAGTGCTTCAATCAGGGGATATAAAGGTGTTGGTACTTTTTGAGAATTAATTTTCTTCTTATTTCAACCCGGAGATGATTAGCGCAGAATGGTAGATAGCTCTATCAGTGGTGAAAAGATATCCGCCTTGGGGATGCAAGAAGAGAACTACTCATCTCTGTCTGACTGTGTTCCAGGGTATGTTATCGTTCAGTCCGGTTATGTTAGTTGACAGTCTGTATACCCAGCGCTGTTCTTTTTCAAACAGGCGTGTCAAAGAATCCCCTGGTTTTACCACTTCTATTACTGTCCACCATATGTCATTGGTGGTGTGCAGGGGCGCAACTAGGTCTTCATTTCGGGGGGGGCTAACATGGCAAAAGAAGGGGCGTGGCTAATGTTAATCAATGGGGCGCCCCTCACACCTTAAAACCCATACCCGCCCTGAACTCTAAAATTACCCCCGGCACCCCAAAACCCATACCCATCCTGATCCCTAAAATTATCCCCCCCTGGCACCCCAAAACCCATACTCACCCCACACCCTAAAATTACCCCCTGGCACCCCAAAACCCATTACCACCCTCAACCCTAAAATCACCCCCCTGGAGCCCCAAAGCCCATACCCGCCCTGAACCCTTAAATTACCCCTGGCACCCCAAAACCCATACCCACCCTGAACCCTAAAATGACCCCTGGCACCCCAAAACCCATACCCGCAGTGATCCCTAAAATTACACCCTTACCCCCCAAAACCCATACTCACCCTGAATCTTAAAATTACCCCTGACACACAAAAACACATACCCACGCTGAACCCTAACATTAACCCCCTCACACCCTAAAACCCATACCCGCCCTGAACCCTAAAATTACCCCTGGCACCCCAAAACCCATACCGATCCCTAAAATTATCCACCCGGCACCCCAAGACCCATACCCATCCCACACCCTAAAATTACCCCCTGGCACCCCAAAACCCATTACCATCCTGAACCCTAAAATCACCCCCCTGGCACCCCAAAACCCATACCCACCCTGAACCCTAAAATGACCTCTGGCACCCCAAAACCCATACCCGCAGTGATCCCTAAAATTACACCCTTGCCCCCCAAAACCCATACTCACCCTGAATCTTAAAATTACCCCTGACACACCAAAACACATACCCACGCTGAACCCTAACATTAACCCCCTCACACCCTAAAACCCATACCCGCCCTGAACCCTAAAATTACCCCTGGCACCCCAAAACCCATACCGATCCCTAAAATTATCCCCCCGGCACCCCAAGACCCATACCCACCCCACACCCTAAAATTACCCCCTGGGACCCCAAAACCCATTACCACCCTGAATCCTAAAATCACCCCCCTGAAGCCCCAAAACCCATACCCGCCCTGAACCCTAAATTTACCCCTGGCACCCCAAAACCCATTCCCATGCTGAACCATAAATTCCCCCCGGCACCCCATAACCCATACCCAACCTGAACCCTAAAATTGCCCCCTGACACTCCAAAACCCATTACCACCCTGAACCCTAAAATCACCCCCCTGGAGCCCCAAAACCCATACCCGCCCTGAACCCTAAATTTACCCCTGGCACCCCAAAACCCATACCCATCCTGATCCTTAAAATTATCCCCCCCCCCGCGGCACCCCAAAACCCATACCCACCCCACACCCTAAAATTACCCCCTGCCACCCCAAAACCCATTACCACCCTGAACCTTAAATTACCCCTGGCACCCCAGAAACCATACCCATGCTGAACCATAAATTCCCCCCTTGCCCCCCAAAACCCATACCCACCCCACACCCTAAAATTACCCTCTGGCACCCAAAAACCCATACCCATGCTGAACCATAAATTCCCCCGGCACCCCATAACCCATACCCACCCTGAACCCTAAAATTACCCCTGGCACACCAAAACACATACCCACGCTGAACCCTAAAATGACCCCTGGCACCCCAAAACCCATACCCACCCTAAACCCTAAAATTGCCCCCTGGAACCCCAAAACCCATACCCGCTCAGAACCCTAAAATTAAACCCTGGCACCCCAATTTGTAACCCACCATGAACCATAAAATTACTCACTGGCTCCCTAAAACCCACACCCACTCTGAACTCTAAAGTTACCCACTAGCACCCCCAAAAGGTAATGATGTGCTGAAAATGCATTAAAGTTACTGGAACTTACATAAAAAACTTCTGACTGCTCCTCTGATACTATACTGTGGAGTCGGGCTGATCAGCAGCACTGCGTCCTGGCATCCAGCCCCTCGAAGGTCTCAGAGTAGATAGGTCTCCTGGATTCTCCTTGCCTGGGTCCCCTCTGCTTCTTCGCTGCTGCCCTTGGATGCGAAAATAGAAAGATCCATGGTTCTGTTCACCATTTATCTGGTGAGCAGTGCGGTGGATGTGAATTCCATCCAAGTGCACAGACAGCAGGGTGAAAGGGATGGCAGTGCAGGTGATGCTTTTCCTTTGAAAATTAATTTCTGCTGGTGTCTTAGCCCAGGGTTTGCTGTCTGTGCACTTGTATGGAATACACATCCTTACAAGTGCACAGACAGCACACCCTGGGCTATGACGCCAGCAGAAATTCCCATACAAAAGAAAAGCGTCACCTGCACTGGCCATGCCTTCCTCCCTGCTGTGCACTTCACACCCCATGCTTATAACCCATCAAGTGCTGAGGTGAATCCCTGCCTTCAGGCAAGGATTTCACCTCTGCGCCACTCTAAAGGAAAACAAGAGGTCAGGGCAGGGGGGTTCACTCGAGGAAACTGTTCAGAGGCTGGCTGGCTGCTGGGCCTCTCAGAATGCATAATAAAAATCACATTCTCGGCTCCGATGCGCAGCGTTAGTTAATGATTTCAGTGCACGTCATCTTAGCCCGGGCAGAGGAGGCGACGGGGGGGGGGGCTGAAGCCCGGTGAGCCCAATGTGTAAATGTAAATGTAGGTGTACTTATATAGCGCAAACCTGTCACCCAAAGGGCATCCTGGCGCTTGCTTAGGGAACCCGTCCTGGTATTCCCCTGTGAGAAACCCCGGCAGGGTGTCCACAAGGTGAAAGCCAGGCATCCCGCCGCGAGGGGCCGTAGTGGAGATTAAGCAAGCTATTGCCCAGAGTTGCAGAGTGTGACCCCGTGATTCGAGTAGGCACCGGAGCGTGAATTGTCGAGTCCGTGGAATTTTGAGCCCGAGACCCGCCGAGGCGGGGAATCGAACCCTGGTCCACGGTCGATCTCAGCTTCCGGGTCTGCCGCCTCTAACCACTGAGCCACGCTTCTCCACTGTGTTGCGCGCCTGGTGGTGTGGTTCATGGTGAGGAATTGTTCAGTCAGTTTCGTGGTTAACTTTTTACACCTGATCGTGTATGGGACCTTTGTGTCCAGATTTTGTTGTTCTCCAAATTAAGTGTTTTTGTGGCCGTGGTCAAATGACACATGCTACAGTTACCACAAGGAAAATGCCCAGTGCCGCAAGCACTGAGCACTGTTGTTGTTCCTTCCGTGGTCTCTTTTTTGGGACTGGTGTTTACCAGTGTGTCCCTGATACTTCTCGCTCTCTTGAATAAAAAGAGGGGTTTGCTCCAATGCATATTCCCAGTGTTGAGTATGCTCCAGTGCTTGTTTATGGATTTTTTCATCAGATTGGAGAGGGTATTGTACGTGATCACACACGTTAAAGGTGGTTCCTTGTCCTCTCTGACTTTTTCTTCCAGAAGTGCCTCTCAGGGTTGGTTTCTCGCCCGTTTTTGACACTTCTTTAAGATCTTATCTGGGTAGCCTCTATGCGAGAGTTTTTTGGTCAGGTCTTTAGCCTGGGTGCGGTAGTCTTGTAGTTGACTTTAATTTCTTCTTAGGTGGAGGAATTGGCTATATGGCAGATTCTCCTTTAATGCCATAGGGTGGAAGCTCTCATACCTCAGGGGATTGTTTTTCGCAGTAGGCTTATGGTGCGTTGTAGTTTCCAGGCCCCCTTCCTCTTTGGTGATGACCAAGTCAAGGAATATCATTGACTTCTTATCCATTGCATGGGTGAAGCTCAAGTTGTTGTCGCAGGTGTTAATCCACGTGATTAATTCCCTAAGGGTGTCTTCAATGTATCTTTTCCAAAATACAATATGTTGTGCAAAGGGGTTGCCCTCGCTCAGAATGAAAGTTTTTTCAAAATCAAAAACGTATAGCCCCGCTACACTTGGGGCAATATGCTCCCCATGGAAGTTCCGCCAGTCTGCAAGAAAACGCTACCCTTGAACTTGAAATAGTTGCTTTTGAGAGCTAGGGTGGCCCACTCCACAACAAATTGTTTTGGAGCTTGGTATTTCCATGGGGTTTCCTTGAGCATTCTACTTTTTCTAGCGTTTTGTCCTGGGGAAGGCTGGTGTAGAGGCTCTCGATATCGAAGCTGACGAGGATCGTTGCATCATTAACATGGATGTCTTTCAGGAGGACTAGAAGGCTTTGGTGTCACGTAGGTAGGTCTCAGTTTTTTGTACCATCTCTTTGAAAAAACAGTCGCAGTACCTAGACAGAGGTTCCAGTAGAGACCCAATGCCGGATACAATAGGTCTCCCTGGTGGTGGAATTTTATTTTTATGCATCTTTGGTAGTACGTAGAAATGTGGGACTTTCTCCTCGCTGGTGGTCAGAAAATCTGCTTCATGTTTGCTGATATAGCTGCATGATTTCGCCATATTCACCAGTGTCTTTATTTCCTGTGTGGGGTCAGTAGTCAAGGGTATGTAGTTTGTAGTATCTGATAAGAGGCGGAGGCATTCAGTTTGATAGGCTGTTCTATCCTGTACTACTATCCCTCCGCCCTTATCTGCTGGTTTTATGATGATGTCACTGCAGTTCTATAGATTCTCGAGGGCTTGCATCTCATTCCTGCTCATATTGTAGAATGTTTTTTTTACTTCCATCATTTCTATGTCATTATATACTGTCTGTTCAAAAGTGGCTATCTCAACAGGAGTTGTGTGTGGGTGAGGCAGGAAGGTGGATTTTTTCTTTAGTGCAGTGTCTGACTTTGTCTGTGTGTCTGGGGTTTTCCTCCCTTTTTTAAAGTAAGCTTTTAATTTAGGCTTTCAAAAGAAGCCCACCAACTCACAGTGTAGACCAAACTTGTCTACTTTTGCTGTGGGGACAAATCCCAGACCTTAGTTGAGTGTACTCCTCTCTGTCTCTCTCAGTTCTCTAGAGGACAAATTAGTTACAAGGTGTTGCTTGTCCCTGGTTGCGGTGTTTGAGTTTTGCTCCTTGTGGGATTCCCCACATTGTCTTGTTCCTCCCAGTGGACCTGATTGTTCCCCTTGCGTCGTCCTCTTTCTCTCCGGCCCATCCCTAAAAAAGGCGGGTGAAAGGTGTTGTGTGGGAACACTGGTTGTGGGAATGGTGGTTGCCACCCATACCCCTGAAACTGTGTGTGGGGGTTGAAGGGTGGGTTGTATGGGCCCGGGTAATTCCCCATTAGCGATGTATTGTAAAGTTGCAGGTTGGTTGGCCTCGGCCCCGTCCCCTCTGTCTATTTCTCCCATTTCCAGTGCTGGATCCGCTACTGAACGAAGAGTCATCACTAGATGCTTCCGAGGTCCTCTCGCCCCTAGCTGGTGGTTTGAATTCCCTGGCCATGTTGTTCGCAACAGCTTTATATTCAGTTGTCTTTGGTTGTAGTCGATGGAGGGCATCTTGGTCCTCCCCCTCCTCCACTACCTCGTCAACGCGGAGGAGCTCTTGCTCGATACAAGTCATGTCCTTGACTTTTTCCTTGCGCGGCCCAGCTATGGCCGATAGTGCATGTCCCCTAATGACTGTCTTGAAAACCTCCCAGAGGGTGGTAGGAGAGTCAACCGAGCCATCGTTGTCTTGGAAGTAATGGTCTTTGACTGCGGGATTACAGAGATACCACGGGTTGATGGGCGCTACACAACCCACCCTCTTATCCCAGAGTGTCAAATGTGCCCACAGTGGGGAGTGGTCTGAAATACCTCTTGCCAAATGTCTGATTTCTTGTATAGTCGCTGTCTGTTACTCGGGCATGAGTATATAGTCCGTTCTAGAGAAGGTGTGGTGCGACCCTGAGTAGAAAGTGTAGTGTTTGAGTTCTGGATGGTGCACCCTCCACAGGTCTGTGAGGCCGAGGGCCTCAAAGAAGTTAGAGAGCCAACTGCTTGCCGTGCCAATATCTGGAGGTGGATACCGATTGAGATGACCCGATACAACGGTATTCAAATCTCCACCAATCACAAGACTGCCTTCCGGAAGGGAAAGTATGTAAGCCCCCATGTCCTTAAAGGACTGGGTCTGCAGACCCGGTGGGATGTAGACTGCAATTAATGTAAGAGCGTGACCCTCCCATTGCCCCGAGACTGATGAGTAACGTCCCAGTGTGTCAGTCCAGGTATGTTGTATGCTGAAAGGGAAGGATTGTTTAAACAGTATGCCCACCCCTCGAGAACCCGAAGTGAAGCCAGCACGTGCCACAAGTTTGTACCCCCACCTATTTAATGCCTTGCAGGTGTTGCCAACTAGGTGTGTCTCCTGGAGCAGTGCGACATGCGGCGCCGGTCGCATTATGTACTGGAGCACAACACTTTGTTTAATCTTGTCCCCCAACCCGTTGACATTCCAACTAAGGAGCTTAAGACTCTTAACCCAATGCCTACTCATTTATACAGATAAAACATTTGCTGTGTGCTCTAGACCTGTAATACAATCCGAGCAGATTTTTTTTAAAAGCGTGACCAATAGATGCTCTTCCCACAACCCCTCTCCCAGAATCCCTGAGAACTACTAACTAAAGCATTCAACATAATACTCCCATGTAACCGTCCCCCCTCCCTCCTACCCTGCTATGTAGGTTTAAAACTACCCACATCCCCAACTAGCAGAGCGCCTGTCGCCCAATGAACAGATTAACAATTGCGGGGAAGTTTAGGCTGACACCGACTCTGGCCACTTGGGGCCCGGTCCGACCCATGACAGGAGAGTGCCATTGTGAGATTCCAGCAGCACCAGTCTCATGTAGCGTGCCTCCACCCCCAGACCATTTTGTTAACACTTATGATTACGAAGCCATGACACACTCTCTTCACTATATCACTGTTGTCCTTGTTTTAAGGCGAATCAGTGGTAACCGCAATAGTGGAATCTGGTTAATGGCATTCACCTGTCGATGGGTGCACAGGGGCCAGAGATTGGGTGAGAAAATGACATAGCTGTAGGGTCTTGTCGGATTCGCATTACGATCGCACCCTAACCAGTCCTGCACTGAGACAGCATGTCTACTTTCCATATCTCTTTTTTCCCTGTCCACGGTACTGACGGGCTAGCCATGGTTGAGATGAGGAACACAAAAAAAAACACTTATGCGTTACAGTTTGCTGGGGCAGTTCCGAAAGTCCAATACCATAGGAAGACCCATTCAGTTCCCGCCGGTATCCAGTGTCGCCGGGCTGACAGATCTCGGCCTCCAGAGCGCTGACTTTGCCTGTCCGATTCCGATCTGCCATCTGTGGAGCCCGGTGAGTGTGCACAAGTCTCTCTCCAGCTGTCTCCCGGGGTCGCACCCCTCCTCCGTGCAGTCTCCGAGTCCAGCCATGCCTCCACCTCCGACGGGGCCGTGAAGAACGACTACTTCCCACCTGCGATGATCTTGAGCTTCGCAGGAACGAACATCATGTACTTGATGCCTCTATCTCTTCACTCCATCAAATGAACGCCACTCTTGTTGGACTTTGAGAGAAAAGTCTGGAAAGAAGCGCACCGTGGTGTTTTCATAACGGAGGTCCCCTTGCAGGCAGGCTGCCTGTAAGATTGCGTCACGGTCCCAATAGTTGAGGACTTTTGCGATGATTGTCCTGGAAGCCGCTCCGGTCTTTGGTGGCGGAACCGGTGCAATATGCGCTCTCTCATTCGTGAAGAGGGAGGAGAGTCGTTTCGGTTTAAGGTGGTTAAGGATTAAGTCTTCAAGGAAGAGATCCACGCTCTGCCCTTCCGAGCCCTCTGGGACCCCAACCACACTGATGTTATTGTGGCGAGCCCACCCCTCCTGATCTTCGTGTTTGAGGGCCAACTGGCGATGCTGGTGTACCAGCTGTTGGACCCTCTCTTTCAGTTTTTTAGTTGCATTCTGGAGCTCCGTGACATATGCCTCAGTGACTTTAACTCTGTTAATTTCAAGTGTGGTTTCCAGGACCTGTATGGCCGCCATTATTGTACCGAGGGATGGCTCAGTGTCATCAAGCGGTCCACACGGGCCCCCTCCTCTGGTGGCGGCTGTTTCGGCATGGCATAGTTGTCGAAATTGTTTGTTTGCACAGCTTCACCACCTTTGGGCTTCATTTTGTGGGCGCTCTTGTCAGTGGCCTCCGCCCACTAGGGTGGCCCTTCCGCTCCAGACAGGTTCTGCACAGGAACCACATAAAAGCTCAAGGAGCTTGGCAAAGTGGCACTCGTTATACTCTCCACTTGGCTGTTCGACTATCTGTCCCACTGTTCGTCAACGTACACCGGCACCACTATTTCGCCAGGGAGAAGAGCGGGTCAGCACTGTTTTGTACCATCAGGCCCCGGCACACCTCCGGCGTCACTCCTCCTCTGCTGCGAGGCGCCAGGCCGATCAGCAGACCAGTGACAGTTCGTGGGCTCAAGGATGTTGTGTTTTTGGGGGTCCCTTCACGCACTTCCACGGCGCCACCCTCTGTTCACTCGTCAGCGTCCACCACAACGTTCAGCCACCCACGTGTCAATCAATCAGTCATTTGTTAAGCGCACTACATACCCATGAGGGTCTCAAGGCACTGGGGGGGAGTTGGGGGCCGCTACTGATCAAACAGCCAGGTCTTTAGTGTCCTCCTGAAGGTCAGCAGGTCTTTGGTCTGTTGTAGGCTCAGTGGGAGGGTGTTCCATGTCTTGGCGGCGAGGTGGGAGAAGGATCTCCCGCCGGTGGTTGTTCTTCGGATGCACGGGCGGTGGCGAATGAGAGGTCGGCGGAGCGTAGCTGGCGGTTGGGGGTGTAGAAGGAGAGCCGTCTTTTGAGATAGGCTGGGCCGGTCTTGTGGAGTGCCTTGTGTGTGTGGATGAGGAGCTTGAAGGATATCCTCTTGTTGACGGGGAGCCAGTGCAGGTTTCTCAGGTGGGGGGGTGATGTGTCTTTGTCATGGTACATCGAGAATCAGTCGTGCCGAGGTGTTTTGGATGCGTTGTAGTCGAATGATGAGCTTGGTAGAGGCTCCCGCTTAGAGGGGATTTCCGTAGTCGATAGTCGAGTCTGCTGCTGACGAGGGCCTGGGTGATTATCTTTCTTGTATCTGTCGGGATCCATCTGTAGATCTTGCGGAGGGTGTTGAAGCAGGAGGAGGAGAGGGCTTTGACTTGCTTGGTCATTGAGAGCGTTGAGTCGAGGATGATTCCCAGGTTGAGTGCGTGGTCTGTGGTGGTCAGGGCTGCCCCCAGTGCTGTTGGCCACCAGGAGTCGTCCCGGGCTGACTGGTTGGAGCCGAGGATGAGGACCTCTGTCTTGTCCGAGTTCAGCTTGAGACGGCTGATCTTCATCCAGTCGGCGACGGCCTTTATTCCTTCATGGAGGTTGGCTTTGGCGGTGTTGGGCCTCACCTAGCGCGTCCAGGCTCGACACCAGTGTCTGCCACCACATCAGGGCTTCATATAACAGGGACGTGCGCGCTTCCCTTAGCGAAATCCATATCTTGCCGAAAGAAGCGCACAGCCGTTCAACCGCCAATTCTAGCTGCTAGGCACACGTAAAGCCCAGTGTCCCGGTGTCTGGTGGCTCAGTGGACTAAAGCAACCACTGCAGGGGCCTGTGATCGACCTCATGGTCACAGGTTCAACTCCTGGCGGGTCCACTCAGCCTTTCACCCATTTCAGGTCGCTAAAATGAGTTCCATTGAGTTGGGTAACAATAAATATCTGTTATTCAGCGCCAGGATGCCTTCGGGGAATCGTGCGCAAATACACGTGTTAGGTTGTGTCCCTGCTGTGGACTCACTGCATTTTCAGCGGCACTGCCGCTCGCAGGAGGAAAGTAGCGCTGCACCCCGCAGACAACAAAGGAGGAAGGCGGGGGAAGGGGAGCGGAGGCCTCCCGCAAAATTCTCAACTCTCGAACACGGTTGGGCAGTGCAGGATCTTGGTTACAGAGGTGCAGCCAGGAAGGATCCGGCCCCCGCAGTCCACAGTGGAGGAAACTAACAGACATTTGGGGGAATTAAGGCCGCCGGTTCCCGCTCCCCACCGCAACCACTGATGTCTGTATAACCTCCATTGGCGGTCAACAGTGGGTTGTAGGTGGGGGCGGGTGCCAGGACCCGTCAGTCCGCACCCGTGAGGGCCCACCTCAGCATCAGTTCCTAGAAGAGGCGGGTGTACTGTCCGCTCTCGGTCTCAACGAAGGGGCCTCCGCTGGGTCCTCCCGCCCAGTCTCGCAGCTCAGAAAAGGAGCATTATCAGGCCATTTTTTGGCGTCAGTCAGGTCGGTTGGTAATCTGCTAGCACTGCGGGCAGTCCGACTCCCCCAATGCAGGAGATATTGCGGATTTCAAGGGTTTGAGGCCCGGCCCCGGCGGAGCTCTCCCTTTATGCAGGCATCTTTGCCACGCCGCCAAAATCTTTACATTTTTGAGGCCTGAAATTGGATGGCTCATTTCAAAAGACATTAGTGACAACTCACCAAAAATGGTTATGTTCCAACAGCTTTAATGAGACTACCCTCCAAGACCTCGAAGCCAGATAGCTGCTGGATGGTGTCACACTGAAGTAGTTAGTTTTGGAGGGAAAAGCTCTGAGCTGGAGAAATTCAAATTTCGGGACTGCCAAAGTCCTCTCCTCAGGCGGATAAGTTTAACACCTTCACATGGTCAAGATTTCCATCTTTGGAGTTAGTCTTTTTTTTATGGAGCTCAAAATCTTCCAGCGAAGCAAGCCTAAAGCTGTATTGATGAAGTCATATCGAATTCGGACACCTTTACCACAAGGTCCCGATAACACTCAATAGGTTTTGGAGGTCAAAAATGTTGCAAGTCTCAACTTTTCTGGAGCAGCTCCTCTGGGTCACTTCTGAGACTCCCAGGACCTCTGGGACAGCACTTAGAAGTCAGACCCCACACCAACAGAAGCCACAAGCAGGGGCTGGATCCATCCAGTTCCAGTTGCTACTGGTCAGCTGGGTACTTCAGGAAAAAGGCCTCTTGCAGCTTGTTGTGTCCCTCCACCTTTATAAGAGGCCCGCCAAATGACTGGGAGTCTACTTTTTAGTCCTGGGTACAAGTGGGAGTAAGTCGAGCCTTTCATGTCACCTCACAGGTCTCAAACCGTTCAGTCATCCTCTGTTCTTCCGCGGCTCCGGGGAGTGTTCTGGTGAGCGGTGTGTGGTGCCACTTTTGTAAGATTTACTAGCCAAGGATGGGGGTAACTCCTGGGCACTTCATAAGCCATGAGGAAAAAACTTCCCAAGGGCAAACTTCCCAGTTTTGCGGTGCCACTGTCATTGTAGCTGAGCACGTCTCCTATTTAGGGGCCGATTGTGATCTGGGTCTGAAAGCTCTCCGAACCAGCTGGACCCGGAGTTTGTTCCGACCGAGCCGGACTCATGCAGTCCGACCGAGCGAGTATGATGCGGCTTCATACTGCCTGACTCGGTTCGGTTGGACTCTGATTGACTCAATCGAAACCGTTCATGTGACACGTACATGGGCTCCCATTGACTAAATGGGTACGTCTTGCACAAGGGCCCCCCCTACAGTGGGTACGGGTCGGTGCCATCTGCACCGTACATGCCTGTGTTGGGGAGACCCTTGAGTCTCCCCCTGTGTCTGAGTCGTAAGGCTGCGGGTGACAGGGACCCCCAAAGGTAGCTTCCCGGACGTTTTGCGAGCCGGAAACGTCTGCTCGATCCGGCTGTCCGACGCGTGCATCGTACTGGCTTGGTCGGAATTCACCTCCATTGCACGGCACGGTTTGCTGACAAACGAGGCGTACGGAGTGGTTCAGAACCGGAAACGATTCAGTCGGCGATTTTGCGTTTCTCGCATCGTACTTGCTCGCTCGTACATCTGTACGAGTCGGGCGGAGAACATGCGTACGGCTCGTACTTTCTTACGGTCGTATTCCGTTCGGAGACCTTCCGAGCGAGATCAGAATCGACCCCTTTGTGTTAATCATTTTTGTTTTCCTTCCACTGATTTTTTTTTTCTATTCGATGTGAAACAGGAGTTTTGTGGGAGAGTGTGTGGGAGAGTGTGTGTGTGTATATATATATATATATATATATATATATATATATATATATTCATTGAAAAAACCATAGGTTTCAGGGACGTTATAGTTAGTTGGACATTTCACTCATACAAAACCAAAGAAGTTATACTGTTATAGTTAGTTCAGCTAACTATAACTTGCCCACCCGCAATTTACTTCTGATGACGTCACATATTACATCATTAATGACCTGCTCAATGACATCACTGATGACATCTCAAATGAAATCACTGATGACATCATCCAGTGACTATTTGTTTCTGTAAAGTTTAAATATGTTTTATATATATATATGCCAAGGTGCATTGAAGAATGAGTGGGTGTCAGGGGTGTGGAATTTATTAAAATATCTACTTGTCCATGGGGCAAGTTGCTTCATAAATCTTCATAAATCTACTTGTCCTGTAACAAAATCCACTTGTCCCTTTGGTGCCATGTGGTTCGGCGACAAATTATGGCAGCAATCTCATTATATAAGAGCTCTTATATAGATAGCCTCTCTGATTATGCCAGGGCTCATACCATAGTAGTTTGTGAATACTAGCAATCCCTTTATGTTGCCCCGTTTCTGCAGATCAACATACTGGGACTAAAGGTAGTGGTAAGCAATAGTTTCAGGGTTGGAATGCCCTTTAAGTCTGTGCAAATCTACTAACCTTCATGTTTTAAGGGGTTTCAACAACTCTACTCTAATCTTTTTCCATACTGAGAAATGTTGGAAATTTACTCCTGACAATGGAAGACGTAAACCTTCTTCCAGAGCTGCGTTGCAGAGTGGTGTAAAAAGGGGGCGTGGCCTTGGACCACCTCTCTGCAACGCAGCTCCCTAGCACATACTGGATGTACTTGGTGGGCTATTTGGCCTCCAGGGACCCTCAGTATTAATTCCCCAACTTACAACATGCCAGAGGGCGCGTTTGCAGAGTGCTGCATGCAGGGTGCAGTGCCTCCGGCGTGATGACAGATTTCTTTTCTTTTTTTAGAAGGACTGTGTGGCCTTCCTTCTTTTCCTATTTTTGGGGCCCTGGGGACCCCATCTCCCAAGGCCTGACCCCACTTTTTTTCTTCTTTTTTTAAATGGCCCTGGGTACCCCATCCCCCAGGGCATGGCCAGAATTTTATTTATTATTTTATTTGGAGAGGGGCCGCGTGGGCCCACTTTTATGGCCCCGGGGATCCCATCTCCTGGGGCCGGCCTTTCCTTTTTTTTTTTTTTTAATTTAATATTGGGGAGGGGTGCTGCGTGGCCCCCCTCCCAGGCCACTTATTGCCCAGGGGACCCCATCCCCTGGGCCAGCATTTCCTTTAAAAAAAAAAATAATTCTGAGGGCGGGGGAGTATTGCCCCCCCCTGCCAGGCCACATCTGGCCTGGGCACCCCATCCCCTGGAGCCTGGCCTCTCTGCTGGGGACCGTAAGGGGAGCCCCAATTCCCCCATGGTCCCGCCGGCTCCCCGCCTCCTGCTGGAGCCGGCATTGCTTTTCCACAAGGGAAGCTGCTAACATGCAGCCCCCTTTGTGGAAAAGCAAATGGTTTGGATTTTGGAAACGCTTCTAAAATCCAAACCAGTGTTTGCTATGACAGGGCCTTCGCCCTGCATAGCAAACAGAAGTGTCTCGGGGGTGGGCACCCCGGGACACTGAAGGAGGGGGGTGGCGGTCCCCAGAGCCATGAAGGGCTCCAGGA
The DNA here is from genome assembly GCF_964261635.1 of Lissotriton helveticus. NCBI lineage: Eukaryota > Metazoa > Chordata > Amphibia > Caudata > Salamandridae > Lissotriton > Lissotriton helveticus. The sequence continues at coordinate 160,177,387 of NC_136059.1, read as the reverse complement.
CGGGGGCCGCGCTGCCACCCTCCCTACCATTACAAAGCCCCGGGGAGGTGATGGTCCCCAGGGCTCGGGGGTCCGTAATGGACACCAGCATTTACATATTTAGTGCCCCGGGGAGGTGGTGTTAATTAATCAAAGAGGCCCGGGGAGGTGCCTTTCCTGGGGCAGCGTGGGGATTGGGACCCCCACCCCGCTTTTTTTTAACAGCCCCTGGGAGTTGGCGGTACCCGGGGCCGTGGGGGGCCGCGTGCCCTCTGCAGTTGTTTGTTGAAGCCCCGGGTGGCGGTCAAGGGGGCAGCGTGGGGATGATTGGGACCCCCCACACATTTATTTTTCACAGCCCAGGGGAGGTGGTGGCCCACCGGGGGATTTTTTAAATTAATTTTAAAATGTTAATTTTATAATTTAGGTGGGATTCGCAACCCCATCGTGACTTTAGACGAAAATATTTTTAAAAAAAATGCTTTTTTTGGCCTTGCGGGTCCTTATGGAACCCCCTGAACAGGCCTAGGGGGTCAGGGTGTTTCTACCCTGCCCCCTTTTCTTGTTTTTCTAAATGTTTTTTCTACTGTTTTCTTGTGACTCGATTCTACCGAGTCACAAGATGGCTGCCAACACTTCCTGGTTTGGAGTGTTGGCAGCCAATTTGAATGAAGCTCGTGTTCAGGAGGGTTCGCGTCCCCACCGCTGCCCCAGGTATCGAAACTTTTTCTTTTTCTCATTTCTCAGAAACAGATTTACACCATTTAAGAAAAAGGGATCTTTGTAAACTAAGATCTACCTTTTTTTCCAAATTTGGTGTAGTTCCGTTTAGCAGTTCTGGCTGTAGCTTTGTCTACATTTTTCTATGGAAAATAACATAGGGCAAACGTGTTTTGGGACCCCCTTTTTTTCTCGGTTCCCGCTTGACGTATCTCTCTGAAACTTTCAAGACAGGAGCTGACCGGAGCTTGTCACTAGTTTAGACAAATTCGCAAAAATTCGTCAACCGACGCCAAAGTTATTGGGAAAACAAAAAACGCTTTTCCTATGGAAACTAAGTCCTAACTGTACCTACTGGCGACTGCCAGAAGGTAATATATATATGTATATATATATATATACATATATCTATATAAAATCTAATTATATACACCGATATACCGCGACCGCTTGAAAGTGTGGCTGGCCGTCACGGGGTGGAGCGTGTGTCCCAGGAGCGAGATCCAGTAGTCCAAATCTCCATGGAAATGATATGATTAGCCTTTTTTCACCTATTCCCTGAGTGAGCGTTTCTTTTTTGGTTTTACCAAGGTAACTTTGTGGATGTATGTTTTAGGTAAAAATCTAGTGCCTGCTCACAGGGTGTAAATCTTGCTAACCACCCGGTTCTTTCGCTGAGTTTGTTTGTTACTCTAAGTAGGTGGACTACAGATCTTTAGGACCCTGGGATCTAGGGTGGTTACTCTCAGCTGATGGTTTGTCTGTTGATGGGATTTACCGCGCAATCCCAGCCCTCTGAGTTAAGTTTTCATAAGACACCTTTTTAGGTCTCGCTGCGAAAAGGGCGCGAAAGCGCGCTCTCGCTGAGAGACTATAGCAATCGGTTCAGCCGACAATGAGTGGAGACAAGAGCTGGCCACGCGCACATTGAGAAGCATGGCAGAGTCGGATTCCGACGCGCGCCTTGGGATTGGGTCGCTCATGTCGGAATCCGACTCTGCCAAGCGCCTTGGGATTGGGTTGCGCGCGTGAGCTTCGACCGTAGACAGCTCACGTCGCGCGGCTCGTAGGTTTCGCTTTTGTTTTGAGTTGTTTTATGTCTTTCCGTGTGCGTGAGCCAGAAACAGCCGAGGCAGGCAGGCAGGCGGGACTTACGCTGTGAGTGAGTGCCCCTGCCCCGGGGGCTCTCAAATGTCTGTTGAGTCCAAATTTAACCAGATTTGGTGGCTCGCTGCACCCCATCGGCGGAGGTGCAGGGCTTGGGGTGCTTTCAGACGGTGAGCCAGGCTGGTAGACTCCCGTGCCTGTTCACACAGAGTGAACTGTTTTGAACCCACCGAGAGTCATCAACTTGTGTCCTTCGTGGCGAGAGCGTTTCCGTGCACTTCAGAGTGAACTGAGCTTTGCGGTCTCCGGAATACTTGCAGAGTACTGTGGAGATAGGAAAGATAATTAGTTTTACTAAAATTGAGTGCATCACGTATCGACAAACACGGATAATCTTTTTAAGGGACAGTTCCAAGGTTTAGTGTATTTCTCAAAGAGGAGATTAATACTGAAACTCGAGTGAGGGTTGTTTTTTCATTTCTGTTTCCTTTTCTCTGGTGACAACCAGTTTCCCTTTTACGGTTCCAGGAAATCACACTATTGGTTTCCTTTTCTCTGTTTTGTGACAACCAATAGGGAGATTACCCGATCGCTCTAGGGGTCATTTTCAAACCTTGCAGATGAATGCTTATTTTTTCTATGTAACCATTCTGGCGTAACAACACGTTCCCGTGTGAGCGATTGTTGTAGACATGGTTTATTCATAAATAAAGACAGTCACACGGATCTGATATCATTTGATGCTTACGTCCTCCAATTGATTACTTCCAGAAATAGTCACGGTGTAAAATAGAAGGTTCGTGAATTCTTGAAGAATGTCTACCTGATTTTTGAAGGTCAGAGCTCTAAGCTGGTGGCGGCACATTTGAACCTCTGCTTCCCTCCCTTGCAAGTTGCCAGCAGGACACGCTGTGCCCTTGTGATTTCAGACGTCAGCAGTGCAGTTTTGTGGTTTGTCACTTGGGCTTTGGATTTTAACGTGCAGGAGGTTGCAAATTTGTAGGCAGCTCTGAGAGACCCAAGTAACCAGTGTGCATACAATGTTACTCTCTGCCAGTGCACTATACGGATCTCGCCGGGGGTTCAGGGGTTTACAAACCAGTATTTTGAAAATTTGCTTTTAAACCATTTTAATATTGGGAAATGGAGGCGCCTTCTTTTTGGGTACGGATCTAATATTACGTGGATGGCCAGGTGTGAAGTTGATTCCTTTGGTGGGCTTCTAGCTGCTAGAAGGGACAATATGTGTAGGCACGTCACCTCTTCCTTTGGACAAGGTACTAATTACTATACGTAGTTTGTGGAGTTGTTTATAACGCGCTTTTGTCCGTCTAAGCACCGAATAGCAGGTTTGATTGCATCTTGTGTTTGCACTGCCAGGCTCCTGCGTTCACAAACGACTCGCTGGCTCACCCACCACAACTCCGACCGGCTCAGTTCTAACATCGCCTGCTGTCCCCATCGGAAGGCTTTACTTTTACATACCCTTGCGTATAAGGAAATAGCTTTATTTTGTAATGCGCCGTTACACAAAAATGTACGCACCCTGCTCAGATGCCCCCGTGCTTAGATTGCGCCGGTGGTTGCTGGTGACTCACTTTGGGGATCGGCACATACCAATTCTTCTTCAGACTTAAACACAAAGAAAGGGAGCGAAAAAAAAGAAGAGTTGGAGAAAGAGAAACAGTGACATGGGGCAATTTTTTAGCAGGAATGAAAAATAAGCAGCAAGGTTAAATAAGGTGGCATGAGGTGGAATCAAGAATAGTAGCCTTGGCATCGGCAATCCTGGCACTCGCTGCAGGCTTCTGAGATACACTTCAGGCCCAGGACACTTATTCTGGATTTTTAAGGTGTCTGCTTTCGAAACGGGGCACAGAAAATAGTTTTCTTCTTTTTTTATGAGACATGCAATATTGTTTTAATACATTTCATGAGAGTTTCCAAACCGCGCATCTTGTAGTGGGCGCATTTCTATTGATTGCCAAGCCGCGCCGGGGGACTCAAGGGACAAGAGCCTTTCACTGACAGTCAGTCACGCGAACACTGCGTGAGCTATTGCAGTGGTGGCGCATGGCAGTCACTACCCGGTGTCACTGAGGACACACCTGTTGGGCTGGGCAGGGAAAGGCGCTTTTGAGCTCCATTACTTACAATTTCGTCTGCCCGTCCTAGTCCTAACTGGGTGAGATTCCCTCATCGAGTACAGAAATTTGAAAAAGAAAAAAAACAGACTGTGGTGGGGAATGCCTGAACCGGGACTACATTGTCTCTCTTGAAACGGTTGTGCTGATGCCACGTTGTGTGATCCTGTCCCAAGATAAGGATCTTTTGAACGATAAGGGCACAGAGAGTAATTGGGCCGGTTGCGCATAGATGACATTGAGTGGCATAGGCAAAGTTGGACGCGCTTACGGCCGGCCACAGCTGCTTGTCAGTGAGACATAGACCGCGCCAAGGTGAGCAGAGGTGAAACAGCGCTTTTTCCCCAACAGGGACGGCGGTACTGTAAGTGTTTGCTTTGTGGTAGAGTGTGTTTTAGTTGATCTAGCAGGGCGGTGCTGGTGGTGGGCTACTCCGGATGGCACGCTCCTGCGCTTTACTGGACCAGGGATGCTCGCTGGTGTGGTTGAGCCTGCTGGTCTGACGTAGATCGTCTCTCTGTGGGTGGCCCTGGGTGGTGTGCACCCTGTCGGAAGTGGTGATTTTTGAGGTTGTCTGCTCTGAGGTAAATGGTCTCTCAGCACCACCACAGCACCACTCAGCACCACTCAGCACCACCACAGCACCACTCAGCACCACCACAGCACCACTCAGCGCCACCCCAGCACCACTCAGCGCCACCCCAGCATCACTCAGCGCCACCCCAGCATCACTCAGCGCCACCCCAGCATCACTCAGCGCCACCCCAGCATCACTCAGCGCCACCCCAGCATCACTCAGCGCCACCCCAGCATCACTCAGCGCCACCCCAGCATCACTCAGCGCCACCCCAGCATCACTCAGCGCCACCCCAGCATCACTCAGCGCCACCCCAGCATCACTCAGCGCCACCCCAGCATCACTCAGCGCCACCCCAGCATCACTCGGCGCCACCCCAGCATCACTCGGCGCCACCCCAGCATCACTCGGCGCCACCCCATTATCTCTCTGCACCACCACATTATCTCTCTGCACCACCACAGCACCACTCAGCACCACCACAGCACCACTCTGCACCACCACAGCACCACCACCACAGCACCACTAAGCACCACCACAGCACCACTCAGCACCACTCAGGACCACCACAGCATTACCACAGCATTACCCAGCGCCACCCCTTCATCACTCAGCACCACCACATCATCACTCAGCGCTACCCCAGCATCACTCAGCACCACCACATTATCACTCAGCACCACCACATTATCACTCAGCACCACCACATTGTCACTCAGCACCACCACATTATCACTCAGCACCACCACATTGTCACTCAGCACCACCACATTATCACTCAGCACCACCACATTATCACTCAGCACCACCACATTATCACTCAGCACCACCACAGCATCACTCATCACCACCACAGCATCACTCAGCACCACCACAGCATCACTCAGCTCCACCACAGCATCACTCAGCACCACCACCACAGCATCACTCAGCACTACCACAGCATCACTCAGCACTACCACAGCATCACTCAGCATCACCACAGCATCACTCAGCATCACCACAGCATCACTCAGCACCACCACAGCATCACTCAGCACCACCACAGCATCACTCAGCACCACCACAGCATCACTCAGCACCACCACAGCATCACTCAGCACCACCACAGCATCACTCAGCACCACCACAGCATCACTCAGCACCACCACAGCATCACTCAGCACCACCACAGCATCACTCAGCACCACCACAGCATCACTCAGCACCACCACAGCATCACTCTGGAACACCACAGCATCACTCTGGAACACCACAGCATCACTCTGGAACACCACAGCATCACTCTGGAACACCACAGCATCACTCTGGAACACCACAGCATCACTCTGGAACACCACAGCATCACTATGCGCTACCACAGCATCACTCGGGGCCTCGACTCTGGAACACCACAGCATCACTCTGGAACACCACAGCATCACTATGCGCTACCACAGCATCACTCGGGGCCTCCACAGCATCACTCGGGGCCTCCACAGCATCACTCGGGGCCTCCACAGCATCACTCGGGGCCTCCACAGCATCACTCAGGGCCTCCACAGCATCACTCAGGGCCTCCACAGCATCACTCAGGGCCTCCACAGCATCACTCAGGGCCTCCACAGCATCACTCAGGGCCTCCACAGCATCACTCAGGGCCTCCACAGCATCACTCAGGGCCTCCACAGCATCACTCAGGGCCTCCACAGCATCACTCAGGGCCTCCACAGCATCACTCAGGGCCTCCACAGCATTACTCAGGGCCTCCACAGCATCACTTAGGGCCTCCGCCTCCACGGCATCACTCAGGCCCTCCACGGCATCACTCAGGCCCTCCACGGCATCACTCAGGCCCTCCATGGCATCACTCAGGCCCTCCATGGCATCACTCAGGCCCTCCACGGCATCACTCAGGCCCTCCACGGCATCACTCGGGCCCTCCACGGCATCACTCGGGCCCTCCACGGCATCACTCGGGCCCTCCACGGCATCACTCGGGCCCTCCACGGCATCACTCGGGCCCTCCACGGCATCACTCGGGCCCTCCACGGCATCACTCGGGCCCTCCACGGCATCACTCGGGCCCTCCACGGCATCACTCGGGCCCTCCACGGCATCACTCGGGCCCTCCACGGCATCACTCGGGCCCTCCACGGCATCACTCGGGCCCTCCACGGCATCACTCGGGCCCTCCACGGCATCACTCGGGCCCTCCACGGCATCACTCGGGCCCTCCACGGCATCACTCGGGGCCTCCACGGCATCACTCGGGGCCTCCACGGCATCACTCGGGGCCTCCACGGCATCACTCGGGGCCTCCACGGCATCACTCGGGGCCTCCACGGCATCACTCGGGGCCTCCACGGCATCACTCGGGGCCTCCACGGCATCACTCGGGGCCTCCACGGCATCACTCGGGGCCTCCACGGCATCACTCGGGGCCTCCACGGCATCACTCGGGCCCTCCACGGCATCACTCGGGCCCTCCACGGCATCACTCGGGCCCTCCACGGCATCACTCGGGCCCTCCACGGCATCACTCGGGCCCTCCACGGCATCACTCGGGCCCTCCACGGCATCACTCGGGCCCTCCACGGCATCACTCGGGCCCTCCACGGCATCACTCGGGCCCTCCACGGCATCACTCGGGCCCTCCACGGCATCACTCGGGCCCTCCACGGCATCACTCGGGGCCTCCACGGCATCACTCGGGGCCTCCACGGCATCACTCGGGGCCTCCACGGCATCACTCGGGGCCTCCACGGCATCACTCGGGGCCTCCACGGCATCACTCGGGGCCTCCACGGCATCACTCGGGGCCTCCACGGCATCACTCGGGGCCTCCACGGCATCACTCACGGCCTCCACAGGGCCACCACAGCATGACTCACGGCCTCCACAGGGCCACCACAGCATGACTCAGGGGCACCACTAGTTCACTATGGGCTACCACAGCATCACTGAACGCCACCACATCACTCGTCGCCACCACATCACTCGTCGCCACCACATCACTCGTCGCCACCACATCACTCGTCGCCACCTCATCACTCGTCGCCACCTCATCACTCGTCGCCACCTCATCACTCGTCGCCACCTCATCACTCGTCGCCACCTCATCACTCGTCGCCACCACATCACTCGTCGCCACCACATCACTCGTCGCCACCACATCACTCGTCGCCACCTCATCACTCGTCGCCACCACATCACTCGTCGCCACCTCATCACTCGTCGCCACCTCATCACTCGTCGCCACCTCATCACTCGTCGCCACCACATCACTCGTCGCCACCACATCACTCGTCGCCACCACATCACTCGTCGCCACCACATCACTCGTCGCCACCACATCACTCCGCACCATCACAGCATCAATCTGTACAACCATTCAACAACAATTGGTTCAAATATGTTCTCTCAATGTTTAAAGCTTTATTACAAATGTCACAAAAAGATGTTAATATTTCACTTCTGTTCTTGCATTTTCGTTACAATAAAATACACTGAACATAATCTTTACAAAAGTTATTTAAAAAAGTTTAAGCTATTGCCATTATAAATTACAATCACTTTTATTTAAGTATTAATTATTTAAAAAAGTTAAAAGCCATTGTTATTTGTAATATCAATACATCTAGGTCACGTAAATACAAAACATGTTGCATCACAAATGCTATAGGTGTCACATTTGCGAAGGTTATAACTATTGGCATTGTAAATGACAAAGCTATGAATTTAGCTATTTTCAAAACCAACACATAAATAAAAAAATTGTCATTTACAAGACCAATAGCTCAAACTTTCCTAATGCGAGACCTATTCTGACCGGCCGTCGACAAGTGGTCTGGGCACCTCCGTTCTCCGCTGAAATGCCGCCGCTAGAGGTGGGGGTTCCTCAGGGATCTATCCCGAGCCCCACCCTTTTCAATATCTATATGGCTCCGCTGGCGGCGGTAGCGGAGTCCTTCGGTGCCCGGATCATATCCTATGCTGGTGACACCCAGCTCCTTTTTACATGTAAGAAAGGAGAGGCTTTTGATGGTGGTTTGATCAGGGAATGCCTGGGTGCGGTCGTTGACTGGTTTCGGCGGCACGGTTTGAAATGCAGCTCCGATAAGTCGGAGCTGCTTTTCTTCGGCTGTCCGCCGGATCCCATCTGGAAGACTTGGTGGCCCCAGGACATGTTTCCGCCTGATGTGGCCTCAATGAAAGCCAAAAACCTTGGTGTGCAGTGTGATGACGGCCTCTCTTTCAGACCCCAAATTATCGGACTGACTGGGAAATGCTTTGGCATTTTGAAAATTCTACGGAAGTTTCTTCCGCTGCTGTCCCTACGACACAAAAAAATCATTGTGCAGCCTCTAATTGGTTCGCGATTGGACTACGCGAACGCCCTGTATCTCGCGCTGCCTAAATATCTGTTGGCCCGTCTGCAGAGTGTGCAGAATTCGGCTGCAAGAGCCATCTTCGGTCTTCCGCGCAGGGCAAAAGCCTCGGAACTGCTAACGCGACTGCATTGGCTGCCGATTGCAAAAAGAATCACCTTCAAGGTTTTGACCCTGGCTTTTAAGGCCCTTCATTCGATTGGCCCTAAATATATTGGGAAGCGACTGGCCTTTTATGTGCCGAGGAGGACTCTACAGTCAGCCTTGTTAGCCAAAGCCGTGGTTCCCCCTGTTAAACTTGCTCGGATCGGAGGGCGCTCCTTCCGTCATTTGGCCCCGCGTTGTTGGAATGAGCTACCCGTCTCCTTAAGGAAGGCAAACAATCTCCTTTCTTTTAGAAAGGAGCTGAAAACTTGGCTCTTCTCTGCTTGATTTTCGTTCGGCCTCCGCGAACAGCCGTGTGGTGTTCTCCCCTGCAGTTCTCTTTGCTAAAGCGCCGGGACACCCTTCGGGGTAGCCGTGCGCTATAAAAGAGACTTAAACATAACATAACATTGCATTGCAAATGCTTGTTATTAGAGGTGTTTGCTGGTGTCTGGATCTGTAATTGTGTTGGCGTTGTTATGCTAGAGTGGACTGATCTGTGCTTTGTTGTTCTTAAGATGCTGTGGTTCGTGGTCTTGTGATGCTGTGGTTTGTTTTGACTCAGTGTCCTTCCACTCACTAGATACTAGCTGTGTGGTGCTGCATGTTTATCTGTTGCCAGGACCCTTTTGGAGACTCGCACAATAGGAGCTGTTCTGGCTTGTTTATTTTCTGAGATACATGTCACCCGTTAGATAATTATAATGAGCTTTATTCAGAAAAGGTGCTGAAGATGAGTTAAAAAAACAAAAAACACTGTGACACAATCTCAACACTGCTGTGGATTGAGCCCAGCTCTAATTTATTCCAGAATGAGACCGGACAGCTGCTGTTTGTTGCATTGTATGATCCAATCGAGTCATTGTCTTGCAAGTTACTTATTTACAGTAAAAAGCTATCCTCATCACACTTAGCGCCGCATGAGGCACGGTTTAATATCTTCGACACTTGGATAAATATATGTCCTGTTTCCCTGAAGGTTGAATGTATGCCTCATAAAGAGCTGGGGTGGGCCTAGGATCTCTCATTTCATGCTGCTTGTCACAAGATACCAATTTAGAGCATGCCTTGCAGCACAGCAAGGGATGGAGAAGCGAAAATATGGAAACATTTTACTGATTTGGGTTGTGGGTTTTATTGGTTTGTTTTCTTGAGGTTGTTGGTACAGCTTGAACTTAACATTCTTTTCTCTAGCATTGGATCTGTCACATATTCACATGATTGAATCGTTCCCTATTGCTGGCTTGGAATAACCTGTAATTTTAAATAGGAGTAAACAGTGTTAAAATGGCTGTAGGCACAATGACAGTGGTTTAGTAGCACATCTACCTCATTTAAAACAGAATGAACTTCTGCTAATGAGGTGAAGGGGCCAGTTCTTCTCTTAGAGGCCACCGTAGGCCAGATTTCTACCGCATGTCGTGTGTGACAAAGTCCCCAAGAAGAGCTCTGGTCTAACCTCGCATTAACCTTATCCTGTTAATTTACCTGGTCTATATTGGGAGTGAACCTGCCCTTCCTTCAGCTTCTATAGAACTGTAAGTTGTTTTTAGAGTAAATCCACTGAATAACCTCCATATTATGGGCAAGTGAAACATCACCTCTTTCACCAACTGTCATCATGGCTGACCGAGAAAAAAATCTTTTTAAATTGTGCTGTATCTAAAAATATTTATACTGATGATCCACATAACGTTTCCTTCTGAGAATCTGAATGAGAGGGAGAAGAGGTTGGCTGTGTATGTCTTGGAGAAGAAGAAAACATACCCTTTCCTAAGGGGAATACCCTTTTTTCTGGGGATCATTCAGTGAAAAGTACTGCACTGAGTACTCCATGACGGCAACACAAAAAAAACACAGAGTTTCCAGAGCTGGACTTGTTGTTTAACTGGAGATTTCTCTGATAAACACTCCAGGAATGACTTGCACCACCATGCACAAAAAACTGCGTAAAACCAGTTCATGTGATGTCGAGGCTAAACTGCCATCCTCACTAGTGACTTTTAAGTCATCCTCATCAGTGATGAAAAAACCATTGTTGTCAACATCATTCCCATTGTTACTAATGTGATAATTTTTGATGATGGCTGTGCATAGTTCATTGTCAACAATGACACCATTGAAGATCACTCCCTAGATGTCCCTCCTTCCACCGTCCACACCATCGACTAGAACACAATAGATGGTGACACAGTCCACTGTGGGCTTTCCTACGGCCAGCTTTTTACCCATCAGGGTGACCACAAGCTTGCATACCCGGCTTCAGGACTCTGAACAAGGGGCAGGTCTTGGCGACTAAGGCGCCTAGAGACTGCCTACACAACTAGATGTGGTTTATGTCACTGAATTTGAGGTGAAGAGAGAACTTAACAGGAGTAAGAGTGTAAAAAGGCAGAGCCGAATTCGACCAAGAACCCTTCAGTATTTGCCCGGCGTTAGCCGCCTCTCATACCATTCAGTATTACCAAACAAAGAGGCAGGCGCTGGAGACTGGAAGGCAGGAAACAGGAGTTTATTCTCACGGAGCAGAACACGTCAAATCAGACAACAGGGTATCTTCTCGAGGTGCTCTAACCGCATCTCTGAGGCCTGGCCTCTTATACACAAGTTTATGGCTTTATTACATTCATGACATCCGTGGTATTGCTTTGAAGTACGAAAAAGGCATCTTTGGAATCTCCGGTTCAGGCCCGTTCTCACACATATCTACAGTAGGGGTCCCCACCCAAATCTCAGCATGATGGCTATCGCGCAGCTGGACATTCCGCTGGGAACAGGAATGCGGGCGATCGGTCGGATCTAGGGGTGTGAAGGCATTGATTAATCCCCGCTCCTTTGATGTGATGTGAGGCGAGGTCCTACTGTAGGGGGTAATAAACTGCATCTGTTGGGCTAGGTGATGGCCTGGGATCAGGCCGGACAATCGGGCAGGGAGGAAGAAGTTATCAAAGGGCCTGTTCTATGAATGAGATGAAAGAGTGAGGGGGTTCAGCACGGGATGTGGCTCGGAGACAGGGTCGCACTGGAGGTGCGTTTATGGCCCAAGCAGGAGAGACCAGGGGCTGTCGGGGCGCGGGGGGGATGCTTGCGAGGCCGGGGAGTGAGGGGGAGAGACGCGCAGGCTATTGGCAGTGGGCAGAGAGGCTAAGGCACACAAAATGGCTGCCACTTACGTGCATTAAGGGGCCTAAAAAGGGACAAGATGGCGTGGCCACTGTTTCACGATTTTCACTTTACTTTCAACAGTGGCTGTGGTGAACATAAATGAACGCCGCTTATGTATACCTAATTTAGTCATTTTCCACAGTCCCCAGGTTTTATCATAAGTTAGTTCATTTCTGTTCATGTCACAGGTGAGGATGTACAAGCCGACATTAGTTATACAATTCGCTTTGGTAGCCCATATACATTATGGGTAGATGGAAATAATTCTGCTATCAATGCTGACAGAATCGTACATAACCATATGTAGTCAATGTGATAGGCGAGGAGGCAGTGCATACAAAATTACATTAGCTGTGTCATACATTAGACCTGGAGATGGGGACATTACTTAGATGATGTAGGGAATTCGTTCGAATACAAACATGATGTCATACAAAAAAATGTTCTGGCAGAATAAGGGCTATTAAGTACATTACTTGAGGTCTGGACTCCGTGGGGACCAAAACTAGACAGCATGTCCATGTGTATGACTGGTGTTCTATAATCGTCATGATACAGAGTTAACGCTTTCTTAGTTATCCATGCACAGTTGAAAGTGATCGATGTAAGGTTTCGAAAGCTCAATTGGGTGATAATCAATACAATGTGGTTGGGAGAGGAATTCGACTTAATACAAGTGACAGTCAAGGGGTGGTAATGTTCAAAAAGGGTTCTTCTTTCCAGTGTCTTATTACAGCAAGCCATCACTGGTAGGCTCTCATTGTTCTTCCTTTTTTTTTTTTTTTTCGTTGCCACTGTTGAGCACCGGCGGTGGAGCTATGCGTCCAGCTCTAATCCAGATTTCGCGTTGCAGGGTGTGGCCATTCTTTGCTCTCGGACCACAGTCCTGTTTGTCTTGTTCCTAACTGATCTAACATAGGTACTTTAGGCGGGGTACCCGCATTCCGTTCTTCTTTCGTGACAACCCCTATTCTATCTTTGTGCTGTGTTTCTTCTTTAAGTCAAGTTAAAAAAAAAACTCCATATGGAAAAAAAGGGGGGGGATGGGGGCGTGCTTTGGGAGGCCGAGGGAAGAGAGGGTGGAGTGGGATCAGATCTGAAATGGACCAAGGAGGGCAGAAATCTTAAGCAAGTGGGCCCATCAATTGGGCTCAATGGGCTGGGACTTTCGGCACGAGCTGGTCAACATGCAGGGGCTTCTGGACAGCCCTTCTTTCTTTCATTTTCCATGTTGAGAATGGTGCCTCGTCCTGCATCTCTTTGCTCTGTGGCTCCGCCTTGGTCGAGGTCATAGATGTTCCCCGATCTGCAGCCAGGCTGTGCGTCACGTCCGGCCCCTCTCCTCCGACGACTGCATGTTATCTTTAAATAAGTACAAAAACAAGTCTTAGAGAACTGGCAGGGGAAGACGTTCACACACTTCAATTTCTCTCCCAACCCCAAGTAGTTGGGGAAACGTTTATCGGTCACGATAGGGTGGATGTTTATTAATCCTTACATCGGGGTATGCTATTAACTCATGAATCATTGCTGTGGTGCAGGTTTGCAGGCATTTTTACTATTTTCCATCATCGTGTCTGTTTGGTGTTTATTCCTGTTACATTCGCGAACGTGATTTATCTTTAAAAACAAGGTCATCAACTACACTCTTTAAGGTTTTCTGGGACGGCTGGTACAGAACTGGGACCATTCTGGAAAAACGGGGACGTTTCGGACACTCTACTTTTGTGCAATGGGCGGTGGTAATCTGAATGATGAAGGTGGTGTTACTAAAGCACTAAAAAAGCCACTGACATATAGCTCCCTTTTAAGGGCCAGATTAGGGGACATCAGTCGTCTTACCTGTCCTTTCTTTCTCAGCCAATTAAGTTCCATCATTTTACAGAAAGGAGAGGTAGTAATATAGCAAGATACGATCGTTTTGTTTCTGTCAATTTGTTCAAACACTGTCGTGTTCAAAGCCAATTATACATGTACCGGCGAGGTACAGTGTCGTCATTTATTCAAAAGGGAGCAAGGGAGCCCTCAGAGGGAGAGAGCGTCGTGCGCACCAAATAGGCTATTAGTACACGTACAACATAAAGAGAGAGAGAGAGAGGAAAAAACGTGTATAATAATAGGCTATTCAGTGCACACACATAGAACAGTACGGGTCAGTTTTACGTGTAAAAACACAAGCTGAGGGAAAACATAAATTCCTAGTTTACGTACACACAAATACCAGATAGGGCGCGACAGTACATACATCAAGTACGAAAACCTAAGACAAGACACAGAGCTATTTTGGGCAAAAGGACTTTATCATGCATGTTGCGTATTCTCAGTATTCCCTTTAATTCATTTGGGGGTCGAGCTCTTTTTATTCTCCTTCCTTCCTAATAGTAGACAATTTTTGTTGGTAACCTCGTTTCAAAAATACTTACTCCTTTTTAATTGGCCGGACACTAGTCCAGTCGTGCTTATACTCACGGTGGGGTCTTCCAACATCTAGCAAATGATGATGATAATGGTACAATTCCGATTTTTCTATGAGGAAGGAAGAAGAAGGGGTAAATCTAAAACATGACAATATCCCTAATTTCTGGGCTGAGGGGGATTTTGGATGAACCCCGACCCGGGGTACTCTTAACTTCTCTTATTTAGTCAGCGCATAAATTGCCTCACTGGTGCGCATTATTTTGGGTATACATTTGGGATATCGGTTGGGGTCGGGTTCGTTGTACTGCAATAACCCTTCAAGTTTCTGGTGTAGGCCACTCTCCCATTTACTAGCACCAGAGAGAGTCGTCTCTAATTAAGGAATGTGCTATACTCTTATTAGTCTTTCACATGCAGGTACCATGTTCGGGCTTAATTTTCCTATCCCATTAACCGTTCGATCAACACATCAGTCATACAAAAAGCATTCTTTTGTCAACCCAGACGTGTGCCACACATAAGCATTCATACGGCACAAATCAGGGCCCATGTGCACATTTATACCATACAAATTTTTCATGCTCCCAGAGATAGCTCCTGTATACAATGTACTATCTCACAGAGCTAGCCTATTTTTTCTTTTTGCGTGGAACACGGTGCGTTTTAGGTCTTCTCCATACTTCAGCTGAAATTCCGATATTAACCTGCAGAAAAAGAAAAGAGGGGGAGGGGGGGCAGCGTTCAAAGCACATCAGCGTGCATAAACACAAAAATGTTTTTACCTACCACGTACCTGACTTATCTCTTTGGGATGCAGTACCTTGCATCTCGGCATTGAAGCCCAGAGGAACTGGTAGTGCGGCAAAGACAACCGATGATAGGCTGTTTATTACATAGATCGCCCGAGGGTGGTAGTACAGACCGCATGTAGGAAAGGGTCAAAAGTCAGGGGTATTCAGTATAAGGTGAGGGGGGTGACGGAGTCATGTTTTCATTTGAAGGAAAGAAATGGTCTACAGTGGTATAGGGTCGTTCCTATTCGCAGAGCGTGGAAACTATTGGGGGGTGGCAAGTTTCACTGAGGGCTTTCGTGCCTTCAATAGTATGCGTTTTGCCTAATGTTAGACTAGAGGGCATTCCTCTGGTGAGTTTTAGGAGCGTTTAAAAACTCCTCTGATACACGGGGTGGGTAAAACAAGGATTATGATGTTTAGGATTCCGAGGACCAGAATGCGCTTGGAGTTCATCACTAACAATACTTAGGGTCAATGTACTTCTTCGGGGAATTTACAACTGTAGTGTAATTAAAGATTCCTAGTTTGAAAAAGGCGCGCTTTCGATCCACAAGGGGGCTGTGAGGTAAAAGAGGTCTGGTCTACTGTCCTATTCATAGATCTATCTAAATATCAGGATCTTTACCTATTGCTTATGCTGCAGGAATGTAAAATACGACAGATCTTGACTATTCTTTTCGCATTACTTCTGTGTACTATGTCCTTTTAATTTTTCATAATCAAAATTGCCTCATTTTACTTGCCCTTTATTTATTTGAGGATAGTAGCCTTTATTCGAAAACCTACCAATCTAAGTGACTGTTATGATGCTAGTTCCATATATTTAAAAAAAACTTTATTTGTGAAGATGTAAGCATTCAAATACGTGCCTCCAACCATATAGGCCGGTCACGGAGCAGACCGGAAACGCATGAGGTAAGGAGAGATTACACTGTAGTATAGAAGTACGTAACGGGCGAGCCATTTAATTAAAAAAACTAAACGTGACTAACGGTTGCAGGATCAGTGAAGGTTAATTTTATAATTGGAAGTATAACAAGATCAGTTACAATAAAATCGTCCATACGCACACCATGGGCGAGTATCATGAGTAACATTACTTCGAAGCTATAATAATACAATAATCAATAATGAATAAAAACCCACATCAATAGGGTCGTCCGCATGCCCAGTCAGTACCCTTCCCCGCCCGCCGTGTGCACAAAGACCGCATACATATCCCATAACATCAAGGCTAAGCAACTAGAACGTCATAAGGAGTTGCAAGTCCCGCCTATACTGGCGCCATTTTTGGTCGAGGCCGGGCAGGTCCAGAGTGTAGTCCAAAATGCCTCCAATAACTAGCGGTCAGACCAGAACCCCTTTCGGCAGTTCAAAAAAAATTCCGTTAACGCCAACGGAAAGGACAGGTGGCATGAACCGTGACTTAAAGGTGAGGAAGGCAGAATCTTCCCTACCGGGCCACGCTGAGGTCCCACCGGAACTGATCGAGTTGGTAGTCTTACAGTATCTCTTAGTAATTTAGGACAAAAGCTGGCGTTAGCATGAGAGCACCGCCATCTCGTGACAACGTCGTGGCCACTCCGGAGAGCGGGACAGCAGGCGTATCCCTCCGTCGATGCACTAAATCATCCTCCCTCACGGCACCAGATGAGGGTAAGGCGGCGGTCACCCCCACCGGAAACCCGCGGGAGTCGGGGGCCAACGACTTCCTTAGAATCTCTAGAGCTGAGAGAACGTCTTCAAGAGTGGGGTTCATGCCCGAGCAGGCAAGCATCCGAGTCCCATGGTAGCCCAGAGCCATCTTAGTGGACCAGGGGGATCCGCAAGTGGAACGCGAATGGCAATCTTGGTGCAGGAGAGGAACCTCCACCTGGAGGGCGAGGGGGCCGTCCGCGCCGCCTCTCCGCGGGCGCCCCACGCCATCTCCTGGCGCAGGTATACAAAATGGCTGGACCAGGCAACAAAGGGGGGAGCCATCAGCAAGGCATCCCCCGCACACAACTTGCTGGACACCTCCTATGGACGATCCGGGGACGGGCCTCGGCACGTTGTGTTGCCTCCGGCTTATTCGCACAACGGTCCCTTTTGGTCGGCCTCCATCCTCCACCCCGGGCCGCCACCGATGTCATCTCGCCGGCTGATGACTGCAGGCAAGGCCCCGGTCTCCACGTGCCGGAGGCCTCATTTTCCGGATGAGCGTAGCTGCGGATCTGCTGCACTCCGGAGCCCCCAGGACGGATGGTAGGTATCAGCAGATAAGGTTGTCGTTATTGGGCAGGGTGGGCGGCAGGATAGACACGTTTGGGCAGCGGGGTCGGCGGAGCCGAGCTACCTTGCGGCCATCACGGTGTCGAGCTCGGCTCCTCCCACTAGTTTCATATTTCTCATGAAGGGCTGTTCCTAGTGTTTCTATTTTAGCGGGGTCAAAAAAGATCCCATCAGTGGCCTACTGACTTTGCTCGATTCCTTTTCTTTTTCCTAGCGATTTTTTTTTTTGTGTCATAGTTTGTTGGAAAGATAGAGCGGCTAATCCGTGTTTTTTTATACATGTCCTTTTTATTAGGGGTGCCCTCCGGTGGAGCCGGATGATCTACCTCTAATAAACGGTCCGGGCTGAACCAACTACTGAACAATGGGGAGAAGATAGGCATGACGGGTTACAATGGGGACAAAAGTGTGCACTACCTATCCTTCACTACTTTGCGAAGACTAGGCAGAATATTTATATTCTACAGTATTCGCAAATAGGGAATACCCAAAGAGAGAACTAATTCCAAACAGTCAATGTTCGGACAAACAATCAATCAGTCAAATGAGGAATAAAATAGGCGCGACGGGTTACAACGGGGGCAAAAGCCTGCGCTACCTACCCTTCACTATCTGCAAAGAGAGAGGGAAGTTCCTGTTCCTCCCCGTTTGTAGGCAGGGAAGATCCTTTCAAAGAACCAATTTCGAACAGTTAATGCTCGAACAAACAATCAATCAATGGAGAGGGAAGTAGGCGCGACGGGTTACAACGGGGGCAAAAGCCTGCGCTACCTACCCTTCACTATCTGCAACGGGAGAATACTCCTATCCTTCCCCGTTTGTAGACAGAGAATCTCTCAGAACCAAACAATCAAATGCGTAATACTAGTATTTTCCAAGACAATCAAACAATCAATTCGCAATTCGTCGTGTTACACAACCTTACCCGGACCGCATGGACAGTTTCTCGTCTTCCGCTTCCAGCGCCTGATCGTCCTCTATTCTCCGTAATTGCTGTGGCACTCCTGATGGTTCCCAGTCAGGACCGTAGATCACTCGAGAGAGGTCTGCTCGGAACCGGTGAAGTTCGGATGATCGGCTACCAGACGAGGGTCTATCGGGCAGGTGCACTTCCTGATCGTTGCAGTCGTTCAATCTGTCGTTGGGACCTCTCCCACTGGATTCACGTGTCGCTGATGGGCCCCATGTTTGGGACGCCAATTGTAAAAAGGCAGAGCCGAATTCGACCAAGAACCCTTCAGTATTTGCCCGGCGTTAGCCGCCTCTCATACCATTCAATATTACCAAACAAAGAGGCAGGCGCTGGAGACTGGAAGGCAGGAAACAGGAGTTTATTCCGACGGAGCAGAACACGTCAAATCAGACAACAGGGTATCTTCTCGAGGTGCTCTAACCGCATCTCTGAGGCCTGGCCTCTTATACACAAGTTTATGGCTTTATTACATTCATGACATCCGTGGTATTGCTTTGAAGTACGAAAAAGGCATCTTTGGAATCCCCGGTTCAGGCCCGTTCTCACACATATCTACAGTAGGGGTCCCCACCCAAATCTCAGCATGATGGCTATCGCGCAGCTGGACATTCCGCTGGGAACAGGAATGCGGGCGATCGGTCGGATCTAGGGGTGTG
The DNA here is from genome assembly GCF_964261635.1 of Lissotriton helveticus. Lineage (NCBI taxonomy): Eukaryota > Metazoa > Chordata > Amphibia > Caudata > Salamandridae > Lissotriton > Lissotriton helveticus. The sequence goes on along the minus strand of NC_136059.1, from coordinate 160,158,069 downwards.
AAGGCATTGATTAATCCCCGCTCCTTTGATGTGATGTGAGGCGAGGTCCTACTGTAGGGGGTAATAAACTGCATCTGTTGGGCTAGGTGATGGCCTGGGATCAGGCCGGACAATCGGGCAGGGAGGAAGAAGTTATCAAAGGGCCTGTTCTATGAATGAGATGAAAGAGTGAGGGGGTTCAGCACGGGATGTGGCTCGGAGACAGGGTCGCGCTGGAGGTGCGTTTATGGCCCAAGCAGGAGAGACCGGGGGCTGTCGGGGCGCGGGGGGGATGCTTGCGAGGCCGGGGAGTGAGGGGGAGAGACGCACAGGCTATTGGCAGTGGGCAGAGAGGCTATGGTACACAAAATGGCTGCCACTTACGTGCATGAAGGGGCCTAAAAAGGGACAAGATGGCGTGGCCACTGTTTCACGATTTTCACTTTACTTTCAACAGTGGCTGTGGTGAACATAAATGAACGCCGCTTATGTATACCTAATTTTGTCATTTTCCACAGTCCCCAGTTTTTATCATAAGTTAGTTCATTTCTGTTCATGTCACAGGTGAGGATGTACAAGCCGACATTAGTTATACAATTCGCTTTGGTAGCCCATATACATTACGGGTAGATGGAAATAATTCTGCTATCAATGCTGACAGAATCGTACATAACCATATGTAGTCAATGTGATAGGCGAGGAGGCAGTGCATACAAAATTACATTAGCTGTGTCATACATTAGACCTGGAGATGGGGACATTACTTAGATGATGTAGCACCCTAAAGGGTGAGCTTTGCTTGCCCCACCCTCAAAACCTGTCTTACCGGCTCTACCTCCACTGCCACCTTCTGCACTTCCACCTCCTCTACCATCCCCGCCTGCAATCGACACACATTTGAGAGGTGTTTACCAGTTGCTTATCCTGTTAACTTTAAGGATGTTGGGGATGGAGTCTCATCATATTCTGTGTATTCGGATTTGGAAGAGGAAGAAAGTGAACTAACACAGGGAGATGACAGCGATAAGGAGGAATGGGATAGCAATGTCATACCCAAGGAGGGTGATAAATCTCCCAACCTTCCAGATTCGCCATGAATGACATAGCCGTATTTCAAGTTCTAATGGAGCGAGCCGCTAAAAAATTAAGTTTACTAGTGGATTCAATAGAAATGGATTTGGTGGAGTCGCAACGCTTTCTTTATTACTTTAAAGAACAGCCCCCAAATACCATATGATCCATACCCCAACTGAACTTTGTCTGGTCAGAAGGCCTGCAATTAATGAAAGTTCTGGTGGTGGTACCACGACTGGAGAAAAAGTACCGGTTTGGCGCCTGCCTTCCTTGTGGCACGTTCGAAAGTCGAACCAGTCATAACGTCAGCAGCCCAGCACAAGTCAAAGAACCCAATCAAGCCATCCTTAGCACCTCTGAATAGAGACAGCCAATAAGTAGATAATTAGGGCTGCGGAGTTTGATGGTGGCAACATCTATTACAGCTGCTAACGCATTCGCAATACTGTTACTATTGCCAGATGTGACCTGACATCTCGCCACTACTTAACCTCATCTCAAAAGATCTTTTTTTAAAAGGAAACTGCGGAGGCAGTTGTTAAAAAGTGCACAATTACGTCTGCAGTCATCATTGATGCCATAATGGACGTTTCCCGTACAGATTTTTGGTCAGTTGATAGGTGCTGCTATTTTGAGAAGGCAGGGATGGCTGAGGTTTACAGCTTTCGGTTAAGTGTTCAAAGCAAAGATCCATTTGATGGACTCACTCTGTTGGGAAGCCATGTTGATCATACCTTACAAAATATTAAGACAGACACACAGTACAGTAATATCCATAGGAGTATTACAATATCGCCTTCCCAGCCCAGCCACTGTTTGTGGCTCACGGAGATCCCAGGCCTAGGAGGGAGGCTTCAATCAGTATGGAGGTCGGGGCAGGCCATTTGCCCTCATCTGTGTGAAACTGGACATGACCAGGGATATAAAACCAACCAGAACCAAAAGATACGGGTTCGGCAGATCCGACGGAAGAGAAGTGCCTCTCAATCGCACTTCAATGATGACCAGAAAGGAGCTTGAGATTCTGCAACTGCCATCACCTACCATTCGGTCAATTCTCTAATTTATAAATTAAGAGGGTTGATGCACAAGATACGGACAATCGTAGTATTTGTGTGACCCCTGGAAGTCTAGTAAGATTAGTCCAAGGCCAACAAATAAATCTGTGAGACAGGAATTTCAAGTTAAAACTTCATATATTTATTTAAAAATATAATCATCCCTGAATGCAAAAAGTAATTAGTTACTCAGTATCATCAAAATAGTCCAAGTTCAATTCTGCAAGAGAACTAACATACAGTTAGCCTCTGAAGGATGCCCAAGGAAAGAACGAAGTATATAACAGACTGACAGTCTGCCTTTAAAGAAATAAGCCAACAGACTAGCTCATCTCCAAAATACAGCAGTTATTATAACATTTCAGAGTACAGAATCTACACACATATCATGATTCATTCTTTCATGACAGGATTGTGCTGGCAATGCATCAGTTCGTAGACCAATCATTAGTCTGGTAGATAGGATACTTGCAGAGACCGCACCTGCCTAATGCATTCTGTTGTTTAGTCTATGGATAACTAATTTAGGAAAAAGATTGAGGTTTTCTGTAATAAAGAAATACAGTAGTCAGTTTAGCTAATGAATGACGTATACAGAGCTTTAACAGTTAACCATGAAAAGTTACAGAATGAAGGTACATCCTGTGCATGGCTTCCTCGACAGAGCAACAATAGTGCATTGTAAGCAACACAATTGAAGCTTCTTTGATGACTTTCAGAAATGGAAAAACACTCCGGCCACAGAGAGAAAAATACTTACTCATATACAATAAATGTGCACTATATTTCGGCTTATGTGAATAGCTGTCAAAGCTGGCTGAGGGCTGGTCATTTTAACAGAACCATGTCAAAACTAGGTATAACTTCCTAATTAGTAAAAACTCGCTTGCATCCAAGTTTCAGCCGGTGGTGCGAGAATTTCCCTTTTTGCCCCTGCATGGAAGTCCATCACATCGACCTATGGGTGCAGAAGATCGTACCCTCTTGACATGTTGGAATTCGTACAGAAACCACCTATCTGCCTGCCGAGAAGGAATACCACTTCCCAGTAGGTGCTACAACAGAAAATTAACCTCATTGGAGCCATAGAAGCGGTCTCAAGGAATCCAGGGGTTTTATTCCAGATTCTTTTGAATAAAGTAGAACATTGGGCAATGAAACTGATTGTAGACCTTAGAGGACTGAACAAGGTTCTGAAAAAAGTCTTTTTACATGTTTGCTCTACAATAATTCCTCTTGATTATCCAGCGAGGAGATCACCTAACCTCACTGAATCTTCAAGATGCCTATTTTCGCATTCCTCTACTCTGGAAGCACAGGAAATACCGCTGCGGGGCAGCGCTTCCAAATCAGTGCCCTATTATTCAGCCTCAGATCAATACCTCATCTCACAAATCGGCACCCCTGTTATTTACCCAGTGCCTAAATACAGTTGTTGCCTTCATCAGATGACAGGATCAATAAGTGTACCTGTATTTCGACAAGTGACTTGTCAAGGTTCCATCAAGTGACGAGTCAAATGCTTCTACGGCTGCCTAAATCAGTCTGTTTTACATGTTAGGACCGACTCTAAACAATGAGAAAACTTCTGTGGAACTACACAAGAGGAGGGCTACGTATCTTGGAGTAGATAGTACGGCTAACGTAGAAAACATTGTTGATGGTAAAATAGATCCTCTGATAGCTAAAACCAAAATTGACTTAGTCAGTTTGCAGAATTGACATTTGTCGATAGTAGGCAGTTGTAATATAATTAAAATGCTTTTCTTTCCTAAGTTTTTGTATTTTTTAAGGGAAATCCCTTTAGAACTTACCACCAACTGTTTGAAGAGAATTGAAGATTTATTTTCCCACTTTATCTGGGCATATGAAAAGCCCAGAAGAGCATATAAATATTTATCAAGAGAAAGTGGTGGGCTGGCTTTACCAAATGTAAGACTTTATTACTGGGCAACCACTCTATTATTTACTCTAACTCTTATTTATGATAAGCCAATAGATAATACTTTAGAAGAAATATCTACACCTATAGAACTTATAATGGGCAAAGACGCATGGGGATGGGTCTGGAGATTTCTGAATGACAGTTACTATAAGAAAGTCTGCTTTAAAACTTTGATCGGGGGACATAGAATTATGAGATCAGTTCGTAAAGACCTAGGATTGGGTTGCCTGAACTGTTATACACCGATCTATAATAATCCTAACCTGCCGAAAATGTTTAAAGGCTCAATAGTTAAAAAGTGGCAAGATAAGGGTCTGTCCAAGCTCGCCGATCTTTATTCTCTACTTGATGTAGTCTCTTTCGAAAATCTCAAGGAGCGGTATGAATTAGATCAGAGGTATTTTTACAAGTATCATCAAATACGAGATTTTCTTAGTAAGAAAGGTGGTGGCCCATCTCGCTTTATCAATAATCATATCATAGATAATTTGAAAAAGAATGGACCACTATCTATTGGAGCTGTGTATAATCTCTTCAATTCACTAATGCTGGATGACTTGGATTCATGAGCTGTAAAATGGAAAGAAGAGATAGGAATTTCAGAAAATCTGTGCTTCTACTCAGTTGAGTTAGCACAAAGACTTTTAATTCCGGCCCGGCTTCAGGCTCAGTATTATAAATCCTGTTTCTCCCTTTATTTCACCCGTTAAAATGATCTCTAAATGGGGAACAGGGAGAGGGACTTTATGCCCCCGGTGTGCATTATATCAGGCGGATCTAAATTACGTTTGTCACCTGCGGTGTTCCAAGTAGTCTAAAACAAGAGATTTACATTTTTTAAGTAGGTGTTAGGGAGCAAACTTTTTCTTTCCCCATCCCTGATTGGACTTGGGGTGGATCAGGAGATAGGAGAAAAAATGGACTTTTTAGGCATTGCGATACTTTGTCTATGTCTGGCTTAGGCCTGGCTAGATCCAACCCCCCCCTGGATTTCACCAATGGTTGTCTCGTCTACTGGCAAATTATAATTTTGAAAAAGCGATTTATGAAAAAAGAGGATTATGGTCCCGATCTAAAGGTCTTAAAATTTGGGAACATTTGACCAGATGGCTTGAGAGGCATGGGTAGTAAGCCTCAAAACTTTCTCATTTCTTGTTTTTTCATTGTCAAACTAAAGATAAGTGAGCGTGTCCAACTCCTGGTGGGTGGGATGGGTGGGTGGGTGTACTCTGGAGTGGGGGGGGAATAAACTAACAAAATTGTGCATGATCTTCTTATTTACCTTTCTTTTTCTTTTTGCATTATTATATGCTTTCTTTCGGTTCAACTGCTAAATTGTTAATTAAATATTATATATATATATATATATATAACTGTGAAATCATGCACTAATATAAATATATTTTTTAAAAGGAATTATACAAGAGGATTCAGTTCTTGGGAACGATATTGGACATGAAATTGGAAAGTCGTAAATCTTCAGGCCGTGGCTATCAGTTACAGTCAGGAAATACAAATCTCTGTTGCGCCTGATGTCACCCTGTATAGTCCTTATGCACCTTTGCAGGGTCTGACTAAGACCCTTCCACCAACAAGGATAGAGGATCAATAGAAATAAGTAGACAGACCATGGAACGACACAGTCCTAGTTACAATACTGCTGTACTGGTTCTGCTATGGTGGATACTTCCCCTTATATCTTAATGCAGGCATCTCTTTCCATCCTTCAACAGAGAGGATAGTACTAACTATGATCATGTCCACAGACCACAGGGTGCTCACATGCAGTAGCTGTCGACCAAAAGCCTCTGGTCTGACACAAAAAAGATGCTCCATTTTAATGCCCTAGAGCTTCGCAATAAGACTGAGCTTACAAGCATTCCTCCCAAAGCTGGCAGGCCAGGCAGTCCTCATCAGGACCATGGCTATGACTGCTGCACTCTAAACCGTTGTTCCCTTACAAAGCATCTGCTGTGCAGCCACCTATAAGAGCAGGCACACATTGACTAAACATTAATGCCTGGGTGTGAGTGCTGAAGCTGGCTCAGCAGTTGGTAAGACAGCCTACCATAGCCTGTTTCAGTAAAATTGAGTCTGCGTCCCCCTTTATTATAATTGATCCTGCTTACTGTTCTGATTCAAGCATGTGTATATATGACGGATCCAATGCTGGAGAAATTAGCATTGTTTTCTGCTATTTCAAATTTGTGGAAATTCTTCAGCCTAGTGGCGAGGAATGATTCAAGCATATGGGTGTATGACAGGATCCTCCACTGGAGAACTGGAGTTACTGGTAAGTAACTAATTGTGTCTGTGGGCAAGTACCTTCTGTTAGCGCCCTGGCTGCCAGTGGTTGAGGAGCATTTCACCACACCTAGCAAGGTGTTGATCACTAACCACAGTGTATTTAAAAGTTGGTAAAGGTTCCTCCTCCCCAAACTAATAACTCGTTCTGACAGGTGCCATGTAAGCATTGAATAGTGTTGGTGATAGGGCAAAGTCACGGCGTACACCGCATTTGATGTTGGCTATTAAGGAGAGTCAACTGGACCCAGTGTGACTTGATGAGTGTGGAGTTGCAGAAAGAAAGCCACCCGTGACAGCACTAAGGCTGGTCGCTGTTGACAGTCTTTCGACTACTACTTGGTGGTCATTTATGTCAAAGGTAATGTTAATACACCTGTTGTTTCAGGCCTGAGCATGTAAGTTTGGTGTAACATTCTTTCCTGCCTTAGCATGTAAATTTAGCATACTTTTAACCGGGACAATGCCGTGGAAGCTTGCCAGTTATCTAGCCCTGTTGTTTATGTATTGTGATTGTGAGAATTGTGGAACTCAGGATTTTTCCACACTGCTTCTTGCGAGTCAGTTTTGTCGTTATCTATGGCTTGGAATTAATGTTATAGGAAAAGTAGGATAGAATAATTAAGGGAAGAAATAGGTTATGTAATTCCGTATTATTTAAACTCTTTAATAGGTAGGTATTAAACAATCTTTAACGAAAGTATATAGCAAAATCACATGTTAGCAACCATTTTTTCAAAGTTTTCTTTGAGACGGTGCGTGTCCACATTTCTTAAGAGGGTATGACTTGTCTGGTTCCTCACAAACTCAAAAGTAGAGGCATATTTCATTATGGCCTCTTCTGAACTACATTTATGTGAAAATAGAAAAATAAGAATGATGATTTTGCCCAGCTTTCTTCAGACATTTCTCTGGGAGAAGCCCCATTGAACCTTCCTTATCAAAGGTGGGTTTAATCACTTCGCTTGGTCTCACATGATAGTTTGAGTAGTGTACTTACTCCCTGCCTCCACGGATTACAGCCTATGTCCCTTTATGAGATAATGGTTGATATAATTACACTTAGTGAATGCAGAAATGGAGGTCTGCTGTACCTTGCAGCTTCCACGTCTGCATTTGTAGTTATTTGCGTGGATTACCTGATAAAATCTTATTTTATGATTATTTCTGTGAATCCTGCTACTAGCCTTTTTATAACACATTTTTTATTTTAGTTAGAGCTTTCACCATAAAATTGAAACAATGCAACGGTACAACGATGGCACCTTCCCCTCCCCAAAATCCCCCATCCATCTCCAACTCCTACCAAACAGTCCATGACAAAGAACCTGAAGAAAGCCGCATGTATTTATCCTGCGTACATGTGGATTTCTACCTCCAGTTTCCCGGCCTGTGAGTCTCCTAGAGGAATGGTGATGCCTCTTTAGTCTGCCCATTTCTTCCAGACTGTTGTGTATTTGTCGAAATCACCTCTAGCTTTGAATAGGGACTGTTCTCTGCTCATGCAGCAGTCAACTCTCCTGTGCCTTTCCTCCACGAAGGGAGGGTTGTTGTCTTTCTATCGGTGTGTATATATCTTTTTTAGTCACCGTCAGGCCCAGCCTCAGCAATGACAAATTTTATCAGTACTCATCGAGGTCCGTGATGATGTGCAGAAGGACTAACTTAGGGTTGCGTAGTATAGTTCTTCCTAGCACTAGTCCCAAACAGCAGAGTATTCGCCTCCGGTATTGTTCTAACTTGCCACATGTCCATGTGGTATGCACAAGGTTTCCTTCCTGCGTCGCACATCGGATGCAGGAGGGGAAGCGATTGTTCCCATCTTCCAAAATTTGTCTCATGAGGTATGTTTTACGGGCTGGGTAAGATGAGACAGAGTCACGTCACAATTGTGAAGTGTGGCTTCTGCCCACTCCTTATCAATAAGGCACCCATGTCACGCTCCCAATATTTCGGAGAGCAGAAAATGTATCCGTTATGTGGTGTATAAACGAGTGGTATATTTGTGTCACTTTGTAGTCTCCTAGCTCTCTTCAGAGCAACTTTGCATTCAGGGTATTAGATTCCTTGAGTTTCTCAAGTCCCTTAGTATTGGGTCCCTTAGTATAGGGTGCCAGACCGTGTCGTACCTGCAAGTAACTATAGAATTGGCTATGTGTAGATTGTATTCGCTCTGCAAGTTCGGATATGACTTGAGTATTATGCCCTCCATTAAGTCCTTCAGGGTTGAAATTCTAATTGTGCCCCATTTTTGGAAACCCTCCAGCACCACCATCTGCGGTCGCACAGAGCCCACTCAAATCAGTGTCGGCCCGGGGACCTTCCTCCCATCCCATGTGCTTCAGAGTGGTTCTTCATACTTTAATTACCAATTGTGTCTGTTCGGGAAGCAGTGCTCGCACCCTTCCTCCAGAGTGTAGGTTTTGGATAGGGGTCCCATAGAGTGCCAGCTTCTCCAAAGCATATGCATTCTCCTTTTGTGTCTTATCACCACTCGTTAACAATCATTAAATGGGAGGACTTGTACTAGGATTCAGTATCAGCCACAACAATGCTGCCTTTATCAGTAGATTTGGAAAAAAAATGTGAGGGCTATACGGGGTAAGCCTTCATTCCACCGAAAACTGCGAGGCATAGAAAGGAATGTATTTTGTAGAAAAAGAATCTGGGTAGGTGGTCTGGATAGTTTTGCAATTGATATAGGAAATGGGGAAGTGACTCCATTTTAAAATTGGCTGATCCACCCATGAAAAACACAGGGAGCGCGGACTGTCTTGATATCCAGGGTTAGTGTGTCCATCAGTGGTTTGATCCTGTGTACCTGTCCCGTATTGGCATTCAAAGTGATCCACACTTCCAGGTATTAGAAGCCTTTAGTGACAATCTCCAACTCACTCTCACCTCAAATCCTGGGGCTAAAAGGGAAGTGGAAACGAGGATTTACCCAGCTCAATGGATAGTCCTGATGTGTCTCCGAAGAGGCTGGGGTTGTGTAGCATCCATGGGCCTGAGCTCTCTAGATCGGTCAGGAAGATCAAAACATTGTTAGCCTACAGGGGTACCTTATCTGACAATCCGGGTCCCCACTCAAACCCTTGTTCCTGTGCATCAGTATGGAGCCATTTGGCCAGAGGCTCTCTGGAAACAGCAAAAAGGAGTGACAATTGTGGGCATCCCTATCTCATGCCCCTCTCAATGGCAAACGGTTCAGATTTTGCAGTTCCTACTCAGACATGGGCTGTTAGATCTCTCTTCAAGAGTGGCACATAGGTGGGGAAGCGGGACCCGAAGTTAATTCGACGAAGGAGGGCTACTAGGTATGATCAGCCGATGGAATGAAATGCCTTTTCATGCCTGCTAACAACACTGATGCCTGATCTTCAGAGCATTGTATAACCGCCTGATACTGTGTCTAGTGGCTGTCCGGGGCATGAACCCCACCCAGTCCGTGTTGACTAGGTTGGGAATTTCTGTGGACTGGCAGTCCGCCAGTGCCCTAGTACGGATTTTAAACTCTGTATTCAGGATGGAGATGGGGTGATATGAGGAGCAGTCGCGGTTTCAGAATCAACATTGTCTCTGATTTACAGAAGTCAGCAGATAGGCTTAAATCCTTCACTGCTTCTTCTAAGCAGGCCCAGTTCTAGAGGGTGGGCTGGGTGGGCCAGGCCCACCCAAAAACGAGCCTGGCCTACTCAAACATAAGCCTTGACCCTCACAGTGAATCTGCCAACAATGCACAACGATAATAAAAAATGCACCGATAACACTGGTGATTAATGATTATGCTAGAGAGCAATCATTTTGTCTGTTGGTAGTTTTCAAATGCAGATAAACTGAATTTTATGTGGATAGATCAGTGGATTACTGCTTTTGTCACAGAGAGGCTGCACGTTCTCCCTTCTTCCTATCTCCTGAACAATCAACAGGAAGAGGCCTTTTACGTCGTATATGATGTTCAAAGTGGGGAGATTTGCATATCAAAAGAAAGTTGAGGCTTGTGCGAAACCATACAACACAGTAGACTTGATGGGATTCAAAGCGAGGCAGTATAGCTCATTGTGTCAATGTGCCTACTGCTGCTGCTGTGTGCAACATTCAGCTTAGACGGACATTCTTACTGGACCAGCTTTGCCTTTCATCCCTCTGAGTTTGAAATGGACACTGTGAATTCGGACCCATATGGTTGTCCCCTGAGAATGAGTTACAATGTGAAACAATACCGTGGCGCTCGCCTGAGTCCTTCTAGACAGCACTACCCATTTAAACCAACATACTTCAACAGGGGCATTTTAATTTAAAGTAAACTCAAGATTTACTGCACCACCTACAGTTATAAATAAACATACAAAAATACACATAAAAACCAATAACTTTTGACTTTTTACAAAGTCATGCAATTGATAACACATATCAAAAACATAGATTTGTGTTTTTTGCACAGGCACTTTCAGTCCAGAAGTCTATCTACTTGGTGCTTTTCATTGGCATGCTGCACCTATCACTTTACACCCAACAATCCCTTCACAATCCATGGCAGGTTGGAACACTGATGTGGACATGCGGTGAAGACATATGTTAGGGGCAGTTATGTTCATTCATTGCATGGCCCTTGTGCTGGAAGCCTGCACAGCGGTCGTGTCTTTTTAAGTGCTTGCTGTGAACGGGTGCGGACAGGGTCTGTCTGAAGGACAGCCAGAAGGTTCAGACTGGAGAAATGCCTATTTTCCTTTATATGGTGCGCATGTAGTCCGAGTTGACATCAGAGTTGTTTAATAAAAGGCACACTAGACACTGTACATTATGTACATTCAGAGCCGAAAAAACTAAATCACAATGCCTCATCAGAAGTAGTAAGTGTCGTCATTACAGAAGTGCTCTCTCAATGAACAAAGATTGTGAGTGAAGAATTTGAAGACCCACAGGACGAGGGAGCGTCATGGCCAGAAGAGGCGTGAGATTTAAAACATGCATTTGCAATGCAATAGGTCTTGCATTTGCTAGAGTTTGAGCTTTTGGCATTATAAATGACAATGCCTTTTATTTGTGTTGTTTTTTAAAACATAATTAAAACGCATTCTTGTCATTTACAATGCCAATAGTTTAAACTCTTGCAAATGCGAGACCTATTGCATTGCAAATGCGTGTTTATTTAATTAGCAGTCGGGTCATTAGGGCAACTGTGGAACGTACTTTAAAGTGCGTGCTAATTATGTTTACTGCTATATTCAATGTTACAAGTTTGAAGGTGAATTTACTAATGTTTTTTACAGGGAATAATGAAAGTGGAACCAGATGGTGGCTGGTATGGGGCTGTGGACCAAGGTCAGCTGTGAGATAAGATCAGGGTCGGACTGGGAACCACAACCGGCCCTGGCAAAGTGCTCGGACGACCCGCCCCCCCCCCCCCCCCCCATCCCCACTCGGGGGGGTTGGGGGTGCCGCCGAGCTCTTTGCCGGGGCCGGTTTTCGGCCGATTTTGGTACAGGGCCGATTTTGCAGCCATGCTGCAAAAACGGCCCTGTAACAACAAGCATTTGCAATGCAATAGGTCTCGCATTAGGAAAGTGTGAGCTATTGGTATTGTAAATGACAACCTTTTTTAAATATGTGTTAGCTTTGAAAATATATAAATTAATAGCATTGTTATTCACAAAGCCAATAGCTTACACTTTCCTAATGCGAGTCCTATTGGCTATGGCAATGCTTGTTGGTAGCAAGCAAGGACACTGCTGTTGTGGTGCTGAGTGATGCTGTTGTGGTGCTGAGTGATGATGTGGTTGGGCTGAGTGATGTGGTGGTGTATTAGAGTGATGTGGTGGTGTCCCTGAGTGATGATGTGGTTGGGCTGAGTGATGTGGTGGTGTATTAGAGTGATGTGGTGGTGTATTAGAGTGATGTGGTGGTGTCCCAGAGTGATGTGGTGGTGTCTCAGAGTGATGTGGTGGTGTCTCAGAGTGATGTGGTGGTGTCCCCGAGTGATGTGGTGGTGTCCCCGAGTGATGTGGTGGTGTCCCCGAGTGATGTGGTGGTGTCCCCGAGTGATGTGGTGATGCCCCTGAGTGATGTGGTGATGCCCCCGAGTGATGTGGTGATGCCCCCGAGTGATGTGGTGGTGTCCCCGAGTGATGTGTTGGTGTCCCCGAGTGATGTGGTGGTGTCCCCGAGTGATGTGGTGGTGTCCCTGAGTGATGTGGTGGTGATGTGGTGGTGCCCCTGAGTGATGTGGTGGTGCCCCTGAGTGATGTGGTGGTGTCCCTGAGTAATGGGGTGGTGCCCCCGAGTGATGTGGTGGTGCCCCCGAGTGATGTGGTGGTGCCCCCGAATGATGTGGTGGTGCCCCCGAGTGATGATGTGGTTGGGCTGAGTGATGTGGTGGTGTTTTAGAGTGATGTGGTGGTGTCCCAGGATGATGTGGTGGTGTCCCAGGGTGATGTGGTGGTGTCCCAGGGTGATGTGGTGGTGTCCCAGGGTGATGTGGTGGTGTCCCAAAGTGATGTGGTGGTGTCCCAGAGTGATGTGGTGGTGTCCCAGAGTGATGTGGTGGTGTCCCAGAGTGATGTGGTGGTGTCCCAGAGTGACGTGGTGGTGTCTCAGAGTGATGTGGTGGTGTCCCAGAGTGATGTGGTGGTGTCCCAGAGTGATGTGGTGGTGTCCCAGAGTGATGTGGTGGTGTCCCAGAGTGATGTGGTGGTTTCCCAGAGTGATGTGGTGGTTTCCCAGAGTGATGTGGTGGTTTCCCAGAGTGATGTGGTGGTTTCCCAGAGTGATGTGGTGGTTTCCCAGAGTGATGTGGTGGTTTCCCAGAGTGATGTGGTGGTTTCCCAGAGTGATGTGGTGGTTTCCCCGAGTGATGTGGTGGTGTCCCCGAGTGATGTGGTGGTGTCCCCGAGTGATGTGGTGGTGTCCCCGAGTGATGTGGTGGTGTCCCCGAGTGATGTGGTGGTGTCCCCGAGCGATGTGGTGGTGTCCCCGAGCGATGTGGTGGTGTCCCCGAGCGATGTGGTGGTGTCCCCGAGCGATGTGGTGGTGTCCCCGAGTGATGTGGTGGTGTTCCTGAGTGATGTGGTGGTGCCCCTGAGTGATGTGGAGGTGCCCCTGAGTGGTGCCCCTGAGTGATGTGGTGGTACCCCTGAGTGATGTGGTGATGCCCCTGAGTGATGTGGTGATGCCCCTGAGAGAGTGGGAGAGAGAAAGCTGGAGAGACGGAGGGAGAGAGAAAGCTTGTGAGAATGAGATGGAGAACAGGAGAGAGAAAGCGAGAGATAGGAGAGAGAGAGATAGGGAGAGAGGAGAGGAAATGAGAGAAAGAAAGAAAATGTGAGAGGGAGACAGGCTAAAAGTGAAAACGATGGAATAATTCTAAGGTTGAGTGAAGAAGTGACAGAAAAGGGGGGCAGTGAGAGAGGAGAGATAAAGTGAGAGTGGGCTGCGAGAGCAAGAAGGAAAGTGGTGAATAATTCAGAGGATGTGGAATGGAGCAAGAAAGAGACAGACAGAGGCGCTCAAATGTATAAATACGTGTTTGTGCCTGAAAGGTGGTAAGAAATCTGCAGTGGCCTCAGTGCCCAATGGGCTCTTTTCTCGTTTACCAGCAGGGGTGCATTAAACTCATTCACCTTTCTTGAAGTAGGGCCTATGCACTATCACACACCACTGCATGCATCACTAACAAAATGCACTACCAGTTCGAAATCCTACAGCTTAGCAAACCTGTGAGCCGCGTCTTGAATTAAGAGGAACTTTGAAATTGCAGTGACATCCAGAGTTTGCTCGTCAATGCCGCCCAGCTCCAGACATTGCCTTTAAGTCCCTGGCGTTTCACACCCTGACAGCCCCAGGAAAGGCCAGACAAAAGCCCAGAGATAGGCAGCGCCATTAGGATGTGTGTGCTAATTACGTGCCAAGTGCTTCTCTGCAGGGGCGTGGCTGGCACTGAAGCCGCCGCGGTGGGGGAGGGCTGCATGGGTGCAGGGCTGGGAAAGGTGCTTCGGTGTCAGGGCGGCAGCTCGCAGGCCCAGGGCTCTGAGGACAAGAGGGGTTGGCCAGGTCCTTTTGCTGGAGATGTATCTAATCCCGAATACTGTTTTTTAGCGCTAGAGTTAAGTGAATCAACATATGAAAGGCAACTATTTCTTCAGTTTGAATAAATCAGAAATATTGTAAGCGATCCCACTGCCATGTGAGTCAGAGCTTGCTTAGCCTTGCAGATGTCTAGTGAGGCTCACAAGCTTCGTGGATTGCTTGAGTTTCCAGGTGCAGAGTAGATCTGCATTGCATCCCAGAGTGCACGCGGCCGTTCGACAAGTGTCACGTGATGCACCGTTAGTGTTTGAGAAACACGGTTGCTACAAACGTTTCGCTATCCAGGTGACATCTTCAGTATTCCATTTGCTTTCCATCCCACATCGTTTTGTTATAACCTCTCAATTATGTATTCGTTTAAATACCCAAGACATTCCGTTCCTTTTGGAACGAGTATTCTAACTTTGCCAACATTTTAATTCCTTCCTTGTGAATTTTGGTGAATGTGGCACTTATCACCACCAAGGCAAGTGATCCTGAACAGTTCAAGACATAGGCTGACCAAAGCGTCAGTTTTCCTACGCCAAAGTAAGAAATATTCACTACAGTATGCATCTAATTGCAGCGCTCTCGTGAGAACCCAGTACAAGGATTTGTTTTAAAAATGTGAATTAATTCAAATATTGGAAGAAGCCTTGACCTGGGAAGACCTAGTTTAGCACAGAGTGCATAATAGACGCATTGCACGATTACTGACCACAAACTGGTTAAAAGCACTAGAATGCTACCTTCCCTTACACAGTGGCCTGACAGGCATCATGCCACAAAAAATAAACTGTTATATGCGGTAAAACATACACGGCCGTCCACAGTGAGTGATGTAACACAGCTCTTTTCATGGTAATTTACAAAGTTTGACAGACACTTTAAGGTTAAAACTGCCAGAGATTTCTGTGGACTTACAGTGCTGCAAGGCCATACTAAGCGCATTACAATGTACAAACATAACTTACTAATTATTGAAAATGTCACTTTTTAAATGAAAGCATGTTTATTGCATTGGATGAGCCCCATTCCTGCTGCTCGCACTACTGAAATTGTGGCATCTAACAAAGAACTAGAGCACAAACCATTCTGCCAGTGTCTCAATGTTATGGATGATGGTTAGGTTTGCCATCTAAATGATATTTTACGAAGTCCACCGGTAACTAATGTGTGTGAGCCAGAGCCGGAAATTAATAAATGCCCCCAATGAGGTAGCCGATATTTCTATATGTGCCATGTGTATGGGAAGTGCCTGTAAGCCTGATAAATGAACAAACAGCGCAACGCGGGTTAAGATGGGAGGGAAAAAAAAGCTCTCGGCATTGCTGTGGGGGGTTGGGGAGGGGTGGGCGGGGGAGCAGCAGCCTTTGATGTGCGAGTGAGTGAGTGGGAGGGAACGACCATATGGGGTGTGATTGAGAAGTGAGGCCAAGTGCGAGCTGGGGAAGCGGCCTGGCGGCCGTGAAAGTGAAAGGCCGGCCGGCCATGAATAATTAGGGGAGGGGAAATGCCTGAGGCAGAGCGCACAGCTTGAGATACCTGTGGGAGGGAGGCTGGTGGCTTTGAATTGCACGCGCTTTTTTCACGGGCACTGCATGCAATCGCCGACGATGGTTAAGCTCTGGTTAAGCCCCAATATGTCTCGCAAGCCCAAACCCGGCCCCCACCCGTGCAGCGCACCAGGGTATTGCCAGTCCGGCCCTGGATACGATGCACTGGAAAAGGGTGGTAGAAAAGTGGATAATCAAGCCTGTAAGGGAGTGCGCTGCAGAGTCAGGTGAATGTAGTAATGAAGAGGGATTCTCCGTGAAGGCTCGCACATAGGGAGCCAGAGTAGTGTCACTTTCCTGATACTCCCACCTCAGAAACCTCCTCTTCCCATCAAAGGGACATTACGTGAAAAAAAACACTGTTTGAGAGTGATAAAATGTAGAAAAAGATTTGGAAAAGAGTGCATTTTACTGGGCTTTGTAAGACTAAGAAGAGATAAAGGACGGCCCAGAAGCAGGCCGGGCTATACATATAAGCGACAAATCAGGCCCGCAGTGGCCCACCCAAATGCACCCTTGGCCTACCCAAATAAAAATTCCAGGAGCCGGGCCTGCTTCTAGGACTGCTGCCGGGGGTCTGGAGTTTGTGTTTGAACTTTTTTGAAGAATACTCCCGGGAACCCCTAATGGCTTGGTGTTTTTCCCTAGTTTAACTAGCTTAGGGCCCCTGAAAGCGCCCCCTCCAGAGAGCGTCGTTCGGTCTAGGAGATGGTGGAAGGGGGAGATCAAACACACATCTGTTGATCACTTCCTCGGACACTGTGTCACATTGGGCGTACAAGTTGGCGTTTTAATGTGTGAAGTGGCGGGTGAAAGATGCATCTTCAGACCGTCTGTATCCAGAAGATACATGATTGGGGTGTATTTTTGTATGTTGTGGCACAGGTGATGGCGCAACCTGCCTGCCAATTCTCCCCACTGTGAGAAGCGTGTTTGTGAGGCGATGCATGTGGTTTTTGTCTCATCTAACAAGTGCTGTATTACCATCTAAATGTGAATCCTTTCTCTGCGCAGTCCCGGATCCGGCCTCGTGATGAGCCTCTTTGTGCTTTGTCAAGTAAGTATATTCCTAACAGTGTAAACAATTTGCTATATCGTATCACATAGGCAGGAACAATGTCTGTCAATGCACCAGTCACCACCGATGGCAGCCAAAAGTACAGGGATTGCAATATTGACAATATAAATGCAGAAGCAGAAGTTCCCTGTCTTTTGCAAGCTTCCATCTCTGCATTCATAGTCACTTTCATTGCAGGCAGTGTGCAAACATAGAGCTGCGATGCAGACCAATCAAAATTACATCTGACAATTAAGTCTACATTTTTAGCTGGTACACCGAAAATAAATATGTGAAAAGGGCATCTTACATTCTTAAGATGACTCTACCTGGGAGGCCTGTAGTTATAAAATATAATGCAAGAAATTCTGAGTCTTTCAGGATGCTAAGTTTAAATTCAGCATCCTGTGTTAAGAGTAGAGCAAACGTCAACTGAATTTTTTATTTCACACCAGATGTCCAGCTCTGCCTTGTTTTGAATGAACCCTTTTCTCCAAATTGTTAGGTCTGGTATAGAAACAGCTTTGCTTGTTTCGTCAGCCTAATTTATAGTGACAATTTGTACATCATATTTTTAGTAATACTAACAAAAAAAGGGGATTTGGTTCAGCCTCCTTCAGCTATTGCTCTGTTGAAGTGGAATCCACCTTTTGTTCAGCCAGCAGGATAACAGAAATGGAGTGGGAAACTGGGCCAGTCCTCTTAACCAATTAGCTTGTAGGCCATTTCAGTCGTGTTTTTGTTAGAGTTTGCAGAACAACTGATCAAGCAGTGTCCGTGACAGCATTTTGCATGCTTATGGTCTACTTCTGCGTCCAAAAGGGACATCCTCTGACAGACAAAATAGTTTGTGTCAACTACTGCTGAATGTTTCTCTCTTTGGGGAGCTTTACTGCTGCTCATAATAATCCTAGATCCCGCTATGCCGTGCTGTCCTTATCACAATGATCTTCCCGTCTGCTCGGTACGTAGCTCATGATACTCATTTACTTCAATGCTGAGCGCCAGCAAGCATCCCGCATTTCCATCTTCAGCAAATCATTGCATGGTGCAAATGTGTAAAGTTTTGAGATCTTGACAATGTAGTGTTGCACTCCTTTCATTAACAATATCACCACCAACTTTACCACCTCCATCACACTATTAACACTACCAACACCACCATTACTATAACCATTAGTAAAATCACTGCCGCCATTCTCTCTGCTCTCACCCCCAGTGCCACTATCAGCACTGTACTTATCACCACTGTTACTACCACTACTTTGACAACCATCTCAAGTGCCATCATCCTCACCACCTTTACACCACATGATTACTAGAACATCCATTATCATTGCTACCACTATCACCACCATTATCTCACCCATCATCACCCATGCTGCTGCTACCCCAATCATTATCAGTTTCAGTACCATCACCAACACAAAGACCATCATCACCATTGCTGTTATTAATGCTCCTGCTACCACCATCACTGCTTACCGGTACCCTGTATGTAAGAGATTTGCCTGTACTGTTCCATATGTAGTACACGTTGGCGTTGATGGTATGGAAATGGTAATGTACTGTGGGCATATGTTTGTGTTGAGAGGACTGAAGGTGAGAGACTGGCACTTTTAAGTCACTGTTCGGGGTGCGTTCTGCTTCTGTTACTTTTAGAAACCTTCAAAATAACAAAAGAAGCAATGCTGGTTTGACATGCATTTGTGTGTGTCGTGGAAATGGTGATTTGGGCATGTGTGCGAGGGAGAATGTTTTCCTCCAGTTATAAAAAACGGTCAATCTTGTTGGTTTCTAAGTGCTTGCTTGGTGTCTCCTGCAGACCGCTCTGGAAATGTTGTTGTCAAAGACCTATACTGAACAATACAACACAAAACAAGGTCAAACCCTTGTTCATTGTTGGATGTCTTTCTTATCTATCGCATTAACCTGCTCCTCGTATTCTTATCTTTGAAACCTCTCAAAGGAGCATTTTAGTCTCACGGTTTTGATTTTCGGGACCGTTTTCTTTCTGCCTCCCTACCCTCCCGCTTCCTTCCAGCCTCTTCACGTACTCTCTCTTTATTATAAACTATTGCCTTTACCCCCTCTTGCCCCTTCAACCCCCTCACTCTGCGGTCCGCCTACCTCTGTGTTAATGGACGTCCATCTTAAATTGTTTGGTTAACCATTGCCTACAACTCACCACACTTTATTTATTTAGTGTTTTATAGAGCGCGAACCAGACTCCTGAGGGTATCCGAGCGCTTTACAGTAGTATCAGGTGGGATACAGAACAAAGGGGGGAGGAGAGCCAAGGCATAAGGAAACAAATAGATACAGTAGGTGGCAAAACAAACGTAATATCAGACTACTATAAGGGATAGGAGCAAAAACGATGCAATAAACTTGAAAAGCAGTCTGATCACCCTGAAAGATTGTTCAGAAGTGCAGGGTGGGTAACATAAGGGGAGACAGTCAAGCAATAGTGCAGTGACGATAGGTAAAGTCAGGTTGAGGAGGTGATTGTAGCGTGAACTTTTAGGAAAGGAATTTGCCTATTAGGAAAGTTTTGGTCTCCTTTTTGAAGTGAGCTAGAAACGGTATTCTTCTAATGGCGGGTTTGAGTGAGTTCCATATTCTTGGGGCGGCCCCAGAGAAAGCCCGATTGTATGTTCTTTTTTCTTGAAACATGCAGGTTGGAGCAAATGGGCTCTGGCGAACCGGGAGTTTCTGGTTCCTCCGGATAACGCAAGTTTCTGTGCGAGAAAAGATGGGGAACTGGAATAGAGAGCCTTGTGGGTGATGCAAGCCAGCTTGAATTGGATTCTGGCCTCAAGAGGAAGCCAGTTTAGAGCTTTAAGGTGGGGCGAGATGTGGTCGAACTTCTTAGAGTCTGGCGGCGGCGTTGAGGCAGGCTTTCAAGGGTGCCAGAGAGATCTTGGGTAGGCCTGCGAGGGTGGAGCAACCATATTCTAGTCTAGAGATGACTAAGGCCTGGATTGCCGATTTTAGATCATGGGGGGTCGAGGAAAGGTTTCAGGCTTGGTAGGTAGTTAAGGTGAAATCTGGCGGTTTTGGCCATTGCGATGATATGGCCCCGCATGTTCAGGTTGCCGTCTAAGGTAATTCCCAGGGATTTAGCAGAGTCCACAATGGTGGGAGAGCAGTTTAGCGCTGTGATAGCCTTGGTCCAAACTTGAATGTCTGTATTGGCGTTGGGATTAAGAGGAACTCTGTTTTTTTTTGCATTGAGTTTAAGCTGGTTAGATGTGAGCCAGTGAACAGTTAGTTTCAAGGCCTCATTCAGGGAACGGATATCCTCTGGAGAAGAGATATTGATATAGAGCTGTGTCGTCGGCATACATGTGGTAGGAGATATTGGCAGTGTGCAGCACCTCTGAGAGCGGTTTGAGGTAAAGATTGAAGAGGGTAGGGAATAAGGTTGATCCTTGGGGAACTCCAACTGTGATCGGAGAAGAAGCGGATAAGTTGCCGTTGATCAGGACTCTCTGAGAGTGGTTCTGGAGGAAGGATCGGAACCAGGCCAGAACGGTGCCATCCAGGCCCATCCTAAGTTTGAGGCGATTCAGGAGAATTTCATGGTTAACCGTGTCAAAAACCGAGGGATAGGTCAAGGAGGATCAACAGACAGGTTTTGCCTTTGTCAATGGCTTGAAGGGCATCATCCACTTCTGATGAAGGAAGGATATCTTCATTGAATACAACTATGCTCTCAAATGTTTGCCATAACATGATATGCACTTATAAACTATTGGCAAGTTCAATCGTTAATATAAGTTGCAGCAATAAAAAAACAGCTGAAATGACGTGAATTCACGTTCAATGATTATACTCAGATTTCTGCTTTTGTTACATTGACTGCATGGGTTGTGTGGACTTTGAGTGTGACTACTCAATGCTGGATGACGTCTGGTCACTTATTTGAATGAAAATAGTTCAAGATGTTTGTGTCAATTTGTATTTTCACATTATCAGACTGTGTGTGCGTGCATATTTATTGTTACCGTGGATTTGTGAATTGACAGTGCATTTAGGTGCTGCATTAAGAACACTAAGCCGTGGCATCCACAAAATAGATGTGGTTATGGTCAGAGAGGCCAGTGTCTGCATTGGTCATTAGCTCACGTCACGTAATATTACAATCTTGCAGTTTCTCTCTCAATCCAGAGAGAGTATCACATTGCATGGGAGGAATCTCTTGCATATGTTTTGCAGTTTTTATTAAATTGTTCCTCGATTTGCAAGACTCCTCACAAGCATATTCATTTTTCAGTGGTCAAGCTTAGGCTTTGGGCACTGTAGACGTTTCTGGTATTTTGCAGTTTGGTTATATTACTATTGGTTCTGTATTGCATGTGTGTAAGGGATGATTAACTGTAGATCAGAATTTGGCAGCGTATGCTTCATGTAGAGAGATTGACTGGATCAGCTCTTCACATTTTGACTTCTGTGGCCCGGCCCCCACTGAATCACTCACTGCTAGAACCAGGGACTTCGACCTAAACAATTTTTAAAGTTTGAATATCTAAGCAGTATACGAAATACAGAAAAAGTATACATCAAACAAATGCAGAAATGAATGTTATTTAAATCGCAGATAGGATATATCGAAATTGACATTTTTTTGGGGAAAGTTGCTTTTCATAATGTGATTTGGTTTCTGGAAGAGAAAGCAATATGTTAGGTTTTAACATATAACTTACTGTATACTCTTTTTGTCAGTGCATACCAGTGCTTCAGTTGAGGTCACCAATCGCCCTTGTTAGATTCTGTTTTAGTCGCTAACCCATGGAGAAGATGCCAAGGATCTCCAGGGGTCTGTACACCACAGGTTACAAACCGAGAGAGTAGATACTGCTGGCAGTAGTAAAAGGTGCATTCACCTACAGCTATTTCTCCAAAATGCTCAGTATTGTCATATCTGATTTTTGACATAGACTCTGGCTCACCTCTCTTCGTCACACTATTGCTTGAGCAGATAGTAAAGGCAGCCGGTATAAATTGCTCAAATCAAGGCTCGTAGGCTTCCATGTTCCATGCGTTGGCATAGTCCTGCAGCACTGGAGATGACTCCAGTTACTTGATGATCGGAGGAATTCCAGAGGTTACCTGTACAGCTAACTAACACAGGGACCCCGAATTGTTTGTAAGATCCACGTCATTTGGTAAGCATCTCCGTGAGAAGTAAAGTGAAGACGGACAAAGGGAGGAGGGAGACCTGAAAGTCCAAACTGTAAAGAAGTAAAAAATCTAAAAATATCCCACACCACTTATCTCAATGGACCTTTAATTTGATCTGCAGGTTGCGAGTTGAGCTTGAATCCAAGCAGGATTTGAGTACCATCAAAGTGAAAATTACAATCTATTATTTGCAGTGTCAACAAACAGCAGTTCTCTTTTGTATAGAGCTTATATTGCAATAATTTTTTTCATGTGTGTATTGAAGACAGCATTTGATTGCTTAGCTTTCTGAATTAGGTATATAACATTTTAACTCGGAACCCTGTCACATTAGGTACAATGGAACACTGAATTGGGCGGTGGATGAGGGTTTATGATCGAGTGCCGGTGAGAGTATCATTCACAAAGCACAACTTAGTTTAACACCATATTTTTTGTAGTAAGATCCGTAGATGTGATGGGATATTTATAAACGCTGCTGCAGTGAAAACCAAAAGGTTCCCTTGTTCCGCACAGCTGCTTTGTTCTCAGCTGCGGTTCTTTGAAGGCCTCGGGCTTGGAGCTGGTCTCCATTGAAGTGTTCACACGTACTTTCTACCTCGAGAACATGACGTTTGTATAACCCAGTGGGCTTTTGATGTTAGCCTGGGGTTTGAGCTGTCATGTTATCGTGGTCCTGGCCTCTGATGGATGAAAATCCATGTCTAATGGACCACTTTTCGAATGCAGTAGAAACACAGACAGATGTGCATTGATGCTCCATCTTCCTACTGTCTTCTTTCTATTTTTGTTTAGCACACGTCCTTAACACCCCCTCACCCCCCTACAATAAGCCCTCGCAGTTTTTAAACCACAGCTTTCCAAACTTTTCATGTTGGGGACACACTTTTTGGAGATGCATTATTTTGGGACACAGTAAGGCAGTGTAGCGAGCGTAGCCCGAACCACCTAAGAGGTGTTCGGGGGTTTCTCTCTCTCTCTCTCTGTCTCTCTGTCTCTCTCTCTCTCTCTCTCTCTCTCTCTCTCTCTCCGTCTCTCTCTCTCTCTCTCTCTCTCTCTCTCTCTCTCTCTCTCTCTGTATGTCTCTGTCTCTCTCTGTCTCTCTGTCTCTGTCTCTATCTCTCTCTCCCTCTCTCTCTCTCTCTCTCTCTCCCTCCCTCTCTCTGTCTCTTGCCCCCTGTCTCTTGCCCCCTGTCTCTTGCCCCCTGTCTCTTGCCCCCTGTCTCTTGCCCCCTGTCTCTTGCCCCCTGTCTCTTGCCCCCTGTCTCTTGCCCCCTGTCTCTTGCCCCCTGTCTCTTGCCCCCTGTCTCTTGCCCCCTGTCTCTTGCTCTCTGTCTCTTGCTCTCTGTCTCCCTCTCTCTGTCTCCTGCTCTGTCTCCCTCTGTTTCCGTCCCTCTGTCTCCCTCCCTCTGTCTCTGTTCCTCTGTCTCTTGCTCTCTGTCTGTCTCCCTCCCTCCCTCTGTCTGTCTCCCTCCCTCCCTCTGTCTGTCTCCCTCCCTCCCTCTGTCTGTCTCCCTCCCTCCCTCTGTCTGTCTCCCTCCCTCTGTCTGTCTCCCTCCCTCTGTCTGTCTCCCTCCCTCTGTCTGTCTCCCTCCCTCTGCCTGTCTCCCTCCCTCTGCCTGTCTCCCTCCCTCTGCCTGTCTCCCTCCCTCCCTCTGTCTGTCTCCCTCCCTCCCTCTGTCTGTCTCCCTCCCTCCCTCTGTCTGTCTCCCTCCCTCCCTCCCTCTGTCTCCCTTCCTCTGTCTCCCTTCCTCTGTCTCCCTTCCTCTGTCTCCCTTCCTCTGTCTCCCTTCCTCTGTCTCCCTTCCTCTGTCTCCCTTCCTCTGTCTCCCTTCCTCTGTCTCCCTTCCTCTGTCTCCCTTCCTCTGTCTCCCTTCCTCTGTCTCCCTTCCTCTGTCTCCCTTCCTCTGTCTCCCTCCCTCTGTCTCCCTCCCTCTGTCTGTCTGCCTCCCTCCCTCCCTCTGTCTCCCTCCCTCCCTCTGTCTCCCTCCCTCCCTCTGTCTCCCTCCCTCCCTCTGTCTCCCTCCCTCCCTCTGTCTGTCTCCCTCCCTCTGTCTGTCTCCCTCCCTCTGTCTGTCTCCCTCCCTCCCTCTGTCTGTCTCCCTCCCTCTGTCTGTCTCCCTCCCTCCCTCTGTCTGTCTCCCTCCCTCTGTCTGTCTCCCTCCCTCTGTCTGTCTCCCTCCCTCTGTCTGTCTCCCTCCCTCTGTCTCCCTCCCTCTGTCTCCCTCCCTCTGTCTCCCTCCCTCTGTCTCCCTCCCTCTGTCTCCCTCCCTCTGTCTCCCTCCCTCTGTCTCCCTCCCTCTGTCTCCCTCCCTCTGTCTCCCTCCCTCTGTCTCCCTCCCTCTGTCTCCCTCCCTCTGTCTCCCTCCCCCTGTCTGTCTCCCCCTCTTGTCTGTCTCCCCCTCTTGCCTGTCTCCCCCTCTTGCCTGTCTCCCCCTCTTGCCTGTCTCCCCCTCTTGCCTGTCTCCCCCTCTTGCCTGTCTCCCCCTCTTGCCTGTCTCCCCCTCTTGCCTGTCTCCCCCTCTTGCCTGTCTCCCCCTCTTGCCTGTCTCCCCCTCTTGTCTGTCTCCCCCTCTTGTCTGTCTCCCCGTCTTGTCTGTCTCCCCCTCTTGTCTGTCTCCCCCTATCTATCTCCCTCCCTCTGTCGCCCTCCTCCCTCCCTCTGTCTCCCTCCCTCCCTATGTCTCCCTCCCTCCCTATGTCTCCCTCCCTCCCTATGTCTCCCTCCCTCCCTATGTCTCCCTCCCTCCCTATGTCTCCCTCCCTCCCTATGTCTCCCTCCCTCCCTATGTCTCCCTCTCTCTGTCTCCCTCTCCCTGTCTCCCTCTCCCTGTCTCCCTCTCCCTGTCTCCCTCTCCCTGTCTCCCTCTCCCTGTCTCCGTCCCTCTGTCTCCGTCCCTCTGTCTCTCTCTGTCACCCTCTGCCTGCCTTCATTTACTTGTTAATGGGGCTTTGTTGTGAATCGCCGGCCCCCAATGCAGAGTGTCTCGGAGACTGCGCTGCTGTGGCAGACTCTGAGACACTCTTTCAAAGGAATGCCTCTTAATTAGCAGCAATTATGTGCTAAGTGCCCTTAATACCGGTGTCATCCTGCGACACACCCACCATTTGCAGGTGAGACAGTACAGTGTCGGGAAACACAGTTTGGAAAGCTCTGGTTTAAACCAACCCAACACTGCAGGAGGCTGTAATGAGCATGGAGGCGTGGGACGTACTTGGGCGACGGCAGCAGTCCCTAGCCCTTTGCCCGTTAGTAACATGCCAAAGCGGAAGGTGCCATTGTCATGTATGAACAATTTTGATCAAAAGAATGCAAACATTACTTAAGATCCAAGAACTCGATGCTTGTATTGTATCATAATAAATTATACAAGATGAATAGGGTTTGAGCACAGAGTTGTCCTCCAAACTCATTGCTTGTAACAATATGTTGCAATGTCTTTCTTTCCACCAGTGGGAATTGGGAGAGTCTTCCATACTCAGTTATTTAGGGCTAATGAGGTTACTTCTAAATCGGAGCAGTTCGAAATAAAACAAGCATTGGAAATGCAATAGGCCTCGCCTTTGATTAAGTTAAAGCCACTTGCTTTGCTAATGGTATTGTGTAGCAAAGCAAATGGCTTTAACTTAATGAAAGGCGAGACCTATTGCATTTTTAATGCTTGTTTTCCTAGTGGTACTCTAAAAGGCTTACAAACGCCACAATGAGCCTTAAAAAAAAGCATTGCCAAAGCCAATAGGTCTAGGTCTGGCATTTTGTTAGGAGGAATATTTTGGTAACTGTGTGTTATATCCCATGCAAGCCCCACAATGAATCATCCGGGGCAGTAGTAGTGCTTTTTTGCTGACCAAACTCATTAGTAGAGTACGCACTACCCTCAAAAACTAGTGTCATAAAAATCAGTCAGAAGATTAAGCATGTGTTAGAAATGGTTAACTTAATAGGCAATATTACATAGGGGGTACTTTTGGCAAGCGAGTATTTTTTCTGCATCTTTAAGCATGTCCACGTACATACTTCTGAACAACAAAGCAGCACACCCAAGAATTTATAACAGTAAAATCAAAATGAATGAATGAGCAAGGTCGATTACTGGATAGCACAGTGAGGTTTAAGATGCCTAAACAGCAAGCACTAAAGCAACATACAAAAATGCACCAAACAGCACCTCATTTTCTAACTTCATTCAAACATTTTTTTTATATCACAACTTCAAAATCTAAAGGTTACTCAAATTGAACAACTTAACCATCTTCAAAAAGCCGTGGGTTTGATGCAGAAATCCTCCAGGCAATGACAAAGCACGAAAAACACAGGTAAGCCTGGCGCTGATCTCATTCCCACTTTCTCTGTATTTCTTATTCTACTTTTTGAAGAACTGAAACATGATCAATTTAAACTAAAACTGAATATGGCGAGACTTAAATAAATGCAGTTAGTCACACAATACAAAGGCTTCCATGCTTACAATAAAATCATCACTACTGATTCCCCATTACCTTCCAAAAGAACTAAGAAATATGCCCAAACTCTTCCGATGGATTAAAAAAATTATTCTACTGAGAGTTACACCGCCAGGATCCTGGAATCGAGAAGGGGCAGCGAAAACCAGGTCCGGGAAATTGACATCCCAACCTTCAATAGACATAGAGACACCGCATCCCTGCCTTGAAAATGGAAGACGGGTTTAGCCTTATATCCGTAAGAGGTCGGTAAAATGGAGTACAAAATAGGGTAATATAAAACACATATTTGCAGCACACAGAAGCGCAAAATGAAAAGCTGTATAAAAAATAGTTATTAGGACTTTTGCAGCAAAATACATCAAGAAGAGCACAATCCAAATGAACGAAAGTGGGTAACGTAAAGTGTGAAATAGGTCCGAAACATGTCCCTACCTCTAACTCAGAACAATCGAGTAGCTCACCCCACTACCTCGGTCCAGTTCGCCAGCAGTCAGTTCATATATTAGACTGCCATTACATTACCCCACGCTAAACATGGGTATTTGCCCCACCTTATTCCGGAAACTCATTGTAGACTCACACTTAATGTCCGTACTCTCTCGTACTGGCCCGGCTGAAAGTCAGTCTCACAAAAGAGTTGCCTCTCATGTCACACAAGGGACTCTGAGGACAAGACAGACAAATGCTCTGCTTTAAACGGCTAGTGTCTGTGGAATTGAAAACAAAACCCAAACACCAGGCTTAGGCTGTCTCTAGGCTACTCCACCCCCAGGGACAGTCCTGGAAATATTGGGCGCGACGGATCGGCATGACGTCGCGCAATCCGCTTTCGTGCAACAGAGGCTCGGCGTAGCTGTTCCCAGTCCTGGGGCGAGGGGTTCGCGAAGTTACAAAGACACAGGTACAATAGGGTGCGAACTTGGAAAAGGAGAGTGCATTCCTAGAATACCACAAACCGTGAACACACAAGAAAGGGAGAAGTATGACGGAAGACTGTTGTGCAGAGAGGGCCAGGAGCGGCCCAAGACAAAACCAGCAAAAGCACGGTGCACCCTTTATTTGTAGTAGTAAATACATCCCACAAGCAAGTCAAATAAAGTACTGAAAGTAAATATTACATCCACCGGCTCATGCCAATTTCCGACTTCTTTTTTTTCAATATTTGATGCTTTTAGTAAGCAGCGCAGCATGCCGCGCTGCCTATTAAAAGCATCAAATATTGAAAAGTACAGTTTGAGGAGCCAGAAAAAAAAGTCCCCAGAGTTTCACGTCGCCAGTGAAGCATCTAGTCCCTGCGTACACATCTTCTGTCCTTCTGTGTGCACTCTTGGAATCCATATCGATTCCAAAAGTCACTCGCATGGCGAGAGCAGTGCAAGCGTGCTGACGCCAGGCGAGACCTAAAAATGATGGCAAAAGAAATCTCTTTCAGAGGATATACTCTACAAACAGGCATTTAATACTCAATCATGCATTCAATAATTCAATACTCATCCATGCATTTACAAAAATTAACAAAGTGCAATGGGCAGCATTTTTTAAAGAACAAAATACAAAACAAGACATCAGCTATAATTAGAAAATAATCTCAATAAACCATTAAAAAAAATCCAGACCAGTATATACAAACACTCGAATATATTAGAAACTGATAAAAAATGATGATGGTTTTTTGGTATGGTATGTGTGCAACATGGCATATGCAAGAAGGAGAAATATTAAAGAACTCTGGGTACAGAGAAAGAACGCTTCTAAGGACAACACACAACTAGGAACAATCCCCTGTTATAATTGATCGAGCTGCAGAAATATCATCAAGGGGAATGTTATTCATCATCCACACACTGGGGAAATAATCAAACTACAACACTTTGCTACTGTAAAGATCTGGTTGCATTATATTATATGTTTGGGCAACCTTATCATGGAATACACTCGCAAAACCTTTATTGGGTCCCGTCAGGCTTGTTTGTAAACCTTAGGCTCAACCCTGGGTAGCCCTGGCTTCGAGCAGCAAGGCTTTGACAAAGGAACTACTTGTAAAGCATTTAACAGTAACACACAAAGAAATAAAACCAAATACAACATGAACACTGAGGTCTGGACAGCGAGCCTCGGTGCGTTCTCAGTCTCGAAAAACCAGTAGCTAGTAGTCCAAAAAGAGGCCAAAGTGAGGGAAACGTTAAAAAAAAAAACCTGTTTCCCTACAGCTACCTGTGACACCAAGTACTGTTTTTATTACATCAAATCTCACTGTAAACTTAGATATGTTGGAAAAACTGAGAGAAAAATATAAACGTGACATAAATGTACAAGAAGGATTAAGGGTATAAAATCAGGGGTGTCTGCTCATTTCATTGAGTAAGAACACAATATATCCAATTTTGGTTTCAAGATCCTTGAGGTAAGGCTGGAGATGGTGTATGGAGGCACTAGTTCAAAAGTGTATTACAAATAGGGCTGCTTTGAATTAAAAAGTTAGACTGTTTATCCCAAAGTCATGAATAATGAAATTGATTATAGTTGTAATTTATAATTAGGGCTCCTGGTTTTATGGTATTTATATTTTTGCCATTTTTTTCTTTACTTTTACCTGTATTTATCCATATTTATTTTAGGTTTTGTGAAAAAATGAATCTGAAATGTGTATATGTCTGCATTTATTTAACTAGTTAATGTGCACTCATGCCTGAACTCCTGACAGGTTTCAGTGATATATACACACTCAGGTGGTAAAATATGCACTTGTAAGAAAATATATACATTTTAGTATCAAAGTTGTGGAAATCTACTGCTGTTTAAGGCTTTTCATAAAAATCCCTATATTTTTTTTTATTCCCCTTGGCTGTCAATCCTCACACCTATTGGCTAGCAGTCATGATTGACAGCATTTAGAATCACTCAAAAGCCACCCAATTTCTGTTTTCATCCACATTTAAAAATACAGACAGACGGGTGGTGTTTTAAGGATCCAAGACTACGGTGGTGGGCGGAGGCGTGGGGTCGGAGCCCCGATCCACTGTATTCCACCAAAGCGGTAAAGGGGAGGTAGGGGGCAGAGTCGGAACACCGATCCACTGCGTGGGTCCCGGAGCGGGTACCCTTGAAGCAGATTCAGCAAGGCTCGAAGTAAATCCAGGGGCTGTTTAACGCTTTGGAGGAATACAGTGGATCGGGGCTCCGACCCCACGCCTCCGTCCACCACCGTAGCTTTGGATCCTTAAAACACCACAAATGCGGAATTCAGATTTCTCGACCCGCGCTGTATAGCACCCCACCTCTAAGCCTGCTACCAATCATCCACATCACGTTCTAAATTGGCAACCTGGTCCTGATGATGATCATGACTTGATAGGATCGAAACGCTGTCGACCAATCATACAGCGCAACTCACGGCGCATCCTCAACTTCGGTTCGCAAACAATTATCTGCCTTCCATTCATCGATGACGAACCATTGCTTGTGTATATATTGCTCACCTTGTCATTTTGTGTCCTTCGCTGTGTCTCCCACGTGTCACTCGCGTCGTCACTCTTTGTTTCACGAGCACCAAGTGCACAAAGCACCCTTGGGTTGCCACCGCATTTTATGCCCACAGCGCTGTTATAACTGTCCTGTATAATGTCTGATTTTAATATATGATGCCATGAGCACATTTTCGAAAAAGATACTGGGATTCTCTCCTTTTTTCGCTGCCTTGTAATGTCTTGTACATACACGTGTATTTGCCTTCCTCATCGAATCCGGTTGAGATATTGTTGCTAAAACGTACATATACCCAGATCTCAATCCGGTCTATGGGTTACACTCCTGTTGTTTGTTTATTATATTGAAGGCATGCTACAGCGGCAATATTAATTGAACAAGTATAGGATTATTTGAAAATATACAAAGTTTAGGGTGTGCTATCAACATTGAGGGGGTCTAGTCAAATAGAATGGAATAATGGCCAGCCTAGCCTCTTTTTTTCCCCGGCCCCTTTCCTGTCAGTGTTTAACTTCATGGCTCCCCACACTACTTCCAACTCACTCATATTAGTCCTGGACACTGACATCATTCAAGGAACACATCACCAAGAAAACAAAGACTGACTGGCAACTGTTCGTTCTACTAAAGAAAGTGAAACCATTCCTTACAGAAAGTGACTTGAGAATTGCAGACCATATACTCAAATTCTTCCTATAGATGGTTGCTGTGCTCTGCTTTATGGTCTTCTGGACTGCACGTGACCCCCCTTTAAGGCCATCTTACATATTATAGTACACCTCATCAAAGGTCTGAAGAAACATCTTGGAACTCCAATGGATCACCGACACCATGCTATCCCACAATATCTGTAAAACCAATTGCATCATTTACAAAATAATCATGAACCCCTACCTGTATGGCTGATGAGCTCACCTGCTACGAGGGCTAGCTCCTCATCCATGTCAAGAACACCATCACACTAGAGATGAAGAAGTGCAAAAAAGCGCAAGCATTGGCAAGCCAATGTACTACCCTTGGCCGTGCATTTTTTGAAAAAAAATGTGATTGCAAAAATGTCACAAAATAAAAAGGAAAAAGAAAATATGCCATTTTCTAAATGTGTCCGCCTTATGCTTGTAGAAAAATGTGTACATTTAAAAAATATTGCCCAATGTAGCTGTCCAAATCACAGGCATCGATTTATGACTTACATTTAAAAAAAGGAGTGCAGGTAAAATAAATATATGTTAGTTAATATAATAATAAAATCATTAACATTAGACCAACCTGCAAATGACGAGAAAATAACTATTTTAGGTAAGGGTGCGCTGCCTTTGTGCAGTCAGTCTCGTGAATGGAGCGACTAAAGTGGACTGACGGGACTGCCCCATGCTGTATCCTGTGGTGCGCAGAAGCAAAATGTGGCTGGCCAATTAAATCAGAGTAACTTTGAGTTGGGTGAAAGTAAAGGTTCAATTGTATCCTGGTTCATGTCATTGAGCCATCTTAGGACTAGTTGTTGTTGTTAGTGAATAGCAGGAATTCGGTTTTGTTGGGGTTAAGTTTCAAGTAGGTTCTGGACCTTCAGGTTTGAATGTGGGGCAAACTGTGTTTAATGTTTTAAAGTCTGGAGCAGAGGATATTTTCTTATAAATAGTTGTGTATTTTTGGTGTATTGATGAATCCTGTATGATGTCTGTGAGTAGTGTTCCAAGAGCATCAGTGTAAAGGTTGAATGACTCGGTACAAGATGGAACCCTGGGAACTCTGTAAGTGATTGGGACGTGGATGTGCCCGTGTGAATGAACTGATGTTGGTTGGATAGGTAGGAGGAGAACCAGTGATGGGCATTTCCAGTGAAACTTATTGAAAACTTCAGGGTGTGGATCAGACTGGGGTTGTTGAAGACAGCTGAAAAGTCCAGTAATATCAGGGGGGAGGGTTAATCTTTATTTGTGGTCAGCAGGGAGCCTGATTGATAGCTGTTCAGGAAAAGGTCAACGTTGATGCGATACCGAAGTTGCACATAGACTCCTTCTTTGGGGACCTTTTGTCAGGTTCACACCGCAAGACCCCCCCCCCCCCCCCCCCACCCCGTACCTGGTTCAGTTACCCGGATGCAAGATGCACCGGACAGCGGTTGTGACAGCCGCCTTCCTGAGCCTGCACCTTTCCACCAGCGGCGTGCGCCCTGTGTTAAGAGCCTCTGGGAAGGTGCCTTAAGTGAGGGAGCATTACAGTGTTACGAAGAGTTGACAGAACTTTGATGAAGGACAAGGATAAGCCACCTTCTCCTTCGTATGTGGGTTTGAGGGATTGAGCCAGTCAGTACGTTCAGTGGGAAAAAGTGGTTTGAAGGATGGCTATTCAGGGGCAGCTGCTGCCATTCCACGGTGGTGGGGAGGGGGAGGGGGGATGGGGGGGGGAGAATAATAATAAAAATATTAACGTGCCTTTCCTGCCGGCTTCCGGGATCTTCTGCTCCTGTGCCATGCTGTTCCTCTGCTCCTGTTCCGATACTACGACTCCCATGGGTACAGGCTCCCAGACCTGACCCTTTCCCAGCGCTTCTCCCAGCATGAGAGAAGCGCTGGGATTGGGCGGTGCAGGCCAGTTTTGCGCTCCAGCAGGGTCTTGGAACCTGTCTTAGCACCAGGATATCTGCAAAGAACAGCCTGGCGATATCCAAATGTGCATGTCGGGGATTGGCCAAACCGACATGCGCACTTTCAGTGCCTACCACCTCTCCCCCTGCAGTGTGGCGTTGCGGCCTGGCCCTGCCCTCGACTTAGCCGGCTAGAAGTAGAAATAACATTTATTGTCATTTTATTTTTCTTCTGACTGCTGCGTTTCAGCAGTGAGGTGATGGTTTGGTGTTGTCGATGTGTTGTTGTATTTTTTCATTAAAGAAGTGATTTATAGCATCACACTTGTCCATGAATTGAGGGCTAAAGGGTCAGGCAGGGTGTTTATGTAGTGCTTGAAAGTGTTGAAGAGTATTCTGCTTCAGTTGGCAGCTTTATTGATGGTGTTGGTATAGTTCTTGGCTTTAGCTGATGTGATGACTTAGCTTTGTGTTGTACAGAGGGATTTCAGTTGTGTGAGGTCATCAGGGTTCTGCTTTTCTTACATTTTCTTTCCTTTCCAAATGGACAATTGCTGTCTGAAATGTCTTTTTGGCACCAAAGTGCTAAAGAGTTTAGAAGGGTGTAGATGTAAAATGTGGAGGTAGGAGGGCAAGAGAGGAGTTCTAGCTTTATGTTGTCTGTACAGAAGTGTTTGATGGATTTGGAGATTAGTTTTCTTTAGTATTGACCGCCGTGTGGTGTTTGGATGCTGAACAGGGTGATGAGGATGATGATGATGCGGTGGTTGGTCTAATCCAGGGTTATGCAAGACTTGGATCGGATGGTTATGGATGTTGAGAAGATGAGAGCAGGATGTTGTCCTTTGAGTGTGTTGATAGGGGGACATATTGTATTGTACCATATTGAGTTTACTAATGAGGTTGAGAAGGAGGGCTACTGTTTGAGTTGTCTTGGGGTGTAAGTCTCCAAGTATGGTGATGTAGGTGTATATGTTGGGGGAGGTTGTGAACAGTAATGAGAATTTGTCTTTCAAGTCCTTGTTTTGTCCAGAAGTCCTGTAGATGAGATGGAAAATGTGGTTGCAAAGCCTTAGAAGTGGCATGTGAGGAGCTCCATTGAGTTGAGTGTTGCTTATTTGCTATGGTGAATGACCAGGCAGACTTATGGAATATGATGAATTCTGTAGCCTAGGCGAAGGAGGGTGGATATCTAGTATTTACAAGGATTTAGGAGTGAGCCATGTTTCTGTGATGGAGTGCTTCATGGTTGTGATAGGTATTTGTCTGCAATGTCTTGTGCAAGGAGTATTGAAGAGTGTGCATTGATGTGCTTCATGTGAGACTCGTGTTTGGTATTTTAAGGGTGTGTGATTGTTATGAGAACATATGATGATGGATATATGTGTTATAAGGATGCTAGATGAGACTAATGTGGTCTAGGTTTGGGAGTTAATGTGGGATTGGGCAGTTTGGGGTGCTGAGCAAGGCACATGAATATATCTTACTGAATATATCTTACCTTGTATGCTCTAGTGCAAAATGGTTTCTGGCCTGAGCCCCGCAGTGGGCTCAAAAATAGGAACCCTTTTGTCTGTGTCCATCTTTTGCTGGGAGTGCCTGGGCAGTAAGATGCTCTTAGAAGTTGGTTGAAGTAGGGATAAGATAGGAAGTGATGTTACTAAATGTGGAGATAAATGATGGGGGAAAGAAGTCCACTTATCAGACTTCTTCTTTTAAAGCTTTTATTGGTTGCTGCAAATGGATGTTGTGAATAGCAGTGAAGCCACTTCGTTTGGCAATAGATGATGATGAATGAAGTACGCTTGACTTTCTGCTTCTTTTTGAAACGTTTTTAACAGGAAACAAATGCCACGTCCTGTGGACATGGAGGTCGATTCTACTTTGCTTGACCTTCCTACCTAGTTTCTCAACCTAATTGTTCCTCAACAGGACATATTATCTAGGGTATGTGGGTCAAGTGAAAGTAGAAGCAATGGCTTGGAAGTGAGTGGGTGGAAAGCACGTGGTAGGTGTTGTCTCAGTATTGCTTTAAAAGAGACTTACATTTAGGTATCCCGTGGATTTTAATGTAGCTGCGAAAGTAAGCCTCGGCAGCATTGTGTCCATCAAGGCATTTATTGGAATTTGCAATATTGGCTCATCATTGTCCTATAAAAACATCACAAATCATAATAGCAACAAAAGTGCGTATGTAATGTTTTATGTTGGAGCCACGCCTCCTGTGAAGCATTAAAAAAAAAGTGAGAATTAGAATGCTTGAATAATTCTCAGCCACTGCTAATTACTCCGTCTGCATCCCTGCCCATCATTATTTTGCACTTCACACCACCTCAGTTTGTACCCAGCCATGTGCAAATCAGTCTTGAATCTAGTCCAAAGGGAGCAGCACAACCCGAACTGCTAGGCCAGTTCCAACCTGAACCGGAACATAAGCAATCCAGGAATTGATTTGCCCCTATTAGAGCTCATAAGCAGAAACTGCTTGGTACCAGTGGCACTGTGTGTACGGGATCCACATCTAGGCATACACTTCACACTTAGACCTTCACAATTAAAATGCAATAAGGTTTTGGATGGAATGCTTAAATGAATCTGGCACTAGTAATTGCTCTCGACTGTATCCCAGTTCATCATCTCTGTGGAAGTGCGATGGGTATGCCCCAAAGTGGTTCCCTTCCTCTCTGTGCCACAAGACTCACACTGTACTTATCTTATGAGACTTAAGAGGGTCGAGACTGGTCTGAAGTTTCTTGAGCTCCTGTCTATAGGGGACCTGGCCTGGCAAATTAGGCTGGACTGTTCCTATTGATGCAGGATCAAGAATGATTTGCATATTGCGAGTCTCTGTCTACACGTCTAGAATGGCACTGTGGGCAAAAAAAATTATAGTCTGGTATGGGAACCAGAAGGATCACCAGAGTCTAAGATTTCAACCATTCCTTCCATCAGAAGTGTGACTGGTATATCTAGAAGTGGGTCTTGAGCTCACTGTGCCAGAGGACTCGAGCCATAATTCACTGAGAGACCTAGTTGGTCGAAACCTAGTTTGTCGAAACCTAGTTGGTCGAAACTGGTCTGGGTTGGCTTGTGCTCCCATCTAAAGGAACCTGGCCTATCAGTTCTGGAAGTTCTGTTCCTATTAGAACAGTACCAATACTGTTAATTTAAGCATTCCATCTAGCACCCTTTTTCTACCTCAATCATTAAATGCTGCAAATAAAATGCAGTGCATCTACTAATAATTTGCTATTGTTAATTTGCCGACTTTCACTTTTGATTGCTGTGTTCAGCAGTAGTCAGATGAAAATGTGTTTGAAAAGGCGAGACTTTATCAGAGGTCATGAATATACTTAAGCAGTGGTAATTTCCTACTTAAACTATTTTGGATTAGTACAAAGACGTTTTTGGTTTGTCTTCGCAGAGGTAAACGCATATGTTATGTTAATAATATTTCTTAATTGTGTGGATGGGGGTGCGGGCGCCGAAGATATCGGCGTGGATTCGGGATGTGCACGAATGGACAGCTGAAGAGGTACACGAAGAGGTGTCGCAGGGACCAGAAACTAGATACTCTGGAGGGAGCTCTGTCACGACTTTTTGGCTGAAGATTACCAGACGGGTTTCCAGAGAGGTATCACTTGGGGAAGTGATGGGAGTTCCGGAGGGGAAGGGTTTTAAATGCTTCTGATGCCCAAATACGGGCTGCGGGGTGGGGGGTCCGTTGTCTTGAACTGTAATCATTGTGATGTATTGCTATTTGATTCATTTGATGGCTATTGCTTGTATACCAATGTTTAAAAAAAGTTTATTTAAAAAAAGTATAATATTTCCTAAGTGCAGCTTTTACCCAATGGTGTCCTGACGCTAGGTACTGCCTTCCGAATAGAGGCGCACCTAATGACCTATGCACTGAAAAGCCATGTTTTGAATCCTCTCCTAAATGTCATTAGCTCAGTAACATTCCAAATATGGAAAGGAAGCTTGTTCCAAGCCCTTGCAGCACAGGTGACGAAACTTCTTCCACCTCAGTTGGCTTTTTTAAAAGAGGGTATTAATACACCTTTGGCTCCTGACGAGCGAAGAACTCTTCTGGGGAAATACCATTGAAAACGCTTTTTCAGGTAATCCGGCCCAATTCCTTGAAGAACTTTAAAAACAGTACACAGGGATTTAAATTGTATCCATCGTTTGACTGGAAGCCGGTGCAGACTTTTTATTTCCTTTGCAACAGATACACATTTAGGTGTACCAGTCAGCAGTCTGACTGCTGCATTTTGCAGGATTTGGAGTTTGTTTAAATGTTGCTTTTGAATGTTAAGGTAAAGGCTGTTACAATAATCCACAAGTGAGAAAATGAGAGATGTTATCACTACATGTTGGCTGTCTTCTGGTAGAAATATGTTCTTGGTCATTCTAAGGAGGTGAAAGCTAGCGGAGGCAAACGCATTTATCTGCTCCCCAAAGGTACGTTTGTCGACTATCACCCCCAGATTTTTAGCTTTCCTAGTTGGTTTAGGGAGAGTGCCTGGTTCTTGCGGCCACCAGTCAGGGGTCTAGAAATTGGAATTAGTTCCAAAAATAAGGACCTCCGTTTTGCCGGAGTTTAACTTCAGGCGGTTCATGGTCATCCACAACTTGACCGCTTTCATGCAGTCATAAAAACTTTTCCTGTTCTCTCAATCCTGCCCTGGTTGCACAGACACCACTATTTGTGTGTCATCCACATAGGATGTTAACTGTAGTCCGAAGGATCTAATCCGAACCAACAAGGGTGATACGTAAACATTAAAAAGTGTGGGACTAAGGGAGGAGCCCCGTGGTACTCTGCAAGGTAGGGAAAAAGGTTTGGAGCGGGCTTTGTCCAAATCCACCATTTGCATTCTTTCCATCAGGAAAGATTTCAAAAGCTTCCAGGCATTGCCCTGGACCCCGCAGGCCGACAAATGGTCCATCAGAACTACATGGTGGACCAGATCGAAGGCCGCGGAGAGGTCCAACATGATTAATGCTGCATTTCCTCCTTGGTCCAGGGCTTCTCTTAATATTCAGTGGATTTTTATAAGGGTGGACTCTACGGTGTCTTTCCCTGAATCCATTTTGAGTGGGATCTAAAATATTGTTTGCTTGGAGTAGTTTCAACCAATTTTGTCGGCACGGGGAGGCGAGAAATTGGCCTGTAATTATTAGAATCCTTATTTGGATTATTAGGATATAGTCTTCAAACATTGGCTAGGATGATTTATTCTCGTTCCTGGAATCTGTAATTCCACTTCCTTCTGGAGAGTGTGTATTCCATATAATCATTTCATCACTCTCTTCTTGTGCAGCACTTACTTTAAGCAGGACCCTAGTATGTCACGAACATGAGGAATATGATTTGTGCCTACTATCCAGCAGAGCTGTTTATTGTTGGAAAGTGGAGCTTCCAGTAGTCTGAACTTAGAATAAACTTGCAGCTGACTGTTGATTGTTTCAATAGAATCCCTGGAATATGCCGAATAAATAAGGTGAACCTTATGCTGTAGGCAGTTAGAATGAAGGTTTGCATTCTTAGTGCACTATGCTATGTAGGTTTTACAAACGCTATTTTACAGTGGGAGGAATAGAGAACTGTATTTGTTAAATATATGTTTTAGAGCAAGAGTAAATGATTATACACAGATGTAAACTGATAAATAAAAGCTCTACAACACCTAGGCTTAATGCCAGCATAGTGGGGTTTCTTCAACAGTGAGGCTGTGTCTTCCCTGATCCTGGGTGGGTGGATACAATGGATAGATACGTTTCTCGCAAAACCCTTCTGTGGCGCCCAGGGTAACTGGGTCACAGTGGGGGTTTGCTCACCCGAGGTGGCGGGGGCGCCTGGCATGCTTTCACCCGCCTGCGGGCATTTGGATGAACACTGGGTCGGCGGGGCATTGAAGTGAGAGGAGGCACCACACAAACACCGGCGCTGCCTTCTCCCCAGGACAGTATCCGAGTCTGGGATTGCGCGTAGTAAACGGGTGATACGGGAGGCAGGGGTCCCTTGTATGCAAAATTGCTCCTTGCCTTCTAGAACACTGTTTACTCCCCTTTTCCGTGCGTGTAAAATAATTATGTTGTTAAGAGGAAAGAAGAAAAAAAAATATTATTAATCAATAAATAAAAATCATCTTTTGTCTACATGTACATACTTCCATTGTGCATCTATTTACCTTCCATGTACTTGGATCTGTGTGTCTGTTACTTTTCTCCTGAAAAAGCATATCCAATGCACTACCCTATTTCTCATCATGTGCCTCTATCTATATATTTAATCTAAATATACTTCCTTCCTTTATGTATCTATATACTTTCAATGTACTTATGGATTCATATATTTATCACTTTCTTCTAATTTATAATTTCCAATGCACTAGCTGATTTCTCAGCCTATACTTCGCTCAATATATCTTCTAGCCCAACCTTCTGACTCATCTCAAACTTCTTTCTACTACTCCTTCCGATGCACTACCCTATCTCTCATCCTATACATCTATCAATATATCCTCTTCATCCACTCTCTCATTTATCCCAAACCCCATACCACTACTATGATCGCCAAAATAACCCTTTCTAGACTCTCTCCTGCTCTACCCCTCCTTGCATCATCTGACACCTCTTTTTACTACACCGATCCCCTAAAACAAACCTTTCTAAACTCTCCCCTCTGACTCCTCCCCTCCAAAACTCATTTTTACTCATCAAAAAGCCTCTTCCTACTGCTAAGACCTAAAAAAAAAAAGAAAAAAAATCTTTCACGCTTTTATCCCTCCACTATCCTTTTCGATCAAAATTAACAGACTAACATTTTCACTTATCAAATTCCATATTCAACTATACCAATATACTGCCCAAATAACTGAATAACATATCTGCTACTCAAATTACTTCATATTTATACTGTACTAATTTTCAACACTAATCCTTTATGGGTTCCGGAGTGGCGTGCTAGTCGCCAAAAAAGCACTTCAACACCCATCAGGGGTAATAAGTGCTATATGAATGCTAATCTTTCTTCCCCTTTTATCCCTCCGCTATCCTTCTCACTCCAAGTAACAGACTTATATCCACCATTGAAATTACCTCATATTTCACCATATTAATTCACCACTAATCCTTTATAGTCTTCCTGAATAGCGTGCGTCAACAAGCGATAAATAAATACAAACCTTTGTCCTCCTCTATCCTTCTGCTATCATTCCATATCCAAATAACTGACTAACCTATCCACCACTTAAAATGTACTTGCATGTTTCACTATACTAATTCAACACTAATCCTCTATGAGTCCCGGAGTAGCGTGCTACCCGCCGAAAAAGTGCTTTGACGCCTCCTCAGGGGTAGTAAGCGCTATATAAATGTAATTACAATACAATACAATACAATTAGGTTGCTCTCGTTTGTGGCGAGGTGGACTTTGTGGGTAATCTTTGTTTCCAAGGTGCTATCTTTCTTCCGTAACCTATTTTCTGTCCAAAATACCTGTATTTCCCCATTTATGTCTGGCATTTGACACAGCCTTAGCTGTGTCACCAGACAAATCCCCTCCCGCCCCCCCAGAATAAAAACAAAAATATTTTAGTAGGTAGTTATAGTTAGGACCAAAGTTTCCATAGGAAAAGTATTTTTGGTTTTGCCAATAACTTTGATGAATCTTTACAAAATTTTCAAAAAACACCCCCTTCTTGGTTCAGCTGTTGTGTTGAAAGTTTCAGTTTAATCCGTCATGCGGGGCTGCTAGAAAAAAAGGGGCTTCCAAAACGCTCTTCCCCCATGTTATTTCTATGGGGAAATTTCATTATTTGAACACAACTACAGCCTGAATCGCTGAACGTAATCACACAAAATTTGGAGGAAAGCTAGAGGTTGTTTCATAGAGCGTGCCTTCAGACACTTAAACAGAAAGACACCCCAGACATTGGGGGGGGGGAGGGGTGCAAGGATTCCCACAGGGACCCTGTCTGGGGATCAAAGCATTATTTATTTTTTATTTGGCTGCAAATTCAGTGGCGGATCAGCAGCAAAATTAGAATACGACGCATGCCCTGGGGGCCACCGCACACTCCAGGGGTTATTTATTCAATTTGTGAGGGGAGGCCCATATGGCCACCCCTGCAGCCTGTGAACCGCCACCTCCACAGGGCTTTTAATTTTTGATATGAGGTGGCTTCACAGACTACCGGGGACCACCACCTCCCTGGGCCCAAATAGTTTTTTAAGAAATGGGAAGGGGGGTGCGTGGCCCACCTTCCCGGTATGTTCTCTGGGGAAGGCCCTTAATCAAGGAAGAAGAGGGGCCGTGCACCCCCACCTTCCTGAAGCCATGGTCCTGTAGACCCCCCTCCCATCCCGGCTCCTGCTATGTCCCTGGGACATAGCTGTTTGCAATGGCTTGATAGGAGCGAAACTGCAAGCACAATTGCTTTTACACACAGGGAGCTGCATGTTAGCAGCCCCTATGTGTAAAAGCAATGCTGGCTCCTGCTGGAGGTGAGGAGCCAGCAGGGGTCGCATGGGCCTTACGGCTCCCCCTGCTGTCCCCATCTTTAGTGAGTGGGTGCCCTGACAGGTCGGCCCACATTAGAGGGTGGGCCCTGGGGATGGGGTACCCAGGGCCGAAATCAGCCCAGGAGGGAGGCCGTATGCCCCTTTCCCATTATTTAGCTTTTTTTTAATTAAAAAAGTGAGGCTGGGCCTTGGGGGATGGGGTCTCAGGGGCGGGCCTAGGCCCGGGACGGGGGGCCGCTCGTCCCGCCTCACCCATTCTAAATAGTCCTGGCCCCAGGGGATGGGGTCCCCGGGGCAAAAATTGGCCCAGGGAACGGGTGCCATGCACCCCCCTCCCCAAGTAAAGAAGAAAAATAAAAAAATAAATAAAAAGATAGGCAAGACTCTGGAGGACCCCAGCCCCCCTTTCCTTCACTACTCTGCAAATGCACCTCCTGGTGCACTGCTGGTTGGAGGAAGTAACCTTGGATGCTAAGGGTCCTTGGGGCCAACAGTCCCTCCTACCAGCTCTGTTAAGTTCCGTACATCCTCATTGCTGAGAGGACTTTGGAGGCCACACTCTTTCTCCACCACTCTGCAAACACTCATCCTGGCGCACAGCTGTTTGGGGAATGAATAACTCTTGGTTCCAGAGGGTCCTTGGGTGCCAACTACTCCTCCTTTTACCTCCAGGAAGTCCCACACAGTGGTATTGCTGAGAGACAATGCCCCCTTTCTCCACCACTCTGAAAACGCTCCTCCTGGCGCACTGCTGGTTGGGGGATGAAGTCACCTTGGATGCTGGGGGTCCTTGGGTGCCAACAACCCCTCCTGTTACCTTCAGTAAGTCCCACACAGCAGGATTCCTGAGAGCTGAAAGCCCGCTTTCTCCATCACTCTATACACGTGACTCCTAGTTAAAAATACATAGGAATTTACTTAAAAAAACCAAAGGTTACAGGGACGTTATAGTTGGGCTGAGTTTTCACCCATCCAAAACCAGTGAAATTCAGCAGTTCTAGTTACCTGAGCTAATTATAACGTATGCCCCTGCAATGCACTGCTTATTACATCACATCATCAGTGATGCCATCAGCAATGTCACTGACCAGGTCATGAGTGATGTAATATGTGAAGTCATAAGCAGTGCATTGTGGGGGTGTAAGTCATAGTTCGCTCTGGTAACTATAACTGCTGAATTTGTTAAGTTATAACAACTTATAAAGCGTGCAAATACCCATAAGTGTCTCGGCGCTAAGTGATCCAGAAGGTATGGCCTAGATGAAAAAACCTATGAATTGAAGAGCCATGTTTTTATTTGTTAACTAAATGACAATAAAGTAGTACTGGCTCTAATCTGGAAGGGAAGAGAGATCCACAGCTTAGCCATGGCAACTACGAAACGTCTGCCGCCCCAATTGGTTCTGTAGGTTCTTGGGATGACAAGA
Source organism: Lissotriton helveticus (assembly GCF_964261635.1). Taxonomy (NCBI): domain Eukaryota; kingdom Metazoa; phylum Chordata; class Amphibia; order Caudata; family Salamandridae; genus Lissotriton; species Lissotriton helveticus. Next base: position 160,115,343 of record NC_136059.1, on the reverse strand, counting down.
AGATTAGCACCTGCCGAACGCAGGGATCTGATGGGAGTGTATAACTGGAGTGAGTTCTTAAAAAATTCTGGCCCTGTATTATGAATCACCTTATAGGAAATGCAGAGTGCTTTGAATTTTGTTCTGCTTCTTATAGGCAGCCAGTGAAGTTGTCTAACCACCTTGGAGATCGATTTAATTTCGGAGTGCCCGACAGAATCTAGCAGCCGCGTTCTGCACCACCTGCAGCTTACTAAGAACCATTTCCTGTGCATTAATCAATAGACTGTTGCAATAATCGACCTTAATGCCAGGAGAAAGTTAATATCTGCTTTGGTTATGTCCAATCGGGATGAACGGCAGCAGTTTCCTCTCCATTTTAAGGACATACAAATATGAGGATACCACTGCATTAACATGACATTTAAAAGACCGCTTGTTGTCGAGAATGGCACCCATGTTCTTTGCTTTAGTGACCGGGATTGGGGGCAATCCCAATTTATCCGGCCACCAGCCCGAAGACCATAACAGAGATAGAATTCCAAAGACCATAACCTCTGTCTAGGACAAATTGAATTTAAGACAGTGTATTGACATCCAGTCGCTGATGGCCAACATGTCATCATGGAAGTTAACCAAAATGGTGTTCCCGTTCTTGTGGACGGACAGCACTAATTGGGTGTCATCCGCATATGACGTGAGAGCTAATCCAAAGAAGTGAATCACCTGTGCTAAGTCGGTGACGCAAATATTGAACAACGTCGGACTTATAGAAGATCCCTGTAGTACTTCGCACAGAAGTGAAAAAACTGGAGCGTGAAAATTGCCTAGGCTAACTAGGGGTACGTTCCAATACAAAAGAGGCCAAAAGGGATTTTGCCATGTTCCCAATGCCTAGTGCAGAGACACGCTTGATTGGCAGGCCATAATCAATAGTGTCCAATGTTGCAGATAAGTCCAGTAGCACAAGTACAGCCGCTTCATCTTTGTCTAACACAAACCTAATCTCATCTGTAGCTTTGATGAGTGCGGTTTCTGTATTGTGGCCTTTCCTAAAGCTGAATTGTGCTTCATCCAAAAGCTTGTTTTCGTAAATGTATTGAGCCAATTGATCGTTCATAATTTTCTCAGCAAGTTTAGCGGACAGTGGGAGACGTGCAATTGGTCGATAATTGTTGCCGTGCCCTGTGTCCAATTTAGTTTTTTTAACAGTGGGAGAATATAGGTCTTTTTCCGTTGGGAGGGATAGATGCCTGAGCTAAACATAGAGTTCAAAATATTAGCCAGGTTTATACCTATAAGGTCTGGAATCAATTTCAGAACAGAGGGGGGACAAGGATCAAACAGTGAGCTGGATTTAGCCATGCTCACCAGATCAGTTATCTGTTCCGCAGACTCTGGCTCCCCTCACTGTTCTTTCCTCAGCCAGAACCAAACCGTCTGCACCTTGGTTCTCTCAGCTGCTAAGGGAAGAAAAAAGCAAATGTAAAAGGCTTGAACGCCTATGGCGCCGCACCTACGATTTAGCGGCTGAAAAAAACAATTACAGAATGGCGCTAAAAAAATTCAATAAAATCAAACAAAATGTCATGAAAAAATATTTCGCTAGCAAAATCAAATTAGCAGACAATTCAGCCAAGGTGCTCTTTCAGATTGTGAAAGATTTTACGAATTCTGCGGCCCTCTCCCACAAGACTGAGCCCTGTCAAAAACTCTGTGACGGACTGTCAGATTTTTTCCATGAGAAAATTCATCTCATCTATGATTCTTTTAATGTAGCTAATAGATTTGACACTGAGGTCATACCCGGGCACACTTCCAATAAAGACATTAGGTTAAGTGCATTTAAAACTATCACCTTAGAAGCAGCACTGAAGAAACTTCAGCTTTGTAAATCGGGTTCACCTTTAAACCCCATGCCAGCCCAAGTCTTTTCTGCAGTGGCCCCGGTGGTGGTACAACCCCTTGTAACAATATGGAACACCTCTCTTCTATCTGGTCAGTTCCCGGAGACTTGGAAACAGGCTATTCTCATTCCCCTCCTGAAAAAACCAGAAGCGGACCCCACAGTACTCGATAACTATCGCCCGATATCATTGCTTCCTAAACCAGCTAAAATCTTAGAAAAAATAGTCCAAGAACAACTCTCGGACTATTTAAAAAGCAATGATCTCCTTCATGATTCACAATCCGGATTCAGGAAAGGGTATAGTACCGGGACAGCACTTTTAGAGGTCTCAGAGACCGTGCGGGAGACTGTGGACAGGGGCGAGGTAGCCATGTTGGTGCTCCTCGACCTGTCCGCAACTTTCGACACGGTCTCCCATGCCATCCTTCTTAACAGACTCCGCGAGCTGGGGATCTGTGACTCCCCTCTAGCCTGGATCACTTCCTTTTATCGGACCGTACACAACAAGTATGGTGCCGGCCTTTCTGGTCCAAAGACAAAAAAAACACTGGGCTGCGGGGTACCCCAAGGATCTGCTCTCAGTCCCCTCTTTTTTAATGTGTATATCGCACCCTTAGCAAAGGTGATTGAGACAACTGGGGTTAGAGTGATCTCATATGCTTATGATACTCAGCTCATCTTTTCCATCATAGACCACTCACCCCTTGGCTTTATAAATCTTAAAACCTATCTCTCGAATATTGTAGCGTGGATGACTTTGAACACGCTAAAACTTAACACGGATAAAACAGAGGTACTGTTTTTTAATCAAGCAAACCCCATGCCACCCACCACCTGGTGGCCAGCAGAACTTAATCCACCACCCTCCCCGGTAAAGACAGCTCGTAACCTTGGAGTTCAATTCGACAATGAATTATCCTTCAAGACTCAAATCCAGAAAGTCACCTCTTCATGCTTTGGTAAATTACACATGCTAAAAAAGATCTCCCCCTTTCTCTCCGCTGAGGCTATGAAGACAGTGACCCACGCCTTGATCACCTCACACCTGGACTACGCGAACTGTCTATATCTTGGACTCCCTGCCTACTTACTACACAGGCTGCAAATGGTGCAGAACGCCGCAGCTAGGCTGATCTGTAAAGTCCCCTACCGCCACTCCATTTCACCCCATCTTAGGAAGTTGCATTGGCTCCCAATCTCTGCTCGCGTCAGATTCAAGGCCCTTACACTAGTCTTTAGGGCCCTGAACGGCAATGGCCCCCTATATCTGAGACAGCGACTGAAACTGGTCCATTCGTCCCTCAACCTCAGATCGAACCATCTCCGGCTCCTACTCCCCCCAGATTCCGCCTTGCAAGAAAGGGTAGCAGAGCATTTGCAGTAGTTGTTTAAAAAATATGGAACTCCCTACCCATCAGTCTCCGTTTCGCTAACACTGAATCCCAATTTAAGGGCAAACTAAAGACCTTCCTATTTTCTGGCTGCTAATTCCTCCCTCCTGTTCATTCGCAATCCTTAGCGCCGGGACATCCCCGTTGGGGGTAGCCGTGCGCTCTACAAATGTAAAAAAAAAATCCATGACTGCAAAGCTGTCTAATAACTCGCTGTTTAAGTCCAGCTGACTCATAACCTCGAAAGAGGCATTAAAATTGGAATAGATTCGATCCACCTTAGCCTGGAAACTAAGGGCTAATGAGTCACAAAAAGCTTGGGATGCTACATTAGCATGACTGCATCATGTTGCCACCAGTTTAGACACCACCCGAAACAATGGTTTAGTGGAATTTTGTGTGGTTTCTATCTCCCTTGTATAGTAACTACTTTTTTCTTTTAATAAGAGGTATTTCTAGTTAGATAATGCTCGTTTATAACCAGCTTTCTCCTGGCTGTCATACTGTAGGTGCCAGCACCTCTGTTTCCTGCACCGTTGTTTCTCCAGCCTCAGAGAACCGCTGGGAGGGGGGGGGGAAAGTCCTGTTTTTGGAAGCTGTTTTATACGGAAGTAAATTAGCAAAGGCGTTTTGAAGCCAGTCCGTATAGTTAGTAGTGGCCAGCTCTGTATCTAGCTTCTGGCTGACTATTAGATAAATACTGTTTAAGAAGAGCCTGGTCTGTACCATTCCAAGATTTGATCTGTTTACGGCCTTAGAAAATATTCACTTGTTTTGTACGAGTGAAATCTCAGCCTAACTATAACATCCCTGTAACCTTTGTTTTTTCTGTGAGAAAAATAAAACTAAAAAATATATATATATATAATTTTTTTTTTTTTTTTTACTGTGAACTGTAATATATATAAATATATAGATATATATATCCAACATACAGGAACCCAATTCGAAACAGGCCACAGGAGGTCACAATAAGTTATACTTCTTTTAATACTCGGCAACTTGCTTACAAATGTTCATCTCGGGTGAATCATTTACCAGCGCTCTCACAACTTGATGAACTCTTGCCTCTGACGAAGGGATGCTATTTCCTGAAACGCGTTCGGCGCTTTGAATTGGCTGTGTCCGCCCGAGATGAACATTTGTAAGCAAGTTGCCGAGTATTAAAAGAAGTACAACTTATTGTGACCTCCTGTGGCCTGTTTCGAATTGGGTTCCTGTATGTTAGATATATATATATATATATATATATATATATATATATATATATATATATATATATATATATATATATAATCTTTCTGACTATGAAGCAGTTGATGCCACGGGTGAAAAGGTTGTTGAAAAGAAATGCCCTAGACTAATAACATCTTTTAGCAATGAGGACAAAAGGATTCGAGCCATTGTTAAGAAAAATTGGCCAATTCTTTTGACTGACAATGTACTTGGTCCTAGACTATCCAGCAGTCCTACCATAACTTTTAGAAGAGCTAATAATATGGGAAATATACTATACAAGGGCAGTCCAGAAACAATTTCTGATAATATGTGGCTCAAACCTGCCAAAGGGTTCCGTAAATGTTCCAGTTGCAGAGCCTGCAAGTTTGGAATCAACACAACCCATTTTCGGACCCCGTTCATTACACAAGAAGTGGCAATCTCTGGGAGCTATGTTTGTAAAACAGAATATGCTGTGTATGTCCTGACGTGCACCTGTGGATTGAACCACATTGGGAGTACCAAGCTACACGTGCACGTCAGAATTTTGCAGCATCTTCGGGCAATTCTTCACACTGATCCAGCCTACCCCGTCGCTCGCCACTTCAAAAGATGTCATAATAATGATGTGGCATGCTTAAAATATTTTGTTGTAGGTGATATCCCTAAGCAACGCAGGGGAGGCAATCGTGAGCAACAATTGCGTCAACTCGAAACTAAAATGATATTAGAGTTTGACAGCAAATGGCCAAATGGATTAAATAACACAGAAGAATTGCATAATTTTTTGTAATAGTACGGCTCAGCTCTTAGATATTCTTAGTCAGTTTGATGCTTTTCTGAATTTTGATGAATATTGCTGTTTATTGAATGGCTGTTGTGGACGGATTAAGTGTGTTTCTCCTCATGAAACATAGGTTCCCTAATTTCATGAGAAATGAGTATTAACGATATGGAGAATACACTTTTTGTAATTATGATGAATTCCGTTTGGCAATATTCCACATATAGTTATGACTAAAGAATACAAGCGATTTCCTAACTAAAATTTATGATTTATGCTGGAGTGATGACATGTTATTGATAACACTTGATGTTGAATCATTATATACCAGTATCAATCACACACAGAATGAATGCTACAGAATATTTTTGGGCAAAAAGATCTGTCGAATTTTATGCACATAACAAAGCTTTAATCAAACTTATTGAGTGGTGCTTACACAACAACTTCTTCCTTTTTGGAAGGGACTTGTACAAGCAATTGAGAGGTGTGGCGATGGGTTCTTGTTTCTCCCCCAGCTATGCGTGTCTTCACGTTGGCTGGTGGGAGGAACAAGTCCTAAAAAAGCAGCATAAGACATGGTATCAAGAAAAAAACATTTGTTATCTCCGCTATATTGAGGACATCTTTATTCTATGGCAGGTAGATGAATCTGAAGCCCATGTCTTTGTGGAGGAGATCAATCAAAATGATCTCAATCTTAAATTTACACTCCCACATAGATAAAACCAGTGCGGAATTTCTTAATGTAAAAGTTTATATCAAAAATGAGAAGATTGAGACAACAGTACACAGGAAATCCACGGCTGGAAATGCCACCCTCCATGCTACAAGTTTGCACCCCAAACACTTAATTGCCAGTATCCCTTATGGAGAGATTTTAAGACTGAAACGTATATGCAGTACTGAGAGAGAATTTGATGGTTGCCTTAATGAATTGATGGCCCGGTTAAGAGCACGGGGTTACTCTGATGGATTATTGCAAAAACCATTCAAAAAGGCAGAATTAAGATCTAGAGAAAGCCTTTTTGGCACTATAGATCCTATCTTTGTGAGCTCTGAAACAGTTGCTTCCACGGGAGGAGAGGTTGTTGAAAAGAAATGCCCTAGACTAATAACATCTTTTAGCAATGAGGACAAAAGGATTCGAGCCATTGTTAAGAAAAATTGGCCAATTCTTTTGACTGACAATGTACTTGGTCCTAGACTATCCAGCAGTCCTACCATAACTTTTAGAAGACCTAATAAAATGGGAAAGATACTAGACAAGGGCAGTCCAGAAACAATTTCTGATAATATGTGGGTCAAACCTGCCAAAGGGTTCCGTAAATGTTCCAGTTGCAGAGCCTGCAAGTTTGGAATCAACACAACCCATTTTCGGACCTAGTTCAGTACACAAGAAGTGGCAATCTCTGGGAGCTATGATTGTAAAATATGCTGTGTATGTCCTGACGTGCACCTGTGGATTGAACTACATTGGGAGTACCAAGCTACAGGTGCACGTCAGGATTTTGCAGCATCTTCGGGCAATTCTTCACACTGATCTAGCCTACCCCGTCGCTCGCCACTTCAAAAGATGTCAAAATGGGGGGGCGTGGCCAAGATGGCGTCGGAGTAGGACGCTTTCTCGAGCCTCTCCGACGCCGATCCTGCATAGCAACTTATTGCGGGGTCCCAAGGCGCCTTGCCTGTGCTGCCTGCTCGGCGGAGGCTGCCGATTGCTTGCGGAGTGCCCCGGTGTCGTCGCCTCGGCGGAGGGTGGCCGACAGGAGCCGTTAGTAAGGAGCAGAGCTGCGGCCTGTGAGGCGGCGGCCTCGCGTGACTTGGAGGCCGGAGGAGGCGGAGCGGGCCCTGGCGCAGCTTCGGCGCTGACTGTACCGCGCTGAGCGGGTGAGGCAAGAGCCGGCTCTTACCGGCGGAGGAGCGCTTGCTGACCGGCGCTGAGAAGGGAGCTCGGCGGGCCGCGTCGGTGGCTGGACGCTGCTTGGGGCTGCCGGAGGGGCCGGACACCAGGTCGGGAGGCGGCCCCTAGACCACGGAGCGGCTCTGAGCGCTGCCGCACGGACCCGGCGAGGGAAGAGCAGGTAGACCCCCCTGCTCGGAGGGCAGCAGCCTGGTGTGTCCACTGGCGGGGGAGGACAGAAAGAGCAGCGAGGTAGCGAGGCCGAATATTCGCCCAGGCACGCGCGCCACGCTGGGGACTTCCGGACTCGGCCCTGGAGAGTGAATGCGACTGGGGAGCTGCCGTGTGGTCGTGCCCACGCCCGCATAACGCGAGGAGGGTCACACGAGTCTGGCGGCCGGATCGCGGTGGTGACGAAGCTTTGGTCAGCATTGGGTACATTTGGCTCTGCTGGGGGACGCTGTGGAGTGGCCTGGCATTGCGCTTGTGGTGTACTTTTCCGAAGGAGGCTCCGCCGGCGTGGCTGCGCCTTTCAGCTTTGCGTTGGCGCCAGGGTGGAGCGGTGGACTTGCAGCTCAGCTTATTAGCTCTGCTCTTGGACAGCGGGACGCCGGGGCTGCCCGCCGCCTGGGTGGTGGGTCCCTCTGGCGACTGAACGTTTGGCGCCACTTTGGAGGAGCTCTGACGGTGGCGGACCGGACTGGCTTCTCCCGGGTCTTGACTGTTGGTGTGGACACGTGCTGTACTGGGTCCCAGCGGGCCCCGTGTCTGATCGCCGACTTTGGGGTGTGAGCCTTCCGCCCGCCTTCTGCCCCGGGGGCTGGGAGAACCCTTGCACGCTTGGAGCATCAGTGAGCGGTGGTGGCCTGATGGGAGAGAGACCGCACTATCATCAGAGTATCCCTGACTGTCCTCTGGAGAGTGCGGATAGCGCCGTCGAAGAACTGTCCTGATAGGGTGAGTCATTGACCCGAGTCTCGCCTCCCAGCGGCGGCTATCCAGAGCCTGAGTGGAGGTGCGTGGACGCGACTCACAGCTATGTCCGGCTCGCAACGCAAAGGGGGGAAGGCGGGGAAGGACGTAATCCCCAAATCATCGCAGCAACCGGCGTCGCCGGGAACCAGCAGCTCCTCCAGACAGTCGGATGATGAGGCGCCGGCAACTAAAGCCTTCATGAAGGAGCTCTTCGCGACTATCAAGGACGACATTTCCGAACTCCGTACACAGTTGGCCTCGGATCTCCGGGAGGTACGGAGGGACGTAGATGGGATTGGCGAACGGGTAGCGACGCTGGAGGACCATGACCTTAGCATGGCGAATGATGTGCACCTTCTCCAACAGGACATCATACGCCTTACGGAGCAAAATCTGGATTTGCAATCCCACGCAGAGGATTTGGAGAACCGCTCCAGAAGAAATAACATTCGTATTAAAGCAGTGCCCTGGGACGGGGAGGCAGGGGACCTGCGTGGATACGTCCTGGCCTTGTTTCTCCAAATCTTGGAAGATGAAGAGGTGCGTGACGTCCAGATGGACAGAGTGCATAGAGTGGGGCTGCCCAGGAGGGGCGGGGGGCCGCCTCCGGATATCCTCGTTTGCGTGAATGACTTTCAGTTGAAGGAAAAGATCTTGAGGAAAGCAAGAGTCACTACCTCGCTGCAATTTAGGGGCCATCACCCCCAGCTTTACCAAGACCTGGCGGCGTCGACCTTGCAGAAACGTAGAGACTTCCGGCCTGTGACCGCCTTTCTCCGGGGGCGCGAGATATCCTACTCCTGGGGCCATCCCTTTCGGATCATCTTTCGGTGGGAGAATCGGCTGCGACAGATCAGTTCCCTGCGAGAAGCGATGGATCTTCTGGGCATTGAAGAAACGGAACCGTCACAGGAGGCGCGTGGCTCTTCCTTCCGGAGGAGGCGTCGCTCTTCCTCATGGCATAGGGTGGGCCCATCCCCGGAGCGGCGGCGTCCGGACTCGGCGACTAGTGTGCAGGAGAGAGGGGCCGCGGTGGCCTCGGTGGCCTCCGCCACCATGACGGGTTCCCAGGCGAGCTCTGGAGCAGCGTGACCCCGAACTTATGGAGTAACGTCGGAGGGGCTCTTGGCCTGAGGTCCTCGGGGTATAAAAGTACTTTTGGAGAAGACACCCCGGACTGTGGCCCTGGGGGTCCCCAGGTGGATACCCCTGCCCCGACCCCAGTCCAGTGGGGGACTTTTGAACCGTGACCTACTGGAACTGAAGACTGCGGGGTTCAGGTTCAGTGCCTTGAATTACATTTTGTTATTCTTTGTTCTTGGGGGGGTGGCGGGTGGCTTTGTTGGCGCTCTGTCTTTAGTTGTCATGACAGGGCGACTTGAGTTGGGGATGGGAGTTCGGGGAGTGGCGGCGGACTTGTGTGTTGAGTGCGTGTTGGGAGGGCCTTCTTTATTTCGCATATTGTTTCGCTATGTGCCTTCCTTGACCCCTACGTGCCTTGGGAACATGGATATTGTGCAGGTCTTGCGGAGCGATCGGGTGGGCCTCCTGGGGTGGGGGTGGCTGAGATCCCTTCCTAAAGCCCCTATGTCTGTTTCCTTTGTCTGGGCTTGGTTCGGGGTGCGTGTGTGGGACCGGTGCGGGCATCGGAGCTGTCTGGCTGTGAGCATGGCGTGGATTCTGTGTTGTCACTTATGCCTGTCAGCTTAGGAACTTGGAATGTTAAGGGCCTTAACTCCCCGCAGAAGCGGCAGAAACTATGGAAGTACATCATAGATCACCATTTAGATGTGGTGGCCCTCCAGGAGACCCACCTAGCTAGGAAAGATGAATTAAGGCTTCGTCACAGGCAGTTCCCCCTTATTTACAGGGCCTCTGCGGCCACGAAGCATAGAGGGGTGGCCCTACTCTTCCGAGCTTCCCTGCATTTTCAACCCATGGGTGTGAGGGTGGATAGGGAAGGCCGTTGGCTGCTGGTGAAAGGACTGTTGCGTGGTCGCCTATGTACTTTTGCTGTATTGTATGCTCCTAATGCAGGACAGAATGGCTTTGTGCAGGATCTATTGGACAAAATGGGGGACTTTGTGGAGGGTCACTTACTCTTACTAGGCGACTTCAATATGATATGGGACAGGGGTCTGGATAGCTCTGGGGGCCGCAGGGCTGACACTGGCGTTTTCTCAGACGGAACTAAACGGCAGTTGGGGGACATGGGGCTGTTTGACAGTTGGCGCTTCCTCCACACGCAGACCAGGGATTACACCTTTTTTTCCAACGTCCATCAATCGTACTCCCGCATTGATTATATCTTGATCAGTCAGGCCCTGCGGGGGGACGTGCAGTTAGCTAGTATCTTCCCGCTTTCACTTTCGGATCATAGCCTGGTGGTTCTGGGACTACACTGGGCCACTGGGGGGGATGGCTGGCGCAAGTGGTATTTCCCGGCAGCCCTGGTGCGAGATGAGGGATCGTGTAAGGCCCTGCGCAAGGCGATTGGTGACTTCTTCCTCCTCAACCCACCCGCAGACACGTCGGTGTACACCACGTGGGACGCGTGCAAGGCCTCTCTACGGGGCACGTGCCTCGCCCTCAACGCAAACTTGAATAAACTGAGGCGCGAGGAGAGGGAGGCTTTGGAAGTGGAACTGGTTGCCCTAGAACAGGCCCACAAAGCGAATCCCTCCAGGGTGACCCTACGCCCCCTGACGGCGGTGCGGGGGAAACTGAGGGCCCATTATAATAATAGGGCGGAATTTACCCTTCTGCGACTTAGGCGTACCTCCTATTCCCAGGGCAACAAGATCGGTCGCCATCTTGCCCGGCAACTCCGGGACAAACGTGAGAAGGATTATATTGGGGGAATTCGCGATCAGGCGGGCTCTGTTCAGCATAGGGATGCGGACAAGGCGACCATATTCGGGCGCTTTTATGCAGCGCTCTACTCGAGCGACGCCCTTGATCCCGGCGCGCAATCCACATTTCTGGAGGGCCTGTCTCTCCCACAAGTCTCTAAGGACTGGAACGACTTACTATCCTCCCCCATCACCCGGGAGGAGGTCTTGGACGCCATTAAAGGTCTGAAGCTGCACAAGGCCCCCGGGCCTGACGGCTACACGGCCCTCTTCTACAAGACGTTTGCTTCTGAAATATGCGACTACTTGGTCTCCCTCTTCAACGCGATGGCGCTTGATGGTAGAACTACGGACTCCATGGCTGAGGCACTGATCAGTATTATTCCTAAGCCGGGGAAGGATCCTACCCTTTGTACGTCCTACCGCCCGATTGCGCTTCTCAACCTGGACGCCAAATTGTATTCTTCTATTCTGGCGGGTAGGCTGCAGGACCTGATGCCTGCTCTGATCCATCCTGATCAATCGGGATTTATCAAGGGCAGACAGACCCATGATAACCTGCGCCGCGTCGTACACCTCATTGAAAAGGCGGAGCGGTTTCGCATACCCGCGGTACTAGTTGGGCTCGACGCTGAGAAGGCTTTCGACCGCGTCGACTGGGGGTTTTTACACCAGACACTCGTAGCCTTCGGTTTCTCGCCTTCTTTCGTGAGGATGGTCGAGGCTAACTACAGTGGCCCTACGTCTCGTGTGTTGGTCAACGGCCATAGATCCACGAGCTTTCGTCACTCCCGAGGGACGCGCCAGGGATGTCCCCTCTCACCCCTTCTCTTTGCTCTTAGTATTGAGCCATTGGCATTGGCGGTGCGAGACAATGAGAAGATTCTTGGGATTCCCTTTACAGGCGAGCAGCACAAAATCTCGCTCTTTGCGGACGATGTCCTGTTGTCTATCGGAGAGCCGGCGACGTCGCTACCGCATGTCCACTCGGTACTCTCTGCCTACGAGGAAGTGGCAGGCTTCAAGGTTAATTTCGATAAATCCTACGTACTAAACCTGACCCTCTCGGCGGGGGATGTGCAACTGACCAAGCTGCTCACCCCGCTCGCTTGGGCGTCGGAGTCCTTGCTCTACCTAGGCGTGCGGTTGACTCCCACCGTGAACGCCCTGTTCCACGCTAACTTCCCTCCGATGTTATCTTCCGTTAAAATTGACCTGGAGCGATGGAAACCTAAATTCATCTCGTGGTTGGGCAGGATACACGCTCTTAAAATGGTGCTCCTGCCCAAACTGCTGTATTTATTTCAGGCCTTGCCTATTCCGATAGGGCTGGACTATTTCCGCCGGTTGAAGACCGTGATGCTGCGATATGTTTGGCAGGGGGGCCGGGCACGGCTTCCGTTTTCAGTCTTGCGGCGTCCACGCTTGGAAGGGGGGGGTTGGCTTTCCGGACATGCATTTGTACTACAAAGCCGCCCAACTGAGGGTCATTGTGGAGTGGTCCCAACAGAAGTCGGAAAAACACTGGCTCCACATGGATCGGAGCATTGCGGGCCGCTCCATCTGGGATCTGGCCTGGAAGCCCAAGGCGGATCGCCCCAAGAATGCTTACGTTAGCACCCCCACGGGCACGGTGCTGAAGGTATGGGACACGGTGAGCGGTGACGATCGTTGGACCACATTCCCGTCCCCATTCACCCCGATTCACTTCAACCCAGCTTTTCTCCCGGCCCTGACGGAAGGTCCCTTTGATGCTTGGAGGATGGGTGGCTGTAGAGCCCTCACCCACTTGTTCCATGGCGCCGATCCCCTCACTTTCCACAACTGTATGAGGGACTATGGAGTCCTCCCTGCGGAACGCTTTAGACATCTCCAGCTCCTGCATTGGGCGACGTCGCCTGCCGTGGTGGACGCAGCTACCAGACCCCTGTCGAAATTTGAATCCTTCCTTCTTCACACTTCTACCATGAGGGGTACGATCTCATTCCTGTACAAATTGTTATTAGACTCTGCCGTTTCACCACGACCGCGATACCAGGATCATTGGGAATCCACACTGGGGAGGGACATTTCTAATACCGAATGGCAGGCCTTATGGAGAGATGTGACTGCGCACAATCACTCTACTGACCTCAGAGAGGCGCACATGAAACTCATCTTTGATTGGTACCTATATCCCTCCAAATTGCACCGCATGTTTCCGGCTACTTCTGACAGGTGTTGGCGGGGATGTGGGATGTTGGGAGACTTTACTCATATATGGTGGGACTGCCCCTCCATTAAGCCGTTTTGGGCTGAGATTCTATCTCACATAAAGGACATCTTGGGTTACCCGATTCCGAACTCCATGGCCTTTGTCCTGTTAGGGCTTAGGGACTCGCTGCTTGAACACCAGACTAGGGCGGATAAGCGTGTTATGTGGTTGTGTTTGGGTGCGGCCAAGATGACTCTAGCGGCGGCATGGAAGTCTTCCTCTACCCCGGCTATTTCCTTGTGGCATGCCCGACTGTGGCGTTTGTTGAGTATGGAACGCCTCTCTGACATCTTCCTGGGGAACTTTAAGAACTTTATGTACAATTGGGGCCCGCTTGTGAGGTTTCTGTCCCGAGGCTTACCTTCAGCTGTATGCCCATCAACGCTGCGATCTCTCCATCTCTTCCAAATTTAATCTCGAGACTGTCTGTATTGCTTTGTGTGCTTGCTGGTCGCCGCCACTGGGGGGTGGGTGATGTTGGGGAGGGACGTGGGTGGGGGATAGTTGGGGTAATTGTCTTATGTTCTTCCTTCTTTTCTCTCCTTTGTTGCGACTAGCTATGCCTAGGGAGGGCTACTGGGTTGTGAGTGAAGTTTGGGCGGTTCTTTCGAACTACAGGTACCTGTTCTGGACTAGACTCTGCAGTGGGTGGAAGTTCCCCCATTGCCTGTCGACCCTTTGTTGACTACCTATGGACTATGGAGCACTGTCGCCCTTCTTCTATGGATGAGCCCCTCCCTATGTTTTGCGCCTCCTGTGTGGGGTTTTGTGGCGGTATGTCGCCTGTCTTTTTTCTTCCCTTCTGATTCCCCTCTTACTGTTTCCCACCCCCTTTCTGTTTCAACTGGTATACTGCAAAATAAAAATTAAAAAAAAAAAAAAGATGTCAAAATAATGATGTGGCATGCTTAAAATATTTTGTTGTAGGTGCTATCCCTAAGCAACGCAGAGGAGGCAATCGTGAGCAACAATTGCGTCAACTCGAAACTAAAATGATATTAGAGTTTGACAGTAAATGGCCAAATGGATTAAATAACACGGAAGAGTTGCATAATTTTTTGTAATAGTACGGCTCAGCTCTTAGATATTCTTAGTCAGTTTGATGCTTTTCTGAATTTTGATGAATATTGCTATTTATTGAATGGCTAGTGTGGACGGATTAAGTGTGTTTCTCCGCATGAAACGTAGGTTCCCTAATTTCATGAGAAATTAGTATTAACGATATGGAGAATACACTTTTTGTAATTATGATGAATTCCGTTTGGCAATATTCCACATATAGTTGTGAAAATATAAATTATGTAAATAATCAAATTATAATCTTTTTTGTACTGCATATTTTACCTCCTCTTTTGTATCAATTTTACCGTAAATGATAATATTTTAAAACACTAGTTATATATTTATTGCAATGTTCTATCCTGTTTATTAGGATTCATTGTTGTTGAATATATGATCAATAGATGTTATTTATCATACGGTTTGCAGTTTATAATAGCTATTTTTGCACAAATGGTTTGCACAGTTTTTTAGCACAGCTAGTTAAAAATCGTACATGGTATGACATGAATACAACTTAAAAGACGTGATAAGTGAATACGCATCATTGGATCTCTGGTTTATAGATAGCTTGAGGCAATGTAGTTAGCACTGTATTGAAACAGTTGATAGTGATATTATGTATAGGTATATTTATATTTATATTCTAATGTATATATTGAAATCATATATCTTGCCATGTGCTATGCCTCAATCCAATTTATGTATTTATAGTTATTCAAGTGATTGTGAAGATTGTTGCCCCTGTATATATTTTCTTATGTATATTTTTCTAAATATCTGTATTTATATAGTAATAGCATAATATGCAAAATACAGAGGTGTATTTGATCTCACGTACCTTCTAATGTCTTTTAGATTGTTGGTAAATGTCAGATGAAAGTTAGTATTTCCTCACTGTTGATGACCACATGATAGTGTCACATGGTGTTTGGGGGGAATACACTACCGAAGCATTTAAAAAGAGATTTGTTTGCTGTGGCCGTTATGTGATCAAGGGCTTTTGACGCCTGAAACGCGTCATCTTTGACAAACTTGGCGAAAGGAAAATAAACGAAACATCTTGCCGATTTGCTGTGGTCTGTTCTTCTTCTTCGCCGGCTTTTCCAGGTCGGAGGTGGTTTGTGGACTTGGTAATTGATATATAATATATATATATATATATATATATATATATATATATATATCTGGTTGCAGTGTGGACATTGTCTTACCTGTGCTATTAGATGGCCCTACATGCTCATCCTAATTTACCGTTGTCAACCGATAGCTCTCTGCGTCTTGCCTGTAATAAGTGCTGCTCATCTGTCCATCCAGGACAGTGTTACTACAACACCTCTTCTTTGTACTTCTGTACTATACGGAAATCAGAATCATATGTTATACGTCTGTAATTTACAGTGATTCATTTATTCTTATCCTGACATGGATGTAATTCATGAACTTTGGCAAGAAGTGCTGCTCATCTCCCCAAAAAGATATGTGGTACCACGTGAGATGCCGATTGCATTTGTAGTATATGATAATGCGTAAATACGTCTGTAATTCACAGAGATTTATTTAGAAATTGAATTTCATGTATTTCTTTGAATGAACACTGGCAGAGTACATACGACAGGTCGATCGCTTCTGTATTACATGCAAATCAGCATTACGTACTATGCGTCTGTATTTTACAGCAATTTGTTTTCCTACATTTTTATATGTATATAATTTTCAGTGAATTAACTGTGGCTACCACAACCGGTACAAAAGAGGTTGGGTTTTTATGTGGCAATTTGCCTAGAATTCCTTTGACCATTCCAACATGTCTGCCATTATCATTTTTGGACTACTCTTTGTGAGTCCTACCTTGGTGTTGATTACTGTTTTGGAGTACGAAAAACTTTATTTAATCATGGTGTTTACCCTGTGATTTTACACGTGATCAAGGCTTTTTGCTGAAATGCGTTGTGTAATAAACTGCTGTATCTACATTTGGATCCCTCTTGCCTTTTTGCCTGAGAGCGCAAAGACACTTATTCTTGTGGACACTTGGAATACGTTAATACAACCGGACTGCTTCGCCGGTATCTGCGCCAACTTCCGCTGGGTTCCAGCACTCCAGAAGAAGCTGGTTGTTGTGCTTTCATATCTATATATATATATATATATATATATATATATATATATATCTCCTCCCGTGCTTGAGAAACCGCCACCAGAACAGAGGGCGCGTCACCGGTTACTCAAGCTTAACCCGGTACAAAACTCCACATCGGTATTACCCAAACAGGACGATGCCATCTGGTGATTAAATATCTTTTATTGTTGGTCTTTCAACGCGTTGCGCCTGAACCAGCAGGCTCGTTCATGAATAAAGTTTGATGTACAAAAACACAATTTTTAAATATCCTGTGTAAGTGACGTACGTCACTTGAAAACTACACAATGCATATAGCTAAAAAACAGACTCGTAGTTTCTCGTCTGTTTTACGTTATGCGTGAATGTAAACTTGATAATCAAAAACTAGATGTTACACATTTGATGAAAGAGACAATTCAAAATTAAATTCCATTTCTCAATAAAATAATACTGCGACTCGTCGCAATTAGAGTTTTGCTCACACACGCTTTTGAATTCCTTATTAATAAACAATGGAAAATCAAGGCCCAGTGGGCTAGAGCAGCATGTCAAACCTCTTCAGTCTTATTGCATGGATTAAAATTTCATCTAAATTTTAATCCATGCAATAAGACTGAAAAGGTTTGACATACTGCTCTAGACTACTGGGGCTCGAGTCTGTTTTTTTAGCTCTATGCATTGTGTAGTTTTCACGTGACGTACGTCACTTACACAGGATTTAAAAATGGTGTTTTTGTATATCAAACTTTATTCGTGAACAAGCCTGCTGGTTCAGGCGAAATGCGTTGAAAGACCGACAATAAAAGATATTTAATCACCACACGGCGTCGTCCTGCTTGGGCCGATCTCTATCTATCTATCTATCTATCTATCTATCTATCTATCTATCTATCTATCTATCTATCTATCTATCTATCTATCTATCTATATATCTCTATATATATATAGATAGATAGATAGATAGATAGATAGATAGATAGATATATAGATATATAGATATATAGATATATAGATATATAGATATATAGATATATAGATATATAGATATATAGATATATAGATATATCTATATATCTATACTAGCAGCCCGTCCCGACGTTGTCCGGGTTCAAAAAGTAAATTGTATAATCTTGTAGGCAAAAGGTCCCAATAGTTAATGTCACTTGTGTTTCCTTGTTTGTCCTTGCCCCCTCCCCCGTGAGAATGTTGATACTTCTGCCAAGACGATATTTTATGTAGCACATGGTGATGTTGGCGAGTGAAAAATTTGTTTAAGCCCTGAAGTCAAGTTTTCTCCTTAGCGCCGCAATAAGTGGGAGTGTCACAGTGGTAAAACAGACAGCGGCGAGTGAATTCGTACCTTTGTTCTTAGGTTTAGGATGTAAGTACTGTGGTGAAAGCTGACTCGCTTAAGGGCCATGCGAAAGCCTGTTTTTTGATGTATGATATCTCCGTACGATAAATATTGCAGCTTCAGAACGGCAGAACGCATACTCGCCTAAGCCCTGAAACGCCGTGTAAGCCGCACCTCTTTTGCTTGAGGTCTTCCCCCTGTGACAAACAGGAGCGTGTCCAATGGTGAAATCGTTTCTAAAATATTCATCGCAAGGCTTGCATGTGTTATGCGAGTTATGTGGCGTGATTGGTCGGCTGTGAATGCAAGCCGCGCCCCGTCCCTGATGTCAGCGTAGAACGGTAATGCCCAGGTCAATGATTCTGCCTACCCGAAGATGTGTGTGTGAGTGAATATTTCATGTTTGCAATATGCTGCACTGTGATTATTGCGCGTTTGAAATACTCTGCACTGTGAGCGTGAATGGTGTGTTTGGTTTTGCACAGTGACATCTCCTCGCATCTCAATGTTCTCCTCGCCATCTAACGCCCACAACTTGCCTCTCTGAATGTTAACGCCCACATCTAACGGCCAAAAGGGACTACTTTACCACTGATGGCGCCCCCCTTTTTTTAGTGTATATGGTGTCAATTCATATAGCCTATGTCCATCTTCTGGACCTCCCCTTTCCAACGCTGTATTGGGTGTTGTGATTGGTGGTGTACTTATCGAGTTTACTTGGCTCAAAGGACACAGTTCTCACTTTATAAAAGTAGTATAGATATAGATAGAGATATATATATATATATATATATATATATATATATATATACGCACACGCACACGCACACGCACACGCACACACACACACTCTTTTTATTTTGATAACTTTGGGGCCTTTTGAAATTTTCACAACTAGTACACAAGTTAATTCAGCTACTGTCTTGAAAGTTTCGGGGTTATTTGTCAAAGGGGGGGAGGAGGGGGGAGAAATGTGGGAGGGGTCCCAAAACACTTTTTTCCGCATGCACCGTCTATGGAAATTTTGCAACATTTAGACACGACTACAGCCTCAACCGCTGAACAGAATGCCATCAAATTTAGCAGAAAGCTATATCTTGGTGTGGAAAGATCTTTTTTTGTAATTTGGTGTAAATCTGTTAAGTAGTTTAGGAGTTATTTATGAAAGAAATGTATAGTTATCTAGGGACGCAGATGTACCCACGGGTGAGCCACGGGTCTGGGGGAAAGCAAGGCCCTGGTTGGCAGGCTGCAACATGACAGAAAAGTTGAAGCCACCATTCTCTTTGTTACTGCAAAGCTGTAAAAACCTTTCTGTTCTCCTGTCCTTAAGGCTTTGCTCTTCTGGCCTGCTCCATCCACTCCACCTCATTAGTCACCAGCGCCGGGACGCCTCTTCGCTGGGGCAGCTGTTGCGCTTCAATAAACTATTAAAATAACATAACATAACCTGACTCAGGGGAGGTAAAAATAAAGTGTTAAAACATATGTGGGGTCAGGATAAAGTTATATATCCTGACTCCACAGTACAGATGGAAGGGTCCATGAGGGACGCCTCATGGGCAAGAAATTTCCCCCCAATTTTTTTGGGGGGCCCAAATTGAGGATCCACGGATAACTGCTGATCTGAATCCCAATGGAAAAAAATTAAAAAGCAGTGCATAATGTGGGGTTGGACATATTTGAGGGGGGTATAGGTCCAAGCCATGCATGGAAGTTGTTGTATTAATGTACTGTAATTATATATTACTTTGTTATAAAAAAAACCCACAGAAAATCACAGGGAAAAAAACAAAGGTTATAGGGCTGTTATAGTTAAGTAGTGAGGTTTACGTTTTACCCACACAAAATCATAGCAATTCAGCAGTTCTAGTTCTTATATGAAGAAACTATAACTCGTGCTGTTGAGTAACTTTAGGCCACGAGTTGTAGTTTATTCAGATAATTAGAACTGCCTAACTGCTATAGTACAGTGTGGGTAAAACAGGAACCTAACAAAGACGTCCCTGTAACCTTTGTTTTTTTCATTGTGTATGTGTGCATGTATATATATATATATGTATATATATATATATATATGTCCTCGATGAGGTGCACTCAAAACAGGTTTCTTCCTCTCTTATTTCAGCAAGAACAAAGCAATACAAGGTTATCAAATTAATCCATCCGGTCTTAACGCGTTTCGAACTTAACAGTTCTTGTTCAAGAGCCATATGTCGAGCTAAGCAGCGATAGCAAAACAAACACCTGATCACCTTAAATATTTCCGCCCCCAGTGGGCCTCTCAGTGAGTCCGACAAGTGCATGATGGTGTTCGTAGTTTTGCTAAAAATACTATCACTCCAGTGGGTCCACTCCCGCTTGGCAAAATGTTTTTCTTTTTAAAGTGTACACCAAACAGTAGGATAATACAATGCACATTCTTAGAATTGTGGAATATTTGTTGAGACCCGCCAACTCACACCGTGCCACCGTGTGCCACACAAGATCTGCTGCTTTCACATGGTCGCCCTCAGTGAGGAGCCGATATCACAACGAGTGGATTTCCAGCTCATCTTACAAGGACTTGAACTGCCGGTGTCCATTAAGAAGAACAATTCCTTAGAACATCACACCAGCCTCAGCATTATTTTTTTGGTTTTGGGAGGTGGGAGCAAAAGTTAAACACTTCTCGATACGCTGCCCCGCCCCCTCCTCACACGTGAAATGAATTTTTTTAGTTGGCGAGTCTCGATACATTTTTTGTTTAATATATTTATTTAAAATAACAAAACTCTTTAAATAAAATCAAATGACTGCATTTTTCGCACACCATTTTCAGCAGTTTATGCTAATTTATTATATTAGATTTAAGGAATCTCGGTTTTTCCTAAAACGTTCGGATGCTTTCTACATTCATACATGCATATTGAAAAGATAATATCTAGATAATAATGACCCGAATATGGAGCATAATGTACATCTATTCACATAATACGATGCGTAATGTGACGCGTAATGTGACTTTTCACCTCACACCGCGGCGGGATGCCTGGCTTTCACCTTGGGGATACCCAGTAGGGGTTAGCGCACAGGGAAAAAAAGCCAGGACGGGTTCCCAAATTAAGCGCCTTGAGACCTTGCGGTGATAAGGCGCTATATAAGAACCTTTGACATGACATCGTCGTCAGTCTGCTTTATTTGGTGTCGCGCTGCCTCTTACAGGCAGAAACTCCAGCTATATGCAATATACAATCTATAGCACTCAAACTGCTGTTTTTGCATTTCTTCTTATTTTCAGCGAAGAGTAGCGAAATTGAGTACATTTCACTGGTCGGAAATACACTGTAGGTCAGATTTGAGTATGTGCAAAAGGATTTTGAAATGCAAGTTAAGTATATTGTGTAATTATATGCCTGTCCACCTGTGAAAAGTATTAGAAAACAGCATACAATAAGAGCAGAACATCTCAAAGTGCAATGCGATTTTTTAATAGTCGCATTGGAATAGGCCAGAGATGTTCATGATAGTAAAAATGTCCACGCAACACCGGTATATTGCTCCAAAACGCTTTGAAGTTGCTGGCTACTTCTCTGAAGATGAAAATCATTTCAATGGAGATTTTTTCAAATTAGAAGAAAACTTACACCGACAACTCTTCTTGCATATGCTTCTCAATGTTTAGACTTTTTGTTCGTTGTACAACGTCATGCAATGTGAGTTGTCCATTATATATGGGGTAACTCATTTTTAAGCTGAGCAGTAAGTAGTGTGTTCCAGAATTACATTCTAATTTGAGCTTTGTTTCTTTTACAGTAAAAAAAGCTAAACTACAAGGACCTCCTGGTAAGCTTATTTTACTTACCTGATTTTTTTTTTTTTTATAATGAAACCGTTAAACAATTGAACTTGAACATTCACTTTAGTCATGTATGATATGTATTCATTTCTATTTAAGTATCTCAGGCATGAGTTCTGATCAACATTAATAGGAATATTGCTCTTTCGAGCATCATTTGCTTGGAATCCCATGTATATCTAGTATGACAACCTTCTGTGATTCATAATGCATGTAATACTTTTTATTTTAACCTGGAAAATTCATTTGCATCATCTCTTATTTGCACTTTATGTGTAAATTGTTTTCAGTGTGATGATCACAAGCATCTTACATCTTTAGTTCAGCAGTGCATAGTTTTACAGCAGTGCATAGTTTTCATCGGTTGCCTGTAACCACACCCCAGTGCTTACTCATATTGTTTAGGGTCAGTGCCCTTCCACGTGCCTCGACTACGTTGGCCTTGAAAGTGACGGAGCAGAGCTGCAAATACTTGCCACTCCTTTGTGCGTATGTCAGTCCCTTTCTTTTCACACCTTCAAATGTGAATCTGGAGTCCAAATCTCTTTTAATCAGTTGAGAAATGTCTTTCAGAATATTTTCCAGTGTGCAAGGGGACCATATCTCCAACAAAGACTTCATGTTCAAGCTGATCCGTGAGTGAAGTCATGCACCCAAAGGCGATCTATGACTGGAAAGTAAAACTGTACATTGCCAAACACCAAAATAAGTTACGGACCTTGTGTCAGTTCTGCTCCAAGTTGATGGTAAGGACTCGTTCCTGCTCTGGAGGCTGCCCTAGCGACAGATCTTCGTAGTTGAGGTTGTCCTGTAAATCCAACTCAAATTCCAAGAAGGAGCATAAGCAGTCAAAGCGTGACTCAATACCTTTCCCCCCTCTCTCTGTCCAAAGTGAAGTTGGGAAGGCATGAAGGAGCCAATCGGTCTCCCTCTCGATGTCTGACTGCAGAGCTAATCCATCAACTGATCCCCTTGCACCCGAATTTCCCAGGCCATCACTAACGCTGAAGCAGGTTGAGTCTTTGAGATGCCATGTTGCTTAATTTTTGGCTCCCTTTTGGCTTCTTCTCATGCACCTCGAGCCCCAGGGGTCTGCAAGGACCCCAGATAGGTTTCTGACAATGAATATATCCTTGGCACAGTCTGTTTCCCTTAAGACAGCCCCAACTGAGGTCGCACCTGGACTCCATTTCAGCGCACCTGGTTCCCTTAGTCTCTTAATTTAATAAAACAGTTTTTCTTCCGTGATGCCTTCCTCAGAGTCATCAGCACCACTGATTTGGCTCAGACTTTGATTAAACTGATGGCATGACAAAGGTGTTAATGTTTATGGTTCACCCCCAGACTATGATGATGATGACATGTATATGAACTTGCAAGAGGCTAGTAGGCTAGATACTTCACCTGACACAGGGTTGATTTTGCCCGTTGGACCCCCAATAGAGAAGAGTGAATAATTTGCTGTAGAGATTAGACGAGCAATTGTGGTCCCAGACCTACAGCTGCCTTCAGTTGAAGTCAAGACAAATATCCTCACTTAGGTCTTGTACCCTGGGCCAGCTTTATCTGTCCCTTTGTTTCTCTTTTAACGAAGCCCTGACTGACACCCTTAAACGTACTTCAATTGACCAATTTTGGCTAGCTAATCTGACGATCTCAAATTTACTGAACTCTCCGTGGGACAGCTTCCCCCAATTAAGAAAACCAAGATAATGAGACCTAGTGATGCTCGACGCTGGTTCTCTGATGACTTAAAACTAAAGAAACTTGCCTTGTGTCAAGCAGAAAGCAATTGGAGACGAAATTGCTCCTCAGGCAAAAAAATATATTACTAATTAAGCTTAAGGAATATAAAAATGCAATTTTCCAAACCAGGGCTGAATGTTTCTTTAACAGATCCAAGGAAATATTTGCTATTGTGGATGAACTATCTAAGCCAGATAGGGTCACTGCAAAACTCGCCCCCACTCAAACTCTATGTGACTCTCCTAACACCTATTTTATTGAAAAGATTGCCAACAGCAAGTCTAGCATTCCTACTAACACTTTTCCTACAACCCTGCCGCTCATATGTAGAAACTCTCTTCTGCTAGGTCAGTTCCCTTTTATTTCTCTGGAAGTATTTTTTAGCCTTCTAAGGAAGGTTGGATCCGGCTCACCCAATGATTGCTGTCCCCCACACATATTTCGGGACGCTTTTCTCACCTGCCTGGATCCTCCTCTCTCGCTCTTGAATAACTCCCTTAAGCAGGACATTGTTCCAAATGTATTTAAAGATGCAGAAATTGTTCCAATCCTAAAGAAACCAAGGTCAGACCCCAAAGCCCTAACTGTCGCCCTATCTCCCTGCTTCTCTATTTAGCTAAAGTTCTGGAAGCTCACATGGTTAGTTGCCTCAGCTCCTTTATTGAACGTTCCCACTATCGTGACCCTCACTAGGAAGACTTCCGACCGGCGCATTCAACAGAGACGGTCATCCTTACGGTCATGGATGAACTTAGAAGGGGGTTGATAAGATCATCACCCAGACCTTGGTACTTCTTGATCTCTCGGCGGCTTTCGACACGGTTGACCATGACCGTTTGATTGACCATGTCGTTAACGCCGATCCTGGGCTTGGCTTTTAAGTGGATCTTATCCTTTCTTAGTAAGCGCTCTCAAGCGGTTCGCCTTACTAATATCTCTTCCGCCAAAATGAAACTGACCTGCTGAGTACCTCAGGGCTCTTCTCTGTCACTGCTTCTTTTTAATTTGGACCTATTTCCCCTGATCCTCTCTCTTGGAGAAAGGAAGGTTGTCACCTTCAACTATGCCAGCGACCTTCAATTGATATTGGATATCGATCAATCAGCATCTTCTGTCCTCAATCTACCATGCGATTTATCAGTGAATGGATGAATAGTAATCATCGAAAATTACACCCCGATAAAACAGACCTGATCCTAACGTGTGCATGCCAACCCTTGGAGCTCCAACTTCTGGCCACCCTAATTAGGAACCCCCTCCACTCCCAGCATGCTCTATCAAAAGTCTGGGTATTATCATCAGTTACCTGTCTGCGAAAGCCCAGATTGGGACAGTGGTCTCCTCCTGTTTCTTCCAGTTGCAAAGGATCAGGAAGATGAATAGATTTCTGACTACAGAAGCCTTGCCCCAAGTCATCCTGGTGCTGGTAATCTCCCACATTGATTATGCCAACTCACTCTATGCAAGTATTCCGGCATATCAACTAAAATGCCTGCAGTTGTTGCAAAACCAAGCGGCCAGATTAATCCACCACCAGCCCAAATGGCACCATGTTAAGCCATTAATAGAACCTCTACACTGGCTCCCATTTGCCAAACGCTGCGCATTTAAGCTGGGGTGTATCACCTTTAAAGCTCTATACGGCACCAGTCCAGCATTTGTATCCTCTTTGATTCAGTGCTGTGTTCCCTCTCGGGACCTCGGTTCTTCTCATCTGAATTTTTTGGTCATCCCGTCCTTTAAACGTAAGAAACGCGGAGGACTAAGGTTTGCAGTCCTGGCCCCTCAGTCCTGGAATTCTCTCCCTGTGGAGATTAGATCATGGACCTCTTAAGCTCAGTTTAGGAAACAGTTAAAGACCCTGCTATTCTGCCGGACATATGACTAAACCCATCATGGCTGCAGCATTCCCTGGACTCTAGCGCCATGAAACCATTGGTGTATGTGCCATTTATCAGCTCATTTAACATAACAAATGTTCCTCTGGGACATGACCAAAGAGATATTGCCAGCGGTCCTGGAAGAGTTGCAGGCATGTTTGTTCAATCTATTGAAGGTCAGGATGTGGCTAAATATGTTGTTAGTGCTGGCTTGGATACTACTGTCTGCTTGGGATGTGCAATAGACATTAATATGGTGCTTCGCTCCACACGTGGAAGCAATCCACTGGTTTTTCTGAGAACGAGCATACTTCTGCTATGATTGTGCCCTATGACGGGTCCCACCTCTTTGGCAAAAATGCTGATTCTGCCCTATAATGCTTATGAGAGCAGAGCCACAACTGGTGCTCAACAGTTTCCTCAGCAGCCTGATCCTTCCAAGTTCACTTCAGAGGGCTGGCATTTATATACTGCCAACTTCAGAGGGCTGGCATGTAGACACTGCCAGGATCTGCCACCATCACAGCAGTCACTCCAGTCCTTTCGGGACAAAGGATGCAGATCAAGCAGACATTCAAGGCCGGCTCTAGGCCGGTGCGATCGGTGCCACCACACCAGGCGCTGACTTCAGGTGGGGGCTCCGTGTTTGCAAGTATATTATGTTTTAAAAGCACCTGTTACTGCATTCCGGCCTCAAGCAATTTTCAGGAAACCGTAAAAACGTTAGGATAACTCCAGGTGATTAATGTTCTTCCTGGATCAAGATTGACGTTTTGTCTAGTGGAGGTTTTGTCTAATTGTACAGTAGCAGAGAGGGTTAATATGCCTACTGCAAAGAAAGTGTACTCTGCAGATCACAGAGTGCATATCATATAAATAGGTCTGTGGTTAGTTTTTTTGTTGAAGAGATCATTTTGTTACTTGCATTTTATAAGTTAAGATTCTATGATAGACTAGTCAGCTATTAACTGTCATCAAAGAGCTACATGCTAACAGCAAGGTATAGATTAGAGCTTTCTGATTCCTCCCCCCATCCCACAGTTTTTCATTATTTTAATGTTGCAGAAAAGGTTTATTTGAGTAGAAATTAATTCTTATTATTAAAAAGAACCCCCCAACCTTGGTGTTAAGTTTAAAATTCTTAAAGTGTGTGCTTCTCCAGACCAAGCACACTTAAACTGTACTGCCTACCAGTATGCATGACAGGTGAACCTTACACCTCATAATCCTGCACCTTTATGTAACATTTCCTATACACTGTTCCACACATGTATGATTGTCTGTGTGTGATGTAAAATGACACCCTACACTGGTACGGGTGGCACTATAAAACGAATTCAATGCATCTGAGTCTGTGACGGAGGTGGTCATTGGGGGGCGCCAACAAACATTGTTGCACTGGGCGCCACCAGCACTAAAGCTGGCCCTGCAGACATTGTGCAGGGCACCGTTCTGCCTAGCTTTCTGCCCCTGCAGCATTAGCCTCCAAACCACTTTAGTTTGCCCTTTAATAGTGCACAGGCACCCTGTGGGAGGCAGGAGGAGACATTTTGTTACAAGGTGGCATACTGTAACATCTGACTGATGGGTCATCCAGATCATCTAGCAGGGACATGCCCTTATTTCTTTCTGAACTACCTGGGCTTCCTCCTACCACAGAGTGGCTTTCAAATGAGCAGTGATTGATCTTGCTACAAGAAATGGACACTCTACTTGCCAAAGAGGCCATCAAGAGAGTACCACCTTAGAAATAGGCACAGGTTGTTACTCCTGCTATTTCCTTGTGCTGCAGAAGAATGGAGTCCTTCATCCTATTTTGGATCTTTACCCTTTGAATGCCTTCCCATGGAATGCTCACATTGGATTCAGGCCACTGGATGGTTGCCTTGGCCCTGCAGGATGTATACTTTCTCATTATACAATCCCACAGACAATATCTGCGGTTCAAGGCCAGCCAGGAGCACATTCAGTGTGCTGAGCTTCCCTTCAGTCGATTATGGTAGGGAATATTGAAGTCAGAATATCGATAAACCATAATAATGTGACCTGAATGTCTGGGGACAAAATACCAAAGAGGCAAGTGCACAGAGGGAGGAGGTATGAATTTCCTATTCTTGAACTTTATCCAAACTTACCTTTCGATATTCTGTCTGTCAGTATTCTGCCATGATATTGTAGACTGTCAATATTGTGGCTTCAGTATTCCTGACCCATACCCCTTAGGCCCTCTGGTGTTCGTGAAAGTGATGGCGGTAGTCGCTGGCCGTTTCCGAAGGTTTGGGATGCCAGTTTTTCACTACCTTGATGACTTGCTATTAAAGGCAACGCGTAAACCACCTTCAGTAACCATGAACTTCCTGATATCGTTGGAGTTCTCGTTCAATGAGTGGAAGTCACACTGCACTCGTTCGCAGAGGCCTCCTTTCATTGGAAACCTTCTGGACACTGCTCAGTTCCAGGCCTTCTCTCTGTTACAACGAGCCCAGGACATTGACTATGAGCCCAATGTTCGTCTGTTCTGGATCTCAGTGAGAGCAACTCTAAGGCTTCTTGACTTGTTGTCCTCATGCATCTTGCTTGTTCACTTCATCAGGTGGCCTATTTGGGATCTGCAGTGGGACCCAGCACCAAAGAAACGTGTTCGATATCATCAAGGTTTTGGAGCAGACAGCACAATACCACCATGTAGTACTGCAACCAGCAGGGCATAATTGGGTCCTGGGTGCTGTGCCATGAGGCACTTTGTCTCTAGAGTTGGCTTGAGCACGAGGGCGTCTCCTTGACCATGCACACTTGGTAGGACCATACATGCTAGGTACACGTAGGTACATCTAGTTGGGGTTGGATCGTAGAAGTACGCATTATTACTGTGTAATGTATTTTTATACCTGCCTGTATTCATTGCTTTAGCACTGTGATGGGAATCTACCATCCATTTACTCTATTAGTGCTTATAATCATTTATATCTGTTTCTGTCTTATGGTTGTTTCAGCACACCAATTTTACACTAGAATGATGCTGGTTCAATGAATGCTTATTGAAAATGTCCCCACTGATTATTCTGTGAATCTCACTGAGACCAAGTGAGCACGAGTGACTGAGGGAAAAGTAACGTACTGTTTCCATGATCCCTGATGGGACAGAGTTGTCATGTTTGATAATTGCCCAGAACTATTCTCTCCTTGGTAAGAGGAGTTTGCAGTGGCACTGTGAGCTACCTGGTATACAGGTGAACATACCCGGAGGGGGTGTCTGGAATCAGTCTGGACATCAATCCCACAATCTATGTTGTCTAAACATGCAGATCCTATATAGGTTTATTGGAACTACACGAAATGGCACCCAACGTTGGTTTGGTTCTTATTTAATGGTCAAATCTGAGTAGTTCAGTAGTGTTTTCTCAGAGACCCCATCTCATATATACAGAGAGATATCTGGAGTGGAAAGGGAAAATCCGCCACAGTTGAGTAGGCATATCCTATGTATTGGATTTAGGTTTATTCAAGCTTGAAGGACAAATAGTTACTATTGTTCATAAAACCTTATCTCAGTTTCCTTGAAACTTTTTCAATAATGGCTGACTAAGACCTCGCTGCACCAGCGCAACGTGTGAATGCAGTGCAGGAAGGAGAACAAGAAGATGAAATAAACTTTTCCAAAAATGTCAGAACCATGGAGTCACAGCTAGGAGTGGGACAGTAACAATTGTGATTGAGGCACTCAAATCATGTAGAACTGAGGTATTATATTCATGGGTTAAATTCCCACAAGCCAATGCACGCACAAATACAATTCATTCTTACATTGAAGATGAAACACCAGAGGAATTCTGTCCATATGAGAACCTTGAAGTTCCGATCACCTACCAGGAGCACATAAACTGGTTTAAAGGTGCCCTCCCACATCCAAAAGGTAAAGTAAGACTCGATCTGCTCAGCAGAGACGGAGCGACTTGGCAGGTCCGGGCTGCTTACACACTGCATCCAGACATTGACACAATGCTGGTAGCAGACTTACGTCCGCTACACAAAGAAATAATAAAACTTTACTGAAATCTGACACAGTTCATTATGAGAACACTCGCACTTCAGCCAACAAGGGCTACACCAGCAGGACAAATTCATGGGTACACACCTAAAATAACTATACAAACACTACATGCAGTTATGGTTAAAATGCCCACTAGACGTGAGCAAATGGCATTCTGGATAGCTCAGAAAAGGACACAGAGGCAGTGTTTCCTCACACAAGCCCTCAAGAAAAACACAGAACGCTAACAATCTGCTTGCCAAGAGAGGATTGTACCTCTTGGGGTACAGTTTTTGCCGCCATATATATCAGAACCCATGGTATCCCTTCAATTGTAGTAATACCAGATGTATTAAGACAAATACAGAATGAGTATAGAGCAGAACCTGCTCTGAACTTGGGGATGAAATTGTTAGCACATTTTTCCCAGGTATCAACTATTATATTAGCAAACATAAAAGGGGAGGGAGCAGCAGTGGCAAATGCCTGAGGGATTTCACTCCTGTACAACAGGAGCGTGAATTACCTAAACTTATCAAAGATACCTATGCCAAATTAGGTAGAGATAGTTTGGGAGCTAGAGCAACAAAACCTCAACTCATGGGTAGACCTGAAAAGGATAACACCAAGCAAGCACCGGATTCTTCAAAGAAGTTCAAGTTCAAGTTTGACATTTGTATAGCGCCCTATATACCCAGAGGGTCTCAAGGCGCTTGAGGAGGGGGTGGTGCTTTATTTATCGAATATCCAAGTTTTAAGTTGTTTTCTGAAGGAGAGGTGGTTCTGAGTAAGGCGGAGATGGGTGGGGAGAGAATTCCACGTCTTGGCCGCTATGTAGGAGAAGGATCTTCCCCCCCATGGTGGATTTGTGGATGCGTGGGATTGCGGCGAGGGCTTGAGTGGATGATCGCAGTTGGCGGGAGGGAGTGTAGAAATGCAGGCGATTGTTGAGGCATTCGGGTCCTAGGTCGTAGAGGGCTTTGTGTGCGTGGGTAAGGAGACGAAATGTTATTCTCTTGTTGACGGGGAGCCAGTGGAGGTCTTTCAGGTGGCCGGAGATGTGGGCTTGGCGGGGGATGTCTAGTATGAGTCTGGCTGAGGCGTTTTGGATGCGTTGGAGTTTTTTCTGTAATTTGGCTGTTGTTCCGGCGTAAAGGGTGTTTCCGTAGTGCAGTCGGCTGGTGACCAGTGCGTGGGTGACCGTTTTTCTTGTTTCGGTGGGGATCCAACGGAAGATTTGTTTGAGCATGCGTAGGATGTTGAAGCATGATGATGAGACGGCGTTGACTTGTCTGGTCATCGAGAGGGAGGAGTCCAGGATGAAGCCCAGATTACGTGCGTGGTCCGTAGGTACGGGTGCGCTTCCCAGTGCCGGTGGCCACCATGAGTCGTCCCAGGTGGAGGGTGATGAACCTAAGATGAGGACTTCTGTTTTGTCCGAGTTTAGTTTTAGACGGCTGTCCTTCATCCATTCGGCTACTTCTTTCATCCCTTCGTGTAGGTTGGTTTTGGCGGTGTTTGGGTCTTTGGTGAGGGAGAGAATGAGCTGGGTGTCGTCTGCGTAGGAGATGATGTTGAGGTTGTGTTGGCGCGCGATGGATGCGAGGGGACTCATGTATACGTTGAAGAGGGTGGGACTGAGTGATGATCCTTGTGGTACGCCATAGATGACTTCGGAGGCCTCAGATCTAAAAGGGGGGAGGCGGACTCTCTGGGTTCTTCCGGCGAGGAACGAGATGATCCAGTCCAGTGCTTTTCCTTGTATTCCGACGTTGCTTAAGCGTTGAATGAGGGTGTTATGGCAGACAGTATCGAAGGCTGCGGAGAGGTCAAGTAGGATGAGGGCGACAGTCTCTCCGTTGTCCAGAAATGTTCGGATGTCATCTGTTGCTGCGATGAGGGCGGTCTCAGTGCTATGTTTGGCTCGGAAGCCGGATTGTGAGGGGTCAAGGGAGCCGTTGGACTCAAGGAAGGCGGCGAGCTGGCTGTTGACGGCTTTCTCGATGACTTTGGCGGGGAATGGGAGGAGCGAGATGGGGCGGTAGTTCTTGAGTTCAGTGGGGTCTGCTGTGGGTTTCTTCAGGAGGGCGCTGAGTTCGGCGTGTTTCCAGCTTTCCGGGAAGGTAGCGGTGTTGAGGGAGCAGTTGATGACCTCTCTGAGATGGGGTGCGATAATGGAGTCTGCTTTGTTGAAAATGTGGTGAGGACATGGGTCAGTTGGTGATCCTGAGTGGATGGAGTTCATCAGGCGGAAGGTCTCTTCAGTGGTGATTGGGTTCCAAGTGCAGAGGTTGTTGACGGGGTGTTTTAGTTCGAGGGTGGGTGGGGTGGACTGGGTTCCGGTCTGGTTTATGAAGCTGTTATGTATGTCTGCGATTTTGTTGTGGAAGAATGAGGCTAGGGAGTCGCAGAGGTTTTGGGAGGGAGTGATGTCGTTCGTGCCGGCGGTGGGGTTGGTGAATTCTTTGACAATGTTGAATAGTTCCTTGCTGTTTTGGGCGTTGTTGTCGAGTCTGTCTTTGAGAGCTGATTTCTTGGTGGATCTAATCAGTTGGTGGTGTTTGCGGGTAGCGTTCTTGAAGGCTGTCTGGTTGTCGGTGGTTCGGTCTTTTCTCCAGGCTTTCTCGAGGGTGCGGCACATCTTCTTGGATTTCTTGAGGTTCTCATTGAACCAAGGGGCTTTTTTGTTTATCTGTTTGGTTTGATGTTTTTTCAAGGGTGCTAATTCATCAGCGCTGTGGGTGATCCATTGTGTGAGGTTGGTGGCTGCGAGGTTTAGGTCCGATGATTTTACAGGGGGGTTTTGGTGCAGTGATGTGAAGAGTTGGTTGGTTGTAATTTTGTTCCAGTTTCTGCGGGGAATTGGTCGTGGGAGGTTGTGGGTCGTCGTCTTGTTGCAGCTGAAGTGAACGCAGCTGTGGTCTGTCCACTGGAGAGTTGTGGTGTGGTCGAAGGAGATATGTTTGCTGGAGGTGAAGATTGGGTCGAGCGTGTGTCCGGCATAGTGGGTGGGGGTGTTAACAAGTTGTTTAAGTCCGAGATTGGTGAGGTTGTCCAGAAGGGTGGTGGTGTTGCTGTCATTGTTCTATTCAATGTGGAAGTTGAGGTCTCCCAGTAGAATGTAGTCCTCGGAGGGGAGGGCGAGGGGGCTGACGAAGTCGGTGATGTCTTCGCTGAATTGTGCGCGAGGTCCTGGTGGTCTGTAGATGAGGGTTCCTCTGAGTGTGGTCTTGGGGTCGGTGTGGATCTGGAAGTGGAGGTGTTCAGCGGTAATGAGGTTATCGTCGGAGCTGGTCGAGATGCGGATGGTGTTCTTGTGGACGATGGCGATGCCTCCTCCTGTTTGTTTGGCGCGGTCTTTTCGGATGATCTTGTATCCATCCGGAATGGCTATGGTGATGTCGGGTGCTGAAGAGCTGTTCATCCAGGTTTCTGTGAGAAAGGCG